>NC_041384.1:675300930-675464665 GCF_002162155.2 Triticum dicoccoides | reverse complement strand
TCCTCCTCCTCCTGGCCTCCTCCCACCTCCTCCTCCCCCTTTCGGTAAATAGGCTTTTTTTGTTAAATGTAGGTTTTTATTTTTAGTAAATGTAGGTTTTTAGTATATTTTGTTTTTAGAAAATTTGAATAAGTAATTTGAAAAGAATAAGTAAATGTAGGTCTTTTGAATAGAATAGGAAATTTTTAGAAATTTTGAATAAGTAAATTTGAATAGAATAAAATATGAAATTGAAAAAATTAAGTAAATGTAGGTCTTTTGAATAGAATAGGAAATATTTAGAAATTTTGAATAAGTAAATTTGAATAGAATAATTTAATGTAGCTTATGGAGTTTCACCAAGTCCTAAGATAACGATAATAATGTTTTTGTTTATATTTTGTTTTTGCAGAAATCAAGGAGCCCCTACATCATCCCCGCCGTCGTCCCTGTCACCGACCCCCTCCGACCTCGATCGAGGTGATAGCAGCCACCCCATGTTGTTAATTTAATTTAGGTATTTTAGGTGTTTAATCTTAGAATAATGCAGTATGAACCCTAGTTATGATCGAATCATGTTCAAAATTGTGACGCCCTAAGACCGGAGCTTCAGATGCCTTCCATGTTTTCCGAGTTTCGCCGTGTGTTTGATTTGTCTGTTGCTTTCTTCATAGCATCATGTGCATTGCATCATGTCATCATGCCATCTTTTTCTCAAACTAACTAAAACTCAACTAAATAAAATGCATAGATCTTTGATCTATTTAAATTGAGGGAACTCACCTGGTGATTTCTCTTTACAACATATATCCTAATATTAGGGAGCTATATCAAATATTCCTTTAATTTGGAATTTATCACAACACACTTGCAAAAATAACCCCATGCCTTTTCTACTTCGAGTTGATCCCGAAACCTTGCCGACAATTCCTTCTCCATTTATTGAGGCTCCTCCGAAAATCCGAACATTTTTGGACACTTCTAAAACCTCGTCCTAGTTCAAACCCATTTGAATTAAATTCAAATGAGTTTGAATTCTTATCGTTCGATCTTGCCACTTCTAATTTTCTCAGACCATGCACGTTTTTGTGAGTCCGGGAAAATTATCCCCATGCGCAAAATCCTTCCCTAACCCTCTCTTTCTTTTCCTCTCTCTCATTTCTTTTCTGTTAAAGAAAATAAGTTATTTAAGAAAGAGGGAGAGATAGCAGCAGTGCCCCTTGGGCCTCACTGTTCAAGCCCAGCAGGCCACGAGGCCCAGCAGAAGCCAGCCCACCTAAAACCCTCAACCCTAGCCGATCGCCCTCGGTCCCTCCTAGCGCCGCCAGAGGGATCGAGAGATCCCTCGACCTCTCCCCTTTGCCCGATCCCCACGACCTCTCCTCTCGTCCTCCCCGCGCCTGGCCCTCTCCTCCCAGCGCCTTCCCGAGCGCCATGGCCGCCGCTCGCTCCCTGCAGTCGCCCCTCGCCCAGCTCTTCCCGCGTGCCGTGCCCGACCCTCATGGCCCGTCTCCAGTCACGCCGCCGGTTCCTTGGTCGTCGACGGAGGTCGTCCATGGAGGCCGGACCATCTCCTGCCGCTGACCACCACCATCGCCTCCTTGTTGCTGGCATCCCGAGACCCCTTGTGTTGTTTTGTGTTGTACCGTCAAGGCCGGCAAGATTAACTACAACGGCGCCAAGTTCCACAACCGACGACCGTTTTGGGATTTCACTAGGTATCGCGGACCCGTCGAGTACAACCACACCACGTTGATACGGGAACCACTACCGTTGACCTCCGAAGAACATGGTTTTACCGAGTACCCCTTCATTTTGTCAAGATTGTCAAGTCCCTCGACGACAAGTGCACGACTACGCGGATTGTACCAAGTACCTCTTCGTTTCAGTGAGACCGGCAAGTCTGAAGACCCCAAGTACCATGATAACCCCGAAGGGATTCAAATCCGTCAAGTTCCTCTACCGATGACTCGAACGGCTATGAAACGTGTACCACTATTGTCGACCCGCGAAGACCCCATGGACGTCAAGTTCCGTGTCATGGCCCTGAAAATCTACGGACATGAACGACTACTTCCTCTTCGACTCGAGAACCACTACTTCCGTTACCATTGAACCCAATCCGCTCTGAAGATGAATGCTTTGAAGGTATAACCGCCGAAACGACGCCCGTGGACCGCATGCATGTGATGTGTTGTATGAGTTGCACCCTATGTTTGCACCGTGTCCGAGTTGTCACTTGCTCGGTCCTCCTCGTTTGCCACTAACCCGTGGGAACCCGGTTACTGAGAGCACCCCACCATCCTTGCAGGACACACTCACACCTACTTCCTTTTGCACCGGTATCTCCATGAGTTTCCGGAACCGATATGTTGTGTGGCATCATTTTCGGATTCGTTGTCGTGGCACCCCTTTAGTTTCCGCCACTATGACAAATGTCTCATATCTTATCATGTCAACCTTTTCATAAATATTGCATAAAACTTGCACATGTCATTCGCATCATGATAAAAACATTTAAAATGGTTAAAATTGTTGTTGCACCAAATTGCTAAATGCATATAGGGATTTACCGGAATTGTTGTTTATTATTTCGGACCTCATTTAAACTTGCCTAAATGTTTAGTTTACTTATGCTCCACCTCTTGCCGTGTTAATCAACATTTAATATTGTTGGGTACATAAACGAGATCGAACTAAACAAGTTGAATATGGTGTTCCGTCAATATGCAACTCGTTGCATAGTGAGCTCCACTTAATTTGTAGTATTGTTTGTGCACTTTGTCATGTCATACATATTTTAACCGGACATGCATCATACTTGTTTGCGCATCGTGCCATGCTTATGTGATGGTTGTTTACTATGTTGCCTGCTTCTTTCCGGGTTGCTTCTCTCGTTAGCTTCGGTTTCGTTCCGGAGTTGTGAGGACCCTTCGACTACGCCCGTTTGTCTTCTTCATGGACTCGTTCTTTTTCCTTGCAGGATCTCAGGGAAGATGACCATACCCTCGAAATCACTTCTATCTTTGCTTGATAGTTGTTCGCTCTATTGCTATGCCGCGCTACCTACCACTTGCTATCTCATGCCTCCCATATTGCCATGTCAAGCCTCTAACCCATCTTTCCTAGCAAACCATTGTTTGGCTATGTTACCACTTCTGCTCAGCCCCTCTTATAGCGTTGCTAGTTGCAGGTGAAGTTGAAGTTTGTTCCTTGTTGGAACATGGATATGTTTGGGATATCACAATATATCTTATTTACTTTAATGCATCTGTATACTTGGTAAAGGGTGGAAGGCTCGGCCTTATGCCTGGTGTTTTATTCCACTCTTGCCGCCCTGGTTTTCGTCATACCGGTGTTATGTTCCTTGATTTTGCGTTCCTTACGCGGTTGGGTGTTATGGGAACCCCTTGACAGTTTGCTTTGAATAAAACTCCTCCAGCAAGGCCCAACTTTGGTTTTAACATTCGCCACCTAAGCCTTTTTCCCTCGGGTTTCCGGAGCCCGAGGGTCATCTTTATTTTACCCCCCGGGCCAGTGCTCCTCTGAGTGTTGGTCCAAACTAGAGCCCATTGCATCGCCACCTCAGGGAAACTTGAGGGTTGGTTTTAGTTGTACAGACTGCTCATCCGGTGTGCCCCGAGAACGAGATATGTGCAGCTCCTATCGGGATTTGTCGGCACATTCGGGTGGCTTTGCTGGTCTTGTTTTACCATTGTCGAAATGTCTTGTAACCGGGATTCCGAGTCTAATCGGGTCTTCCTGGGAGAAGGAATATCCTTCGTTGACCGTGAGAGCTTGTGATGGGCTAAGTTGGAACACCCCTGCAGGGTTTTGAACTATCGAAAGCCGTGCCCGCGGTTATGGTCAGATGGGAATTTGTTAATATCCGGCTGTAGAGAACTTGACACTTTACTTAATTAAAATGCATCAACCGCGTGTGTAGCCGTGATGATCTCTTTCCGGCGGAGTCTGGGAAGTGAACACGGTCTTGTGTTATGCTTGAACGTAAGTAGTTTCAGGATCACTTCTTGATCACTTCTAGTTCACGACCGCTGCGTTGCTTCTCTTCTCGCTCTTATTTGCGTATGTTAGCCACCATATATGCTTAGTGCTTGCTGCAGCTCCACCTCATTACCCTATCCTACCCATAAGCTTAAATAGTCTTGATCTCGCGGGTGTGAGATTGCTGAGTCCTCGTGACTCACAGATACTTCCAAACAGTTGCAGGTGCCGATGATATCAGTGCAGGTGACGCAACTGAGCTCAAGTGGGAGCTCGATGAAGATCATGTTTGTTGTGTTGTTTCGCTTCCTGTTGATCAGTAGTGGAGCCCGGTTGGGACGATCGGGGATCTAGCTTTTGGGGTTGTCTTCTTTTACTTTGGTTCCGTAGTCAGACCTTGATTGTATTCTGGATGATATATGTTAAACTTGTACTTGTGTGAAGTGGCGATTGTAAGCCAACTCTTTATCCCTTTCTTATTCAGTACATGGGATTGTGTGAAGATTACCCCTCTTGCGACAAACCTAGCATGCGGCTATGCCTCTAAGTCGGGCCCCGACACGTGGGAGATATAGCCGCATTGTGGGTGTTTCGAAAATGTAGGTTTTTAATTAGGTGTAGTTAATAGAATTTAGGTGTTTTTGGTGTCACATTTGTTTTTATTTTTTTAGTTAAAGAAATTATTCCCGCATCGACATCGATGATGCCTATCCCACATCCTCGTCGTCGACTCGGCGAAGGAGGCATGGGCTTGGTGAGGAGCCATGTCCGGGACTGGGCTCCGCCGGGCTGGTACTGGGAGGTGCTACCTTCCCGGGGCGCAGCTTGGTGAGGAGCCAGCCCGTCATTGACCCAAACCTTCTTTGGTGGCGGTCGTGTGGGCCAGTGAAGGTGCGGAGGCTTGAGGCCCCGCGGAGGTGGTACGTCACCATGTCAGCAAGGAGGACGAGCATGTCCATCGCTACATGGTTGCGTTGGAGGGCAGGTTCTCCAATACCTGGGAGGTTCTTCAGGGATCTCACTGGAGTTGTGATCCTGTGATGGTTCCTGCTCTTTGGGTGTCCACCGCCCGCGCTGATACCCGTCGTTTGCTACGGTTTTAGCTGTATTAATGATGTTTTATGTATGATACTATTGGAGATCAATTAGTGATAATATTCGCCGATGTACGGATGAAAGAGATGATTTAGTTTTGCTTAGTGAATGAATGCTAATTTGAATACTAATTTATTTTACGATTTGGTTTTGCTTATTGAATGCTCAAATTGGAAAACTACTCCATCAAGTTTGAATGCTCATATGATGTAGATATAAACATGTATATGTTGTGTTGCTCAAATAGGATATGTGCTTGCCCAAGTGGTTGGCCATGTTTGTAGGTTACACCTCCTATAGTGGCCTATGTTTTGCTAGAGTGTTGATTAATTTCCGTTCCGACAAATTTCAGGCGCTCGATATGTCCTTTTTAGCAAAGGTCATGCCGGATTTTTTCGTGAATTCTGGCATGACTTGTGCTAGAATATGTAGGAAATATCGAGTGGCCTAGATTTTCTAGAAAAATAATTAAACGACATTTTGGGTTGACTTTAAGTCTGTCGAGGTTCCATCACCGAAGGTCGAAAAATCAGTAAGGGAGTGTATCCACCATATATGAGAGAGGACGAAGAAGCCCGACTGTTGTCGTGGGGGTCGTTCTCCTTCTTCTTAGGGTGCTAGACCTTTGTTATGCACTAGGGGGAGGAGGAATAACGACCATCACCGACGGACACAAATGTCAGAGAGAAATCAGTGAGTGAGAGTCTCCACCACATGTGAGAGGATGAAAAATCCCGACAGTGAGCGAGCTAAGAGTTTTCAAGAAAAAGACTCGACAGACCGATAGTCAACCCGTGATGAATAATAATGATGTAATTTAATTTGTGTAGTACATATATTGAATTGTACAAGTTTAATCTTTGAATTATGAACGTAGGAAATGTCGTCATTGGACGACGAAAGTCTCCGGAGGTAGTGCAGTTGGTGCAATGACGACCGAGATCTGTGCGACAAGCCTCACCTAGACAAAGATCGGCGCATCAGCATTAAGCTCCAGGAGAACTTCGTGTGGTGGTGGTGGAAGCAGCGGGGATCTCGGCAGGGCTTCGCCAAGCTCAGCGAGAGGGAGAGGTGTTACGAGGGGAGAGGGAGGCGCCAGGAGCTAGGGTGCGGCTCCCATGCGCCTCCCCACTATATAGGGGTGGAGGGGGCTGGTTTCTTGCCCTCCAAGTCCATTGGGGCGTTGGCAAAGGTGGGGGGAAAGAAATCCCATCATTTCCCTTCCTCACCCATTGTTATCCCCCTTTTTTAGGGATCTTGATCTTATCCCTTCGGGATATGATCTTATTCCTTCTAAGGGGGGATCTTGGTGCGCCTTGACCAGGGGTGTGGGGCCTTGCCCCCACTACCCACGTTCATGTGGGTCCCCCCATGCATGTGGGCCCCACTTCGGAACCTTCTAGAACCTTCCCAATACAATACCGAAAAATCCCGAACATTTTCCGGTGGCCAAAATAGGACTTCCCATATATAAATATTTACCTCCGGACCATTCCGGAACTCCTCGTGACGTCCGGGATCTCATCCGGGACTCCGAACAACTTTCGGGTTACCGCATACTAATATCTCTACAACCCTAGCGTCACCGAACCTTAAGTGTGTAGACCCTACGGGTTCGGGAGACATGCAGACATGACCGAGACGACTCTCCGGTCAATAACCAACAGCGGGATCTGGATACCCATGTTGGCTCCCACATGTTCCACGATGATCTCATCGGATGAACCACGATGTCGAGGATTCAATCAATCCCGTATTCAATTCCCTTTGTCCAGCGGTATTGTACTTGCCCAAGATTCGATCGTCGGTATCCGATACCTTGTTCAATCTCGTTACCGGCAAGTCTCTTTACTCGTTCCGTAACACATCATCCCGTGATAAACTCCTTGGTCACATTGGGCACATTATGATGATGTCCTATCGAGTGGGCCCAGAGATACCTCTCCGTCACACGGAGTGACAAATCCCGGTCTCGATTCGTGCCAACCCAACAGACACTTTCCGAGATACCCGTAGTGCACCTTTATAGCCACCCAGTTACATTGTGACGTTTGGCACACCCAAAGCATTCCTACGGTATCCGGGAGTTGCACAATCTCATGGTCTAAGGAAATGATACTTGATATTTAGAAAAGCTTTAGCATACGAACTACACGATCTTTGTGCTAGGCTTAGGATTGGGTCTTGTCCATCACATCATTCTCCTAATGATGTGATACCGTTATCAACGACATCCAATGTCCATGGTCAGGAAACCGTAACCATCTATTGATCAACGAGCTAGTTAACTAGAGGCTTACTAGGGACATGGTGTTGTATATGTATCCACACATGTATCTGAGTTTCCTATCAATACAATTCTAGCATGGATAATAAACGATTATCATGAACAAGGAAATATAATAATAACCAATTTATTATTGCCTCTAGGGCATATTTCCAACACTTTGATGTTGAAACGGTACGCAACAATGAAAAGTGTTTTTTTTCGTAATTAAGCATGACTTCAACTATTTCAACATGTAATTTTTATCTTTTACAATTCGAGTAGCTTATCCCATGCCATGCAAGACACTATGTCTTGGAGAGGATGGATTTTGAAGACCATGAAAATTTTGAAACAAAGAAAATTCACCTAAGGACCCATCATGATGTGGATTTTGAAGTAAAGCTGTATAATTCTGAGAGCGTAACCCATTTTGGTTACAAAAATTGGGAAGCACTTTGCAAGATGTATGGTTTTTATGAGGGTATGCTTATCACCATGGATCTTGGTGATCCTGACATCAACCAAGACAATATGGACATTTGGTTCCTTGATGATGCACTTCCAATTCTACCGCTATGTGAGTTTCTCAAACATAGTTATTAACTAATTTATATTGTTCATTTCAAAATAGTTGACAGCTTATTTTCATTGACAACTTATTTTCATTCTTCAAACAATGTGTGGAAGATGGTAGACAGAACCTACTACACCGATGGCTCTGAGTTAACTTATCAGGAGAAAAATCATCTGATCACATTTTGTACTGATCTTGAGAATTACAATAACTATTATCAAACTCCTCCACGTTATGGTGAATACGTGCCACTAGTGCACGTGTTGAACCACTGTAACATCCATGGAGATGCCATGGTAAGATTTTTTACTATTACGACATATGTGCATCTTTTGCATAAATTCTTTTAAAACTTAAGTACATTGCTAACTATGAAGTTATTACTATGTTTTTCAACAAAAAATCCCGTCGGATTGTGTGCCTCATCTGATGTATCAGAATGGTCGCCTTGATGTTTTGAACATACAGCCAAGTCATCCTACGAATCACACATGTCCATATCATATTCCTAAAATCAGTGAAGACATGATAATTAAAGAATGGAAAAAATGTATGGACGGTCGTAAGGAGGTACTTGGAAGCAACATTGTGTGGAAGGCAAGAATTGGAGACAGAATCATCTCCATTCTCCATAATGGAGAGTCAGGGCTTATCTTGTTTTATGCTATTTTAGCTAAGAGAAGGTAGTAGGTCCTAGTTAATAATACTCATAATCATGTGCTAAGAACAACTAAGTAGGATTGATTAGATGACTATGATGATGATGTGGTATCGAGTAGAAGTTGTATGATCAATGATGATGAGTATGACTTGTTATTATGATACCAATGATGAGTTATTTATTATTATGATCGATGATGCATGATGCTAAGTTGTTATATGAGCATGTATAGTTATTATATATATATCAGTAGGTGAAATGAACATGAATTAGATTAAAGTGGAGCCAATATGTGGTGCGCTTCGAAAGTACTACTAATCCAAACTAGATCAAGTTTGGATTAGAGTAGTACTTTCGACATGCACCACATGTTGCCTCCACTTGAATCTACTCCATGTTCATTTCACCCACTGTTATATATAATAGGTAATAATGGTTATAAAATCATATGATGAAAGTACTGTATATAAAAACACACAACGAAAATAAGTTGTATTTTTAAAAATACAGGAAAAGTTAGCAAGAGCGCTTTTTAGAACAAAGTAGCAGTAGCGCTGTCCACAGGGAAGCGCTACTGCTACCTAGGTATAGCAGTAGCGCTCCCTTTCTAGAGCTACTGTTACTAGTTAGCTATAGCACCTTAGTGGTAGCGCTGGTACCAGCGCTACTACTAGGGTTTTCCCTAGTAGTGTACCGGGGAAATTAAGAAACATATTTGTCCTCCAAAACAAAATTAGAGTGAAATTTCCATCTTAAACCATATATTTTGTGACATAATGACAGGTTGAATTACGTTGTACCTTTTTCTTTTTTTTTTGCGGGTGAAGCTACGTTGTACTTTCTGCCACTATGAATCGGATTTTGCACACATTTTAGTAATTCCATTTTGGACGATATTTTAGTATTCCATGTGGTTCTTACATGACTGCCCAACTCGTTAGGGTAACATTGCTGGACAACTAGAACATGCATTTCACAAATATGCTTTCGGCATAAAAAGGCATATTTTTATGTATTTGAAATTCCGGTGACAACATTTTTAAAACAGATCAACCTTGGATACATTAGAAATAATTATTTTGGAATTACTTCTTTAAAACAATACGGCAAACAATTTATATAGTACTTAGATGATATCCCGTACATTGTTGAGGTAGGCTTTTCCCATACATGATGCATGATGAGGTGGCATGCTTGCATGTTAAGAGCAAATGATCAGTGGGCTAGGTATTTGATACGTCTCCGTCGTATCTACTTTTCCAAACACTTTTGCCCTTGTTTTGGACTCTAACTTGCATAATTTGAATGGAACTAACCCAGAGTGACGCTATTTTAAGCAGAATTGCCATGGTGTTATTTATGTGCAGAAACAAAAGTTCTCGGAATGACCTGAAACTCCACGGAGATTATTGATACGTCTCCGTCGTATCTACACTTCCAAACACTTTTGCCCTTGTTTTGGACTCTAACTTGTATGATTTGAATGGAACTAACCCGGACTGATGCTGTTTTCAGCAGAATTGCCACGATGTTGTTTTATGTGCAGAAAACAAAAGTTCTCGGAATGACCTGAAACTCCACGGAATATCTTACAATAAATAATAAAAAATCCTCGCCAAAGATGAAGACCAATGGGCCCACACCCTTATCACGAGGGTGGGGGCGCCCTCCCCCTAGGGCACGCCCCCTACCTCGTGGGCCCCCTGGAGACCCCCCGACTCCAACTCCAACTCTATATAACTGCTTTTGGGGAGAAAAAAAATAAGAGAGAAGAAATCATCGCGTTTTACGATACGGAGCCGCCGCCAAGACCTAAAACCTCTTGGGAGGGCTGATCTGGAGTCCGTTCGGGCTCCGGAGAGGGGGATTCGTCGCCGTCGTCATCACCAACCATCCTCCATCACCAATTTCATGATGCTCACCGTCGTGCGTGAGTAATTCCATCATAGGCTTGCTGGACGGTGATGGGTTGGATGAGATTCACCATGTAATCGAGTTAGTTTTGTTAGGGTTTGATCCCTAGTATCCACTATGTTCTGAGATTGATGTTGCTATGACTTTGCTATGCTTAATGCTTGTCACTAGGGCCCGAGTGCCATGATTTCAGATCTGAACCTATTATGTTTTCATCAATATATGAGTGTTCTTGATCCTATCTTGCAAGTCTATAGTCACCTATTATGTGGTATGATCCGTTAACCCCGAAGTGACAATAATCGGGATACTTACCGGTGATGACCGTAGTTTGAGGAGTTCATGTATTCACTATGTGCTAATGCTTTGTTCCAGTTCTCTATTAAAAGGAGGCCTTAATATCCCTTAGTTTCCATTAGGACCCCGCTGCCACGGGAGGGTAGGACAAAAGATGTCATGCAAGTTCTATTCTATAAGCACGTATGACTATATTCGGAATACATGCCTACATTACATTGACGAATTGGAGCTAGTTCTGTGTCACCCTATGTTATGACTGTTACATGATGAACCACATCCAGCATAATTATCCATCATTGATCCAATGCCTACGAGCTTTCCATATACTGGTTTACGCTTATTTACTTTCCCGTTGCTATTGTTACAATCACTACAAAACACCAAAAACATTACTTTGCTTTCATTACTCTTTTGTTACCGTTACCATCACTATCATATTACTTTGCTACTAAACACTTTGCTGCAGATACTAAGTTTCCGGGTGTGGTTGAATTGACAACTCAGTTGCTAATACTTGAGAATATTCTTTGGCTCCCCTTGTGTCGAATCAATAAATTTGGGTTGAATACTCCACCCTCGAAAGCCGTTGTGATCCCCTATACTTGTGGGTTATCAAGACTAATTTCTGGCGCCGTTGCCAGGGAGCATAGCTCTATTCTTTGAGTCACTTGGGATTTATATCTGCTGGACACTATGAAGAACTTGAGAGATCCAAAAACCAAGATCTATCCCTCAACTATGAGGGGAGGTAAGGAACTGCCATCTAGCTCTGCACTTGATTCACCTTCTGTTATGAGTAAGCTTGTGACACCTACACCTGCTTCTTCTATTCGTTCTGATATGTCGCATGTTATTGATGATGCTACTTCTGCTATGCATGATACTTATGATGAAACTACCTCTATGCCTGATACTACTATGCCACTTAGTGATTTTCTAGAGGAACGACTTGCTAGGGCTAGAGAGATTGAAAATATTGTATCTGATTATGAAGATGAAAGTGATGATGAAGAATCACTTGTTATTCCTGAGGGTTATTTATTTGATCAAGATGCTTCTTTAGCCATTTTAGCTTGCAAAGATAGATATGAACTCAAAAGGTTATTAGCTAAATGGAATAAGCAATCTCCAAATGCTAGGATGAGACCTAACCCTGCTTTTGCTACTTCACCTATATGTGTTGCTGATAAGGATTATGAATTCTCTGTTGATCCTGATATAATTACTTTGGTTGAATCTGATCCTTTTCATGGCTATGAATCTGAAACTGTTGTAGCACATCTTACTAAATTAAATGATACTAGTCATCAACCCGTGCACCTGCACGGGCTAGCAGTTTAATCTAAAAAATCTTCAAAATTAATTAGAGAAAATATAAGAACAATTTTTTGACATTTTTTTTAATTATTGTTACCTAAAGGCATTATTAGAACATAGAGAGAATAATGTTTTATTCCTTTAATTAGTTTCTACTAGTATGTATGAAATGCAGTTAATCAGATTATGTATCAGGAATGTTATACTCTTTGTGTCATAGTAGTTAAATCTATACTCCTTGGTCAAAAACAATACAATTCAACATAAACATAGATATAAGTTATCACTGAAAATTTAGGTAAATGAGAGAACACCTAGATATGGAAGTGTAAAAGCAGATGAACACCTAGCATGAGTAAGAGAGAAACAATGCCATATTCTCTATCAAGCTTTAATAATATACATAAAGAGTTGTTAGACATTAATACATGTTTGGTTTTCCTATATGTCCGTTATGTAAATAATGATAGAGCTGAGGGAATTATAACAAAATGCATAGATAAAATAATGGTTTTGTTGCAATATACTTGCTTGTTTGTGGAACATGTTGTTTTGCACATTGATACAGTATCCAACATACACCTTCAAGTTTCAGTTTTATAAGTATGCGGTAGTATGTAACAAAACTTAAGTTGTTTTACTAAAAATCTAATGATACTTTGTATTGATGTCATTATATTTTAATACATAAGTATTCAAATGTAATGAACTTTGATTGCACACTTCCTAGGAAGATGTGTCTGCATGAACAAAAGTAGTATAATTCATGAAAAATAAGGGATGACTTGTACTTCAGTTAATGAGAAAGAAATAGAAATTGAGCAGTATGTCAATACAGTATAAAAATAATGCTGGTAACAAAAGTGAGAATGTTGTATTACGTACTTTAGTGTAACACATCAATAGTGGTTCCTACAAATTGCATTTTTTCTGAAAATCTTTGCCTCGGAAGGTATGCAACACTGTGGATCTAAATCAGATATTGTTAATCAAGTGAATTTGCTTGCCTTTAATAATTCATGCAGGTCAAGCATCATTCTTAAGAAGACTAAGGCATGACCATTCCATTAACATCATGAAATTCATAATATGGTTAACGAAAGCAATATAATACTATTTCCCACACTGTAGCGTCAATGGAGCTCCTTACAGTGTCATATATTATCTAGATGATGTCAACTAAGAGCCTATATTATATGTACATATGGTCCAGATATGAGTTTTAGAACTTGCGCAAAACAAATAATATAACTTTACCGATTATGGACATAACATGGACAGATTATGACAGCAACTTACAGTATAGGCTAAAGAAAACTAAAATATGCTTTAAAATATTATGCCGAGCAAGAAAAAGTGTGTCTAGGGACATCATGCCATAAACACCAAATATGCCACCATGTAAGTTGCAGCACTTAAACTATCAACTTTTATCGCACTATCAACGAACCATAAAATGAATTCTTAATGCGTAAATGAGCCTAAGAAGTTCAAATTATATTGGAATGCAAAAAGAAACATGATGTCTTTGAAGAAGCCTTGTGGAAAATAGGGGACGACCTTCGTCCTTCCTCTTTCTCCTGCCGTGGTAGAGCTTTAACATCATAACTTCATACCTTACAACTCAGCCAAGAACTCCTTCTTTGATTGATCCATCTTGAACACCTTCAAGATCATGTCAAGGTATGTGCTCATTTGAAAGTACCATTAAGCGTTTTGATCTATCCTTATAGATCTTGATGCTCAATGTTCAAGTAGCTTAATCCAGGTTTTCCATTGAAAAACACTTTTCAAATAACCCTATATGCTTTCCAGAAATTCTACATCATTTCTGATCAACAATATGTCAAGAACATATACTCATCAGAAATTGTATAGTGCTCCCACTCACTTCTTTGGAAATACAAGTTTCTCATAAACTTTGTATAAACCCAAAAGCTTTGATCATCTCATCAAAGCGTACATTCCAACTCCGAGATGCTTACTCCAGTCCTTAGAAGGATTGCTGGAGCTTTGCATACTTGTTAGCATTTTTCAGGACAGACAAAACCTTCTGGTTGTATCACATACAACCTTTCATCAAGAAAATCGTCAAGGAAACAATATTTTGACATCGTATCTGCAAGATTTCATAAACAATGCAGTAACTGCTAACATAATTCCAACAGACTCTTAGCATCGCTACGAGTGAGAAAGTCTCATCGTAGTCAACTCCTTGAACTTGTCGGAAAACATCTTAACGACAAGTCGAGCTTCATTAATGGTGATACTTACGACCATTGTCCGTCTTTCTTTTAAAATCCATATGTACCCAACAGCCTTATGACCATCAAGCAGTTCTTCCAAAGTCTACACTTTGTTTTCATACATGGATCCTCTCTCGGATTTTATGGCCTCGAGCCAATTTTCGGAATCCGGGCCCACCATGCTTCTCCATAGCTCGTAGGTTCATTGTTGTCTAGCAACATGACTTCCAAGACAGGATTACGTACCACTCTGAAGTAGTACGCATCCTTGTCGTCCTACGAGGTTTGGTAGTGACTTGATCCGAAGTTTCATGATCACTATCATAAGCTTCCACTTCAATTGGTGTAGGTGCCACAAGAACAACTCCATGTGCCCTGCTATACACTGGTTGAAGTGACGGTTCAATAACCTCATCAAGTCTCCACCATCCTCCCACTCAATTCTTTTGAGAGACACTTTTCCTCGAGAAAGGACCCAATTCTAGAAACAATACCTATTGCTTTCGGATCTGAGACAGGAGGTATACCCAACTGTTTTGGGTACTCTATTAAGATGCATTTATCCGCTTTGGGTTCGAGCTTATCAGCCTGAAACTTTTCACATAAGCGTTGCAGCCCCAAACTTTTAAGAAATGACAGCTTATGTTTCTCTAAACCATAGTTCATATGGTGTCATCTCATCGGAATTATGTGGTGCCCTATTTAAAGTGAATGTGGTTGTCTCTAATGCCTAACGCATAAACTATCGTGGTAATTCGATAAGAGACATCATGGTATGCATCATATCCAATAGGGTGCAGTTATGATGTTCGGACACACCATCACACTATGGTGTTCCAGGCTGTATTAGTTGGGAAACAATTTCCACAATGTCTTAATTCTGTGCCAAACTCGTAATTTAGATATTCATCTCTATGATCATATCATAGATATTTTATCCTCTTGTCACGACGATCTTCAACTTCACCCTGAAATTACTTGAACCTTTCAATAATTCAGACTCATGATTCATCAAGTAAATATACTTAGCATCTACTCAAATCATCTGTGAAGTAAGAATATAACGATATCCACTACATGCCTCAGCACTCATTGGACTGCACACATCAAGTTGTATTACTTCCAGCAAGTTGCTTTCTTGTTCCATCTTACTGAAAACGAGGCCTTTCAGTCATCTTGCTCATGTGGTATGATTTGCATGTCTCAAGTGATTCAAAATCAAGCGAGTCCAAAGATCCATCAACATGGAGCTTCTTCATGCGTTTTATACCATTGTGACTAAAATTGCAGTGCCACAAGTATGTGGTACTATCATTACTATCTTGTATCTTTTGGCATGAACATGTGTATCACTACGATCGGGATTCGATAAACCATTCATTTTAGGTGCAAGACCATTGAAGGTATTATTCAAATAAATAGAGTAACCATTATTCTCCTTGAATGAATAACCGTATTGCGATAAACATAATCCAATCATGTCTATGCTCAACGCAAACACCAAATAACAATTATTTAGGTTTAACACCAATCCCGATGGTAAACGGAGCATGCGATGCTTGATCACATCAACCTTGGAAACACTTCCAACACATATCATCGTCTCACCTTTGACTAGTCTCCGTTTATTCCGTAGCCTTTCATTTCGAGTTACCAACACTTAGCAACCGAATCGGTATCTAATACCCTGCTGCTACTAGGAGTACTAGTAAAGTACACATTTAATATAATGTATGTCCAATACATACTTCTTTCAACCCTGCCAGCCTTCTCATCTACCAAGTATCTAGGGTGGTTCTACTTCAGTGACCGTTCCCCTTGTTACAGAAGCACTTAGTCTCGGGCTTGGGTTCAACTTTGGGTTTCTTCACTAGAGCAGCAACAGATTTGTCGTTTCATGAAGTATCGTTTTCTTGCCCTTGCCCTTCTTGAAACTAGTGGTTTTACTAACCATCAACAATTGATGCTCCTATTTGATTTCTACTTTCGCGGTGTCGCGAATAGCTCAAGGATCATCATATCTATCCCTGATATGTTATAGTTCATCACGAAGCTCTAGTAGCTTGGTGGCAGTGACTTTGGAGAACCATCACTATCTCATCTGGAAGATCAACTCCCACTCGATTCAAACGATTGTAGTACTCATACAATCTGAGCACATGCTCAACGATTGAGCTTTTCTCCTTAGTGTGCAGGCTTAAGAAACTTGTCAAAGGTCTCATACCTCTTGACGTGGGCACTAGCCTGAAATCCCAATTTCGGTCCTTGGAACATCTCATATGTTCTAAGATGTTTCAAAACGTCTTTGGTGCCTCAATTCTAAACCATTTAGCATTACGCACTGAACTATCATGTAGTCATAAAAACGTGTATGTCAGATGTTCGCAACATCCACAACCGACGTTCGAGGGTCAGCTCAGTGAGCGGTGCATTAAGGACATAATCCTTCTGCGCAGCAATGAGGACAATCCTCTGTTTACGGACCCAGTCCGCATAATTGCTACTATCAACTTTCAACTAAATTTTCTCTAGGAACATATCTAAAACAGTAGAACTAAAGCGTAAGCTACGACATAATTTGCAAAGTCCTTTTGACTATGTTCATGATAATTAAGTTCATCTGATTATTTAATGAACTCCCACTTAGATAGACATCCCTCTAGTCATCTAAGTGATACATGATCCGAGTCAACTAGGCCGTGTCCGATCATCACGTGAGACGGACTAGTCATCATCGGTGAACATCTTCATGTTGATCGTATCTTCTATACGACTCATGTTCGACCTTTCAGTCTTCCACGTTCCGAGGCCATGTCTGTACATGCTAGGCTCGTCAAGTCAACCTAAGTGTATTGCGTGTGTAAATCTGGCTTACACGAACGTTAGAATCTATCACACCCGATCATCACGTGCTGCTTCGAAACAACGAACCTTCGCAATGGTGCACAGTTAGGGGGAACACTTTTCTTGAAATTATTGCGAGGGATCATCTTATTTTAGCGATCGTCGTTCTAAGCAAATAAGATGTAAAACATGATAAACATCACATGCAATCAAATAGTGACATGATATGGCCAATATCATTTTGCTCCTTTTGATCTCCATCTTCGGGGCGCCATGATCATCATCGTCACCGGCATGACACCATGATCTCCATCATCGTGTCTTCATGAAGTTGTCTCGTCATCTATTATTTCCACTACTATGGCTAACGGTTTAGCAATAAAGTAAAGTAAATACATGACGTTTATGTTGACGCGCAGGTCATAAATAAATTAAGACAACTCCTATGGCTCCTGCCGGTTGTCATACTCATCGACATGCAAGTCATGATTCCTATTACAAGAACATGATCAATCTCATACATCACATATATCATTCATCACATCCTTTTGGCCATATCACATCACACGACATATGCTGCAAAAACAAGTTAGACGTCCTCTAATTATTGTTGCAAATTTTTACGTGGCTGCTATAGGTTTCTTAGCAAGAACGTTTCTTACCTACGCAAAAACCACAACGTGATATGCCAATTTCTATTTACCCTTCATAAGGACCCTTTTCATCGAATCCGATCCGACTAAAGTGGGAGAGACAGACACCCGCTAGCCACCTTATGCAACAAGTGCATGTCACTCGGTGGAACCTGTCTCACGTAAGTGTACATGTAAGGTCGGTCCGGGCCGCTTCATCCCACGATGCCGCCGAATCAAGATAAGACTAGTAACGCCGGGGTTGATGGAGTCGTACTCGTCGTGATCCAAATCATCGATGACCGAGCGCCGAACGGAAGACACCTCCGCGTTCAACACACGTACGGTTGGGGAAGACGTCTCCTCCTTCTTGATCCAGCAAGGGGGAAGGAGAGGTTGATGGAGATCCAGCAGCACGACGGCGTGGTGGTGGAAGCAGCGGGGATCTCGGCAGGGATTCGCCAAGCTCAGCGAGAGGGAGAGGTGTTACGAGGGGAGAGGGAGGCGCCAGGGGCTAGGGTGCGGCTCCCATGCGCCTCCCCACTATATATAGGGGTGGAGGGGGCTGGTTTCTTGCCCTCCAAGTTCATTGGGGCGTTGGCAAAGGTGGGGGGAAAGAAATCCCATCATTTCCCTTCCTCACCGATTGTTATCCCCCTTTTTAGGGATCTTGATCTTATCCCTTCGGGATATGATCTTATTCCTTCTAAGGGGGGATCTTGGTGCGCCTTGACCAGGGGTGTGGGGCCTTGCCCCCACTACCCACGTTCATGTGGGTCCCCCCATGCAGGTGGGCCCCACTTCGGAACCTTCTAGAACCTTCCCGGTACAATACCAAAAAATCCCAAACATTTTCCGGTGGCCAAAATAGGACTTCCCATATATAAATCTTTACCTCTGGACCATTCCAGAACTCCTCGTGACATCCGGGATCTCATCCGGGACTCCGAACAACTTTCGGGTTACTGCATACTAATATCTCTACAACCCTAGCGTCACCGAACCTTAAGTGTGTAGACCCTACGGGTTCGGGAGACATGCAGACATGACCGAGATGACTCTCCGGTCAATAACCAACAGCGGGATCTGGATACCCATGTTGGCTCCCACATGTTCCACGATGATCTCATCAGATGAACCACGATGTCGAGGATTCAATCAATCCCGTATTCAATTCCCTTTGTCCAGCGGTATTGTACTTGCCCGAGATTCGATCGTCGGTATCCGGTACCTTGTTCAATCTTGTTACCGGCAAGTCTCTTTACTCGTTCCGTAACACATCATCCCGTGATCAACTCCTTGGTCACATTGTGCACATTATGATGATGTCCTACCGAGTGGGCCCAGATATACCTCTCCGTCACACGGAGTGACAAATCCCAGTCTCGATTCGTGCCAACCCAACAGACACTTTTGGAGATACCCGTAGTGCACCTTTATAGCCACCCAGTTACGTTGTGACGTTTGGCACACCCAAAGCGTTCCTATGGTATCCGGGAGTTGCACAATCTCATGGTCTAAGGAAATGATACTTGATATTTAGAAAAGCTTTAGCATACGAACTACATGATCTTTGTGCTAGGCTTAGGATTGGGTCTTGTCCATCACATCATTCTCCTAATGATGTGATCCCGTTATCAACGACATCCAATGTCCATGGTCAGGAAACCGTAACCATCTATTGTTCAACGAGCTAGTTAACTAGAGGCTTACTAGGGACATGGTGTTGTATATGTATCCACACATGTATCTGAGTTTCCTATCAATACAATTCTAGCATGGATAATAAACGATTATCATGAACAAGGAAATATAATAATAACCAATTTATTATTGCCTCCAGGGCATATTTCCAACACTTCGATGTTGAAACGGTACGCAACAACGAAAAGTGTTTTTTCGTAATTAAGCATGACTTCAACTATTTCAACGTGTAATTTTTATCTTTTACAATTCGAGTAGCTTATCCCATGCCATGCAAGACGCTATGTCTTGGAGAGGATGGATTTTGAAGACCATGAAAATTTTGAAACAAAGAAAATTCACCTAAGGACCCATCATGATGTGGACTTTGAAGTAAATCTGTATAATTCTGAGAGCGTAACCCATTTTGATTACAAAAATTGGGAAGCACTTTGCAAGATGTATGGTTTTTATGAGGGTATGCTTATCACCATGGATCTTGGTGATCCTGACATCGACCAAGACAATATGGACATTTGGGTCCTTGATGATGCACTTTCAATTCTACCGCTATGTGAGTTTCTCAAACATAGTTATTAACTAATTTATATTGTTCATTTCAAAATAGTTGACAGCTTATTTTCATTGACAGCTTATTTTTCATTCTTCAAACAATGTGTGGAAGATGGTAGACAGAACCTACTACACTGATGGCTCTGAGTTAACTTATCAGGAGAAAAATCATCTGATCACATTTTGTACTGATCTTGAGAATTACAATAACTATTATCAAACTCCTCCACGTTATGGTGAATACGTGCCACTAGTGCACGTGTTGAACCACTGTAACATCCATGGAGATGCCATGGTAAGATTTTTTACTATTATGACATATGTGCATCTTTTGCATAAATTCTTTTAAAACTTAAGTACATTGCTAACTACGAAGTTATTACTATGTTTTTCAACAAAAAATCCCGTCGGATTGTGTGCCTCATCTGATGTATCAGAATGGTCGCCTTGATGTTTTGAACATACAGTCAGGTCATCCTACGAATCACACATGTCCATATTGTATTTCTAAAACCAGTGAAGACATGATAATTAAAGAATGGAAAAAATGTATGGATAGTCGTAAGGAGGTACTTGGAAGCAACATTCTGTGAAAGGCAAGAATTGGAGACAGAATCGTCTCCATTCTCCATAATGGAGAGCCAGGGCTTATCTTGTTTTATGCTATTTTAGCTAAGAGAAGGTAGTAGGTCCTAGTTAATAATACTCATAATCATGTGCTAAGAACAACTAAGTAGGATTGATTAGATGACTATGATGATGATGTGGTATCGAGTAGAAGTTGTATGATCAATGATGATGAGTATGACTTGTTATTATGATACCAATGATGAGTTATTTATTATTATGATCGATGATGCATGATGCTAAGTTGTTATATGAGCATGATGAGTTATTATATATATATATATATCAGTAGGTGAAATGAACGTGAATTAGATTCAAGTGGAGCCAATATTTGGTGCACTTCGAAAGTACTACTAATCCAAACTAGACCAAGTTTGGATTAGAGTAGTACTTTTGACATGCACCACATGTTGCCTCCACTTGAATCTACTCCACGTTCATTTCACCCACTGTTATATATAATAGGTAATAATGGTTATAAAATCATATGATGAAAGTACTGTATATAAAACCACACAATGAAAATAAGTTGTATTTTTAAAAATACAGGAAAAGTTAGCAAGAGCGCTTTTTAGAACAAAGTAGCAGTAGCGCTGTCCAAAGGGAAGCGCTACTGCTACCTAGGTATAGCAGTAGCGCTCCCTTTCTAGAGCTACTGTTACTAGTTAGCTATAGCGCCTTAGTGGTAGCGCTGGTACCGGCGCTACTACTAGGGTTTTCCCTAGTAGTGTACCGGGGAAATTAAGAAACATATTTGTCCTCCAAAACAAAATTAGAGTAAAATTTCCATCTTAAACCATATATTTTGTGACATAATGACAGGTTGAATTACGTTGTAACTTTTTGTTTTTTTTGCGGGTGAAGCTACGTTGTACTTTCTGCCACTATGAATCGGATTTTGCACACATTTTAGTAATTCCATTTTGGACGATATTTTGGTATTCCATGTGGTTCTCACATGACTGCCCAACTCGTTAGGGTAACATTACTGGACAACTAGAACATGCATTTCACAAATATGCTTTCGGCATAAAAAGGCATATTTTTATGTATTTGAAATTCCGGTGACAACATTTTTAAAACAGATGAACCTTGGATACATTAGAAATAATTATTTTGGAATTACTTCTTTAAAACAATACGGCAAACAATTTATATAGTACTTAGATGATATCCCGTACATTGTTGAGGTAGGCTTTTCCCATACATGATGCATGATGAGGTGGCATGCTTGCATGTTAAGAGCAAATGATCAGTGGGCTAGGTATTTGATACGTCTTCGTCGTATCTACTTTTACAAACACTTTTGCCCTTGTTTTGGACTCTAACTTGCATAATTTGAATGGAACTAACCCAGACTGACGTTGTTTTAAGCAGAATTGCCATGGTGTTATTTATGTGCAGAAACAAAAGTTTTCGGAATGACCTGAAACTCCACGGAGATTATTGATACGTCTCCGTCGTATGTACTTTTCCAAACACTTTTGCCCTTGTTTTGGACTCTAACTTGTATGATTTGAATGGAACTAACCCGGACTGATGCTGTTTTCAGCAGAATTGCCACGATGTTGTTTTATGTGCAGAAAACAAAAGTTCTCGGAATGACCTGAAACTCCACGGAATATCTTACAATAAATAATAAAAAATCCTCGCCAAAGATGAAGACCAATGGTCCCACACCCTTCTCACGAGGGTGGGGGCGTCCCCCCTAGGGCACGCCCCCTACCTCATGGGCCCCCTGGAGACCCCCCGACTCCAACTCCAACTCTATATAACTGCTTTTGGGGAGAAAAAAATAAGAGAGAAGAAATCATCGCGTTTTACAATACGGAGCCACCGCCAAGACCTAAAACCTCTTGGGAGGGCTGATCTGGAGTCCGTTCGGGGCTCTGGAGAGGGGGATTCGTCGCCGTCGTCATCACCAACCATCCTCCATCACCAATTTCATGATGCTCATCGTCGTGCGTGAGTAATTCCATCATAGGCTTGCTGGACGATGATGGGTTGGATGAGATTCACCATGTAATCGAGTTAGTTTTGTTAGGGTTTGATCCCTAGTATCCACTATGTTCTAAGATTGATGTTGCTATGACTTTGCTATGCTTAATGCTTGTCACTAGGGCCCGAGTGCCATGATTTCAGATCTGAACCTATTATGTTTTCATCAATATATGAGTGTTCTTGATCCTATCTTGCAAGTCTATAGTCACCTATTATGTGTTATGATCCATTAACCCCAAAGTGACAATAATCGGGATACTTACCGGTGATGACTGTAGTTTGAGGAGTTCATGTATTCACTATGTGCTAATGCTTTGTTCCGGTTCTCTATTAAAAGGAGGCCTTAATATCCTTTAGTTTCCATTAGGACCCCGCTACCACGGGAGGGTAGGACAAAAGATGACATGCAACATTGTCGGAAAACATCTTGAACTTGTCGGAAAACATCTTAACGACAAGTCGAGCTTCATTAATGGTGATACTTACCACCATTGTCCGTCTTTCTTTTAAAATCCATATGTACCCAACAGCCTTATGACCATCAAGCAGTTCTTCCAAAGTCTACACTTTGTTTTCATACATGGATCCTCTCTCGGATTTTATGGCCTCGAGCCAATTTTCGGAATCCGGGCCCACCATCGCTTCTCCATAGCTCGTAGGTTCATTGTTGTCTAGCAACATGACTTCCAAGACAGGATTACATACCACTCTGAAGTAGTACGCATCCTTGTTGTCCTACGAGGTTTGGTAGTGACTTGATCTGAAGTTTCATGATCACTATCATAAGCTTCCACTTCAATTGGTGTAGGTGCCACAGGAACAACTCCCTGTGCCCTGCTATACACTGGTTGAAGTGACGGTTCAATAACCTCATCAAGTCTCCATCATCCTCCCACTCAATTCTTTCGAGAGAAACTTTTCCTCAAGAAAGAACCCAATTCTAGAAACAATACCTATTGCTTTCGGATCTGAGATAGGAGGTATACGCAACTGTTTTGGGTACTCTATGAAGATGCATTTATCCGCTTTGGGTTCGAGCTTATCACCCTGAAACTTTTCACATAAGCGTTGCAACCCCAAACTTCTAAGAAATGACAGCTTAGGTTTCTCTAAACCATAGTTCATATGGTGTCATCTCATCGGAATTATGTGGTGCCCTATTTAAAGTGAATGTGGTTGTCTCTAATGCCTAACCCATAAACTATCGTGGTAATTCGATAAGAGACATCATGGTATGCATCATATCCAATAGGGTGCAGTTATGATGTTCGGACACACCATCACACTATGGTGTTCCAGGCTGTATTAGTTGGGAAACAATTTCCACAATGTCTTAATTATGTGCCAAACTCGTAATTCAGATATTCATCTCTATGATCATATCATAGATATTTTATCCTCTTGTCACGGCGATCTTCAACTTCACCCTGAAATTACTTGAACCTTTCAATAATTCAGACTCGTGATTCATCAAGTAAATATACTTAGCATCTACTCAAATCATCTGTGAAGTAAGAATATAATGATATCCACTACATGCCTCAGCACTCATTGGACTGCACACATCAAGATGTATTACTTCCAGCAAGTTGCTTTCTTGTTCCATCTTACTGAAAACGAGGCCTTTCAGTCATCTTGCTCATGTGGTATGATTTGCATGTCTCAAGTGATTCAAAATCAAGCGAGTCCAAAGATTCATCAACATGGAGCTTCTTCATGCATATTATACCATTGTGACTAAAATTGCAGTGCCACAAGTATGTGGTACTATCATTACTATCTTGTATCTTTTGGCATGAACATGTGTATCACTACGATCGGGATTCGATAAACCATTCATTTTAGGTGCAAGACCATTGAAGGTATTATTCAAATAAATAGAGTAACCATTATTCTCCTTAAATGAATAACCGTATTGCGATAAACATAATCCAATCATGTCTATGCTCAACGCAAACACCAAATAACAATTATTTAGGTTTAACACCAATCCCGATGGTAAACGGAGCGTGCGATGCTTGATCACATCAACCTTGGAAACACTTCCAACACATATCATCGTCTCACCTTTGACTAGTCTCTGTTTATTCCGTAGCCTTTCATTTCGAGTTACCAACACTTAGCAACCGAACCGGTATCTAATACCCTGCTGCTACTAGGAGTACTAGTAAAGTACACATTTAATATAATGTATGTCCAATACATACTTCTTTCAACCTTGCCAGCCTTCTCATCTACCAAGTATCTAGGGTGGTTCTACTTCAGTGACCGTTCCCCTTGTTACAGAAGCACTTAGTCTCGGGCTTGGGTTCAACTTTGGGTTTCTTCATTAGAGCAGCAACAGATTTGTCGTTTCATGAAGTATCATTTTCTTGCCCTTGCCCTTCTTGAAACTAGTGGTTTTACTAACCATCAACAATTGATGCTCCTATTTGATTTCTACTTTTGCGGTGTCGCGAATAGCTCAAGGATCATCATATCTATCCCTGATATGTTATAGTTCATCACGAAGCTCTAGTAGCTTGGTGGCAGTGACTTTGGAGAACCATCACTATCTCATCTGGAAGATCAACTCCCACTCGATTCAAGCGATTGTAGTACTCATACAATCTGAGCACATGCTCAACGATTGAGCTTTTCTCCTTAGTGTGCAGGCTTAAGAAACTTGTCAAAGGTCTCATACCTCTTGACGTGGGCACTAGCCTGAAATCCCAATTTCGGTCCTTGGAACATCTCATATGTTCTAAGATGTTTCAAAACATCTTTGGTGCCTTAATTCTAAACCATTTAGCATTACGCACTGAACTATCATGTAGTCATCAAAACGTGTATGTCAGATGTTCGCACCATCCACAACCGACGTTCGAGGGTCAGCTCACTGAGCGGTGCATTAAGGACATAATCCTTCTGCGCAGCAATGAGGACAATCCTCTGTTTACGGACCCAGTCCGCATAATTGCTACTATCAACTTTCAACTAAATTTTCTCTAGGAACATATCTAAAACAGTAGAACTAAAGCGTAAGCTACGACATAATTTGCAAAGTCCTTTTGACTATGTTCGTGATAATTAAGTTCATCTGATTATTTAATGAACTCCCACTTAGATAGACATCCCTCTAGTCATCTAAGTGATACATGATCCGAGTCAACTAGGCCGTGTCCGATCATCATGTGAGACGGACTAGTCATCATCGGTGAACATCTTCATGTTGATCGTATCTTCTATATGACTCATGTTCGACCTTTCAGTCTTCCACGTTTCGAGGCCATGTCTGTACATGCTAGGCTCGTCAAGTCAACCTAAGTGTATTGCGTGTGTAAATCTGGCTTACACGAACGTTAGAATCTATCACACCCGATCATCACGTGCTGCTTCGAAACAACGAACCTTCGCAATGGTGCACAGTTAGGGGGAACACTTTTCTTGAAATTATTGCGAGGGATCATCTTATTTTAGCTACCGTTGTTCTAAGCAAATAAGATGTAAAACATGATAAACATCACATGCAATCAAATAGTGACATGATATGGCCAATATCATTTTGCTCCTTTTGATCTCCATCTTCGGGGCGCCATGATCATCATCGTCACCGGCATGACACCATGATCTCCATCATCATGTCTTCATGAAGTTGTCTCGTCATCTATTATTTCGACTACTATGGCTAACGGTTTAGCAATAAAGTAAAGTAAATACATGACGTTTATGTTGACACGCAGGTCATAAATAAATTAAGACAACTCCTATGGCTCCTGCCGGTTGTCATACTCATCGACATGCAAGTCATGATTCCTATTACAAGAACATGATCAATCTCATACATCACATATATCATTCATCACATCCTTTTGGCCATATCACATCACACGACATATGCAGCAAAAACAAGTTAGACGTCCTCTAATTGTTGTTGCAAATTTTATAAACAATGCAGTAACTGCTAACATAATTCCAACAGACTCTTAGCATCGCTACGAGTGAGAAAGTCTCATCGTAGTCAACTCCTTGAACTTGTCGGAAAACATCTTAACGACAAGTCGAGCTTCATTAATGGTGATACTTACGACCATTGTCCGTCTTTCTTTTAAAATCCATATGTACCCAACAGCCTTATGACCATCAAGCAGTTCTTCCAAAGTCTACACTTTGTTTTCATACATGGATCCTCTCTCGGATTTTATGGCCTCGAGCCAATTTTCGGAATCTGGGCCCACCATGCTTCTCCATAGCTCGTAGGTTCATTGTTTTCTAGCAACATGACTTCCAAGACAGGATTACGTACCACTCTGAAGTAGTACGCATCCTTGTCGTCCTACGAGGTTTGGTAGTGACTTGATCCGAAGTTTCATGATCACTATCATAAGCTTCCACTTCAATTGGTGTAGGTGCCACAACAACAACTCCATGTGCCCTGCTATACACTGGTTGAAGTGACGGTTCAATAACCTCATCAAGTCTCCACCATCCTCCCACTCAATTCTTTCGAGAGACACTTTTCCTCGAGAAAGGACCCAATTCTAGAAACAATACCTATTGCTTTCGGATCTGAGACAGGAGGTATACCCAACTGTTTTGGGTACTCTATGAAGATGCATTTATCCACTTTGGGTTCGAGCTTATCAGCCTGAAACTTTTCACATAAGCGTTGCAGCCCCAAACTTTTAAGAAATGACAGCTTATGTTTCTCTAAACCATAGTTCATATGGTGTCATCTCATCGGAATTATGTGGTGCCCTATTTAAAGTGAATGTGGTTGTCTCTAATGCCTAACGCATAAACTATCGTGGTAATTCGATAAGAGACATCATGGTATGCATCATATCCAATAGGGTGCAGTTATGATGTTCGGACACACCATCACACTATGGTGTTCCAGGTTGTATTAGTTGGGAAACAATTTCCACAATGTCTTAATTCTGTGCCAAACTCGTAATTTAGATATTCATCTCTATGATCATATCATAGATATTTTATCCTCTTGTCACGACGATCTTCAACTTCACCCTGAAATTACTTGAACCTTTCAATAATTCAGACTCATGATTCATCAAGTAAATATACTTAGCATCTACTCAAATCATCTGTGAAGTAAGAATATAACGATATCCACTACATGCCTCAGCACTCATTGGACTGCACACATCAAGTTGTATTACTTCCAGCAAGTTGCTTTCTTGTTCCATCTTACTGAAAACGAGGCCTTTCAGTCATCTTGCTCATGTGGTATGATTTGCATGTCTCAAGTGATTCAAAATCAAGCGAGTCCAAAGATCCATCAACATGGAGCTTCTTCATGCGTTTTATACCATTGTGACTAAAATTGCAGTGCCACAAGTATGTGGTACTATCATTACTATCTTGTATCTTTTGGCATGAACATGTGTATCACTACGATCGGGATTCGATAAACCATTCATTTTAGGTGCAAGACCATTGAAGGTATTATTCAAATAAATAGAGTAACCATTATTCTCCTTAAATGAATAACCGTATTGCGATAAACATAATCCAATCATGTCTATGCTCAATGTAAACACCAAATAACAATTATTTAGGTTTAACACCAATCCCGATGGTAAACGGAGCATGCGATGCTTGATCACATCAACCTTGGAAACACTTCCAACACATATCATCGTCTCACCTTTGACTAGTCTCTGTTTATTCCGTAGCCTTTCATTTCGAGTTACCAACACTTAGCAACCGAACCGGTATCTAATACCCTGCTGCTACTAGGAGTACTAGTAAAGTACACATTTAATATAATGTATGTCCAATACATACTTCTTTCAACCTTGCCAGCCTTCTCATCTACCAAGTATCTAGGGTGGTTCTACTTCAGTGACCGTTCCCCTTGTTACAGAAGCACTTAGTCTCGGGCTTGGGTTCAACTTTGGGTTTCTTCACTAGAGCAGCAACAGATTTGTCGTTTCATGAAGTATCGTTTTCTTGCCCTTGCCCTTCTTGAAACTAGTGGTTTTACTAACCATCAACAATTGATGCTCCTATTTGATTTCTACTTTCGCGGTGTTGCGAATAGCTCAAGGATCATCATATCTATCCCTGATATGTTATAGTTCATCACGAAGCTCTAGTAGCTTGGTGGCAGTGACTTTGGAGAACCATCACTATCTCATCTGGAAGATCAACTCCCACTCGATTCAAGCGATTGTAGTACTCATACAATCTGACCACATGCTCAACGATTGAGCGTTTCTCCTTAGTGTGCAGGCTTAAGAAACTTGTCAAAGGTCTCATACCTCTTGACATGGGCACTAGCCTGAAATCCCAATTTCGGTCCTTGGAACATCTCATATGTTCTAAGATGTTTCAAAAACGTCTTTGGTGCCTCAATTCAAAACCATTTAGCATTACGCACTGAACTATCATGTAGTCATCAAAACGTGTATGTCAGATGTTCGCAACATCCACAACCGACGTTCGAGGGTCAGCTCACTGAGCGGTGCATTAAGGACATAATCCTTCTGCGCAGCAATGAGGACAATCCTCTGTTTACGGACCCAGTCCGCATAATTGCTACTATCAACTTTCAACTAAATTTTCTCTAGGAACATATCTAAAACAGTAGAACTAAAGCGTAAGCTACGACATAATTTGCAAAGTCCTTTTGACTATGTTCATGATAATTAAGTTCATCTGATTATTTAATGAACTCCCACTTAGATAGACATCCCTCTAGTCATCTAAGTGATACATGATCCGAGTCAACTAGGCCGTGTCCGATCATCACGTGAGATGGACTAGTCATCATCGGTGAACATCTTCATGTTGATCGTATCTTCTATACGACTCATGTTCGACCTTTCGGTCTTCCGCGTTCCGAGGCCATGTCTGTACATGCTAGGCTTGTCAAGTCAACCTAAGTGTATTGCGTGTGTAAATCTGGCTTACACCCGTTGTATTCAAATGTTAGAATCTATCACACCCGATCATCACGTGGTGCTTCGAAACAACGAACCTTCGCAACTGTGCACATTTAGGGGGAACACTTTTCTTGAAATTATTGCGAGGGATCATCTTATTTTAGCTACCGTCGTTCTAAGCAAATAAGATGTAAAACATGATAAACATCACATGCAATCAAATAGTGACATGATATGGCCAATATCATTTTCCTCCTTTTGATCTCCATCTTCGGGGCGCCATGATCATCATCGTCACCGGCATGACACCATGATTTCCATCATCATGATCTCCATCATCGTGTCTTCATGAAGTTGTCTCGTCATCTATTATTTCGACTACTATGGCTAACGGTTTAGCAATAAAGTAAAGTAAATACATGACGTTTATGTTGACGCGCAGGTCATAAATAAATTAAGACAACTCCTATGGCTCCTGCCGGTTGTCATACTCATCGACATGCAAGTCGTGATTCCTATTACAAGAACATGATCAATCTCATACATCACATATATCATTCATCATATCCTTGTGGCCATATCACATCACACGGCATATGCTGCAAAAACAAGTTAGGCGTCCTCTAATTGTTGTTGCAAATTTTTTACGTGGCTGCTATAGGTTTCTTAGCAAGAACGTTTCTTACCTACGCAAAAACCACAACGTGATATGCCAATTTCTATTTACCCTTCATAAGGACCCTTTTCATCGAATCCGATTCGACTAAAGTGGGAGAGACAGACACCCGCTACCCACCTTATGCAACCAGTGCATGTCACTCGGTGGAACCTGTCTCACGTAAGTGTACATGTAAGGTCGGTCCGGGCCGCTTCATCCCATGATGCCGCCGAATCAAGATAAGACTAGTAACTGCAAGTAAATTGACAAAATCGACGCCCACAACTACTTTGTGTTCTACTCGTGCATAGAAACTACGCATAGACCTAGCTCTGATACCACTGTTGGGGAACATAGCAGAATTTTAAAATTTTCTACGCATCACCAAGATCAATCTATGGAGTCATCTAGCAACGAGAGAGAGGAGTGCATCTACATACCCTTGTAGATCGCGAGCGGAATCGTTCAAGAGAACGGGGTTGATGGAGTCGTACTCGTCGTGATCCAAATCACCGATGACCGAGCGCTGAACGGACGGCACCTCCGCGTTCAACACACGTACGGTTGGGGAAGACGTCTCCTCCTTCTTGATCTAACAAGGGGGAAGGAGAGGTTGATGGAGATCCAGCAGCATGACGGCGTGGTGGTGGAAGCAGCGGGGATCTCGGCAGGGCTTCGCCAAGCTCAGCGAGAGGGAGAGGTGTTACGAGGGGAGAGGGAGGCGCCAGGGGCTAGGGTGCGGCTCCCATGCGCCTCCCCACTATATATAGGGGTGGAGGGGGCTGGTTTCTTGCCCTCCAAGTCCATTGGGGCGTTGGCAAAGGTGGGGGGAAAGAAATCCCATCATTTCCCTTCCTCACCGATTGTTATCCCCCCTTTTTAGGGATCTTGATCTTATCCCTTCGGGATGTGATCTTATTCCTTATAAGGGGGGATCTTGGTGCGCCTTGACCAGGTGTGTGGGGCCTTGCCCCCACTACCGACGTTCATGTGGGTCCCCCCATGCAGGTGGGCCCCCCTTCGGAACCTTCTAGAACCTTCCCGGTACAATACCGAAAAATCCCGAACATTTTCCGGTGGCCAAAATAGGACTTCCCATATATAAATCTTTACCTCCGGACCATTCCGGAACTCGTGACGTCCGGGACTCCGAACAACTTTCGGGTTACCGCATACTAATATCTCTACAACCCTAGCGTCATCGAACCTTAAGTGTGTAGACCCTACGGGTTCGAGAGACATGCAGACATGACCGAGACGACTCTCCGGTCAATAACCAACAGCGGGATCTGGATACCCATGTTGGCTCCCACATGTTCCACGATGATCTCATCGGATGAACCACGATGTCGAGGATTCAATCAATCCCGTATTCAATTCCCTTTGTCCAGCGGTATTGTACTTGCCCAAGATTCGATCGTCGGTATCCGATACCTTGTTCAATCTCGTTACCGGCAAGTCTCTTTACTCGTTCCGTAACACATCATCCTGTGATCAACTCCTTGGTCACATTGGGCACATTATGATGATGTCCTATCGAGTGGGCCCAGAGATACCACTCTGTCACACGGAGTGACAAATCCCAGTCTCGATCCGTGCCAACCCAACAGACACTTTCGGAGATACCCATAGTGCACCTTCATAGCCACCCAGTTACGTTGTGACGTTTGGCACACCCAAAGCATTCCTACGGTATCCGGGAGTTGCACAATCTCATGGTCTAAGGAAATGATACTTGATATTTAGAAAAGCTTTAGCATACGAACTACACGATCTTTGTGCTAGGCTTAGGATTGGGTCTTGTCCATCACATCATTCTCCTAATGATGTGATCCCGTTATCAACGACATCCAATGTCCATGGTCAGGAAACCGTAACCATCTATTGATCAACGAGCTAGTTAACTAGAGGCTTACTAGGGACATGGTTGTATATGTATCCACACATGTATCTGAGTTTCCTATCAATACAATTCTAGCATGGATAATAAACGATTATCATGAACAAGGAAATATAATAATAACCAATTTATTATTGCCTCTAGGGCATATTTCCAACACTTCGATGTTGAAACGGTACGCAACAACGAAAAGTGTTTTTTTCGTAATTAAGCATGACTTCAACTATTTCAACGTGTAATTTTTATCTTTTACAATTCGAGTAGCTTATCCCATGCAATGCAAGATGCTATGTTTTGGAGAGGATGGATTTTGAAGACCATGAAAATTTCGAAACAAAGAAAATTCACCTAAGGACCCATCATGATGTGGATTTTGAAGTAAATCTGTATAATTCTGAGAGTGTAACCCATTTTGGTTACAAAAATCGGGAAGCACTTTGCAAGATGTATGGTTTTTATGAGGGTATGCTTGTCACCATGGATCTTGGTGATCCTGACATCGACCAAGACAATATGGACATTTGGGTCCTTGATGATGCACTTTCAATTCTACCGCTATGTGAGTTTCTCAAACATAGTTATTAACTAATTTATATTGTTCATTTCAAAATAGTTGACAACTTATTTTCATTGACAGCTTATTTTTCATTCTTCAAACAATGTGTGGAAGATGGTAGACAGAACCTACTACACCGATGGCTCTGAGTTAACTTATCAGGAGAAAAATCATCTGATCACATTTTGTACTGATCTTGAGAATTACAATAACTATTATCAAACTCCTCCACGTTATGGTGAATACGTGCCACTAGTGCACGTGTTGAACCACTGTAACATCCATGGAGATGCCATGGTAAGATTTTTTACTATTATGACATATGTGCATCTTTTGCATAAATTCTTTTAAAACTTAAGTACATTGCTAACTACGAAGTTATTACTATGTTTTTCAACAAAAAATCCCGTCGGATTGTGTGCCTCATCTGATGTATCAGAATGGTCGCCTTGATGTTTTGAACATACAGCCAGGTCATCCTACGAATCACACATGTCCATATCGTATTTCTAAAACCAGTGAAGACATGATAATTAAAGAATGGAAAAAATGTATGGATAGTCGTAAGGAGGTACTTGGAAGCAACATTGTGTGAAAGGCAAGAATTGGAGACATAATCGTCTCCATTCTCCGTAATGGAGAGTCAGGGCTTATCTTGTTTTATGCTATTTTAGCTAAGAGAAGGTAGTAGGTCCTAGTTAATAATACTCATAATCATGTGCTAAAAACAACTAAGTAGGATTGATTAGATGACTATGATGATGATGTGGTATCGAGTAGAAGTTGTATGATCAATGATGATGAGTATGACTTGTTATTATGATACCAATGATGAGTTATTTATTATTATGATCGATGATGCATGATGCTAAGTTGTTATATGAGCATGATGAGTTATTATATATATCAGTAGGTGAAATGAACATGAATTAGATTCAAGTGGAGCCAATATGTGGTGCACTTCGAAAGTACTACTAATCCAAACTAGATCAAGTTTGGATTAGAGTAGTACTTTCGACATGCACCACATGTTGCCTCCACTAGAATCTGTTGGGTTTCGTAGTAATTTCAAAATTTTTCCTACGCACACGCAAGATCATGTGATGCATAGTAACGAGGGGAGAGTATTGTCTACGTACCCAACGCAGACCGACTGCGGAAGCGATGACACGACGTAGAGGAAGTAGTCGTACGTCTTCTCGATCCAACCGATCAAGCACCGAAACTACGGCACCTCCGAGTTCGAGCACACGTTCAGCTCGATGACGATCCCCGGACTCCGATCCAGCAAAGTGTCGGGGAAGAGTTTCGTCAGCACGACGGCGTGGTGACGATCTTGATGAACTACAGCAGCAGGGCTTCGCCTAAACTCCGCTACAGTATTATCGAGGAATATGGTGGCAGGGGGCACCGCGCACGGCTAAGGAATAGATCACGTGGATCAACTTGTGTCAACTTGTGTGTCTTTGGGGTGCCTCTACCACAGTATATGAAGGAGCCAAGGGGGGAGGGGGCGCCGGCCAAGAGAGAGAGGCGCAGGAGGAGTCCTACTCCTACCGGGAGTAGGACTCCCCCCCCCCAATCCTATTCCAACTAGGATTCCCAAGGGGGAAAGAGGGAGAGGGGTGGCCGGCCACCTCTCCTAGTCCTAATAGGACTAGGGGAAGGGGGGAGGCGCGCAGCCCTCTTGGGCTGCCCCTTTCTCCTTTCCACTAAGGCCCATGATGGCCCATATGGCTCCCGGGGGGTTCCGGTAACCTCCCGGTAACCCGGTAAAATCCCGATTTCACCCGGAACACTTCCGATGTCCAAACATAGGCTTCCAATATATCAATCTTTATGTCTCGACCATTTCGAGACTCCTCGTCATGTCCGTGATCACATCCGGGACTCCGAACAACCTTCGGTACATCAAAATGCATAAACTCATAATATAACTGTCATCGTAACCTTAAGCGTGCGGACCCTACGGGTTCGAGCACAATGTAGACATGACCGAGACACGTCTCTGGTCAATAACCAATAGCGGGACCTGGATGCCCATATTGGCTCCTACATATTCTACGATGATCTTTATCGGTCAGACCGCATAACAACATACGTTGTTCCCTTTGTCATCGGTATGTTACTTGCCCGAGATTCGATCGTCGGTATCCAATACCTAGTTCAATCTCGTTACCGGCAAGTCTCTTTACTCGTTCCATAATACATCATCTCACAACTAACATATTAGTTGTAATGCTTGCAAGGCTTATGTGATGTGTATTACCGAGAGGGCCCAGAGATACCTCTCCGACAATCGGAGTGACAAATCCTAATCTCGAAATACGCCAACCCAACATCGACCATTGGAGACACCTGTAGTACTCCTTTATAATCACCCAGTTACGTTGTGACGTTTGGTAGTACCCAAAGTGTTCCTCCGGTAAACGGGAGTTGCATAATCTCATAGTCATAGGAACATGTATAAGTCATGAAGAAAGCAATAGCAACATACTAAACGATCGGGTGCTAAGCTAATGGAATGGGTCATGTCAATCAGATCATTCTACTAATGATGTGACCTCGTTAATCAAATAACAACTCTTTGTTTATGGTTAGGAAACATAACCATCTTTGATTAACGAGCTAGTCAAGTAGAGGCATACTAGTGACACTATGTTTGTCTATGTATTCACACATGTATTATGTTTCCGGTAAATACAATTCTAGCATGAATAATAAACATTTATCATGATTATAAGGAAATAAATAATAACTTTATTATTGCCTCTAGGGCATATTTCCTTCAGTCTCCCACTTGCACTAGAGTCAATAATCTAGATTACACTGTAATGATTCTAACACCCATGGAGCCTTGGTGCTGATCATGTTTTGCTCGTGGAAGAGGCTTAGTCAACGGGTCTGCAACATTCAGATCCGTATGTATCTTGCAAATCTCTATGTCTCCCACCTGGACTAGATCCCGGATGGAGTTGAAGCGTCTCTTGATGTGTTTGGTCCTTTTGTGAAATCTGGATTCCTTTGCCAAGGCAATTGCACCAGTATTGTCACAAAAGATTTTCATTGGACCCGATCCACTAGGTATGACACCTAGATCGGATATGAACTCCTTCATCCAGACTCCTTCATTTGCTGCTTCCGAAGCAGCTATGTATTCCGCTTCACATGTAGATCCCGCTATGACGCTTTGTTTAGAACTGCACCAACTGACAGCTCCACCGTTTAATGTAAACACGTATCCGGTTTGCGATTTAGAATCGTCCGGATCAGTGTCAAAGCTTGCATCAACGTAACCTTTTACGATGTGCTCTTTGTCACCTCCATATATGAGAAACATATCCTTAGTCCTTTTCAGGTATTTCAGGATGTTCTTGACCGCTGTCCAGTGATCCACTCCTGGATTACTTTGGTACCTCCCTGCTAAACTTATAGCAAGGCATACATCAGGTCTGGTACACAGCATTGCATACATGATAGATCCTATGGCTGATGCATAGGGAACATCTTTCATATTCTCTCTATCTTCTGCAGTGGTCGGGCATTGAGTCTTACTCAATTTCACACCTTGTAACACAGGCAAGAACCCTTTCTTCGCTTGATCCATTTTGAACTTCTTCAAAATTTTGTCAAGGTATGTGCTTTGTGAAAGTCCAATTAAGCGTTTTGATCTATCTCTATAGATCTTAATGCCTAATATGTAAGCAGCTTCACCGAGGTCTTTCATTGAAAAACTTTTATTCAAGTATCCCTTTATGCTATCCAGAAATTCTATATCATTTCCAATCAGTAATATGTCATCCACATATAATATCAGAAATGCTACAGAGCTCCCACTCACTTTCTTGTAAATACAGGCTTCTCCGAAAGTCTGTATAAAACCAAATGCTTTGATCATACTATCAAAACGTTTATTCCAACTCCGAGAGGCTTGCACCAGTCCATAAATGGATCGCTGGAGCTTGCACACTTTGTTAGCTCCCTTTGGATCGACAAAACCTTCCGGTTGCATCATATACAACTCTTCTTCCAGAAATCCATTCAGGAATGCAGTTTTGACATCCATCTGCCAAATTTCATAATCATAAAATGCGGCAATCGCTAACATGATTCGGACGGACTTAAGCATCGCTACGGGTGAGAAGGTCTCATCGTAGTCAATCCCTTGAACTTGCCGAAAACCTTTTGCGACAAGTCGAGCTTTGTAGACAGTAACATTACCATCAGCGTCAGTCTTCTTCTTAAAGATCCATTTATTCTCAATTGCTTGCCGATCATTGGGCAAGTCAACCAAAGTCCATACTTTGTTGTCATACATGGATCCCATCTCAGATTTCATGGCTTCAAGCCACTTTGCGGAATCTGGGCTCACCATCGCTTCTTCATAGTTCGTAGGTTCATCATGATCTAGTAGCATGACCTCCAGAACAGGATTACCGTACCACTCTGGTGCGGATCTTACTCTGGTTGATCTACGAGGTTCAGTAGTATCTTGATCTGAAGTTTCATGATCATTATCATTGGCTTCCTCACTAACTGGTGTAGGTGTCACTGAAACAGTTTTCTGTGATGAACTACTTTCCAGTAAGGGAGCAGGTACAGTTACCTCGTCAAGTTCTACTTTCCTCCCACTCACTTCTTTCGAGAGAAACTCCTTCTCTAGAAATGATCCATTCTTAGCAACGAATGTCTTGCCTTCGGATCTGTGATAGAAGGTGTACCCAACAGTTTCCTTTGGGTATCCTATGAAGACACATTTCTCCGATTTGGGTTCGAGCTTATCAGGTTGAAGTTTTTTCACATAAGCATCGCAGCCCCAAACTTTAAGAAACGACAACTTTGGTTTCTTGCCAAACCACAATTCATAAGGCGTCGTCTCAACGGATTTTGATGGTGCCCTATTTAATGTGAATGCGGCCGTCTCTAAAGCACAACCCCAAAATGATAGCGGTAAATCTGTAAGAGACATCATAGATCGCACCATATCTAGTAAAGTATGATTACGACGTTCGGACACACCATTGCACTGTGGTGTTCCGGGTGGCGTGAGTTGTGAAACTATTCCACAGTTTTTCAAATGTACACCAAACTCGTAACTCAAATATTCTCCTCCACGATCAGATCGTAGAAACTTTATTTTCTTGTTACGATGATTTTCAACTTCACTCTGAAATTCTTTGAACTTTTCAAATGTTTCAGACTTATGCTTCATTAAGTAGATATATCCATATCTGCTCAAATCATCTGTGAAGGTGAGAAAATAACGATATCCGCCTCGAGCCTCAATATTCATTGGACCACATACATCGGTATGTATGATTTCCAACAAATCTGTTGCTCTCTCCATAGTACCGGAGAACGGTGTTTTAGTCATCTTGCCCATGAGGCACGGTTCGCAAGTACCAAGTGATTCATAATCAAGTGGTTCCAAAAGTCCATCAGCATGGAGTTTCTTCATGCACTTTATACCGATATGACCTAAACGACAGTGCCACAAATAAGTTGCACTTTCATTATCAACTCTGCATCTTTTGGCTTCAACATTATGAATATGTGTATTACTACTATCGAGATTCAATAAGAATAGACCACTCTTCAAGGGTGCATGACCATAAAAGATATTACTCATATAAATAGAACAACCATTATTCTCTGATTTAAATGAATAACCGTCTCGCATTAAACAAGATCCAGATATAATGTTCATGCTCAACGCTGGCACCAAATAACAATTACTTAGGTCTAATATTAATCCCGAAGGTAGATGTAGAGGTAGCGTGCCGACTGCGATCACATCGACTTTGGAACCGTTTCCCACGCGCATCGTCACCTCGTCCTTAGCCAATCTTCGCTTAATCCGTAGCCCCTGTTTCGAGTTGCAAATATTAGCAACAGAACCATTATCAAATACCCAGGTGCTACTGCGAGCATTGGTAAGGTACACATCAATAACATGTATATCACATATACCTTTGTTCACCTTGCCATCCTTCTTATCAGCCAAATACTTGGGGCAGTTCCGCTTCCAGTGACCAGTCTGCTTGCAGTAGAAGCACTCAGTTTCAGGCTTAGGTCCAGACTTGGGTTTCTTTTCTTGAGCAGCAACTGGCTTGCTGTTCTTCTTGAAGTTCCCTTTCTTCTTTCCTTTGCCTTTTTCTTGAAACTAGTGGTTTTGTTAACCATCAACACTTGATGCTCCTTTTTGATTTCTACCTCCACAGCTTTTAGCATTGCGAAGAGCTCGGGAATAGTCTTGTTCATCCCTTGCATATTATAGTTCATCACGAAGCTCTTGTAGCTTGGTGGCAGTGATTGGAGAATTCTGTCAATGACGCAATCATCCGGAAGATTAACTCCCAATTGAATCAAGTGATTATTATACCCAGACATTTTGAGTATATGCTCAGTGACAGAACTGTTCTCCTCCATCTTGCAGCTATAGAACTTATTGGAGACTTCATATCTCTCAATTCGGGCATTTGCTTGAAATATTAACTTCAACTCCTGGAACATCTCATATGCTCCATGACGTTCAAAACGTCGTTGAAGTCCCGATTCTAAGCCGTAAAGCATGGCACACTGAACTATCGAGTAGTCATCAGCTTTGCTCTGCCAGACGTTCATAACATCTGGTGTTGCTCCAACAGCAGGCCTGGCACCCAGCGGTGCTTCCAGGACGTAATTCTTCTGTGCAGCAATGAGGATAATCCTCAAGTTACGGACCCAGTCCGTGTAATTGCTACCATCATCTTTCAACTTTGCTTTCTCAAGGAACGCATTAAAATTCAACGGAACAACAGCACGAGCCATCTATCTACAAATAACATAAACAAGCAAGATACTTTTAGGGACTAAGTTCATGATAAATTTTAAGTTCAATTAATCATATTACTAAAGAACTCCCACTTAGATAGACATCCCTCTAATCCTCTAAGTGATCACGTGATCCAAATCAACTAAACCATGTCCGATCATCACGTGAGATGGAGTAGTTTCATCGGTGAACATCATTATGTTGATCATATCTACTATATGATTCACGCTCGACCTTTCGGTCTCCGTGTTCCGAGGCCATATCTGTATATGCTAGGCTCGTCAAGTTTAACCTGAGTATTCTGCGTGCGCAACTGTTTTGCACCCGTTGTATTTGAACGTAGAGCCTATCACACCCGATCATCACGTGGTGTCTCAGCACGAAGAACTTTCGCAACGGTGCATACTCAGGGAGAACACTTCTTGATAATTTAGTGAGAGATCATCTTATAATGCTACCGTTAATCAAAGCAAGATAAGATGCATAAAAAGAGAAACATCACATGCAATCAATATAAGTGATATGATATGGCCATCATCATCTTGTGCTTGTGATCTCCATCTCCGAAGCACCGTCATGATCACCATCGTCACCGGCGCGACACCTTGATCTCCATCGTAGCATCGTTGTCGTCTCGCCAATCTTATGCTTCCACGACTATCGCTACCGCTTAGTGATAAAGTAAAGCATTACATCGCGATTGCATTGCATACAATAAAGCGACAACCATATGGCTCCTGCCAGTTGCCGATAACTTGGTTACAAAACATGATCATCTCATACAATAAAATTCAGCATCATGCCTTGACCATATCACATCACAACATGCCCTGCAAAAACAAGTTAGACGTCCTCTACTTTGTTGTTGCATGTTTTACGTGGCTGCTACGGGCTTAAGTAAGAACCAATCTCACCTACGCATCAAAACCACAACGATAGTTTGTCAAATAGACTCTGTTTTAACCTTCGCAAGGACCGGGCGTAGCCATACTTGGTTCAACTAAAGTTGGAGAGACAGTCGCCCGCAAGCCATCTCTGTGCAAAGCACGTCGAGGGAACCGGTCTCGCGTAAGCGTACGCGTAAGGTTGGTCCGGGTCGTCTCGTCCAACAATACCGCCGAACCAAAGTATGACATGCTGGTAGGCAGTATGACTTGTATCGTCCACAACTCACTTGTGTTCTACTCGTGCATATAACATCAACATAAATAACCTAGGCTCGGATGCCACTGTTGGGTTTCGTAGTAATTTCAAAAAATTTCCTACGCACACGCAAGATCATGTGATGCATAGCAACGAGGGGAGAGTATTGTCTACGTACCCAACACAGACCGACTGCGGAAGCGACGACACGACGTAGAGGAAGTAGTCGTACGTCTTCTCGATCCAACCGATCAAGCACCGAAACTACGGCACCTCCGAGTTCGAGCACACGTTCAGCTCGATGACGATCCCCGGACTCCGATCCAGCAAAGTGTCGGGGAAGAGTTTCATCAGCACGACGGCGTGGTGACGATCTTGATGAACTACAGCAGCAGGGCTTCGCCTAAACTCCGCTACAGTATTATCGAGGAATATGGTGGCAGGGGGCACCGCACACGGCTAAGGAATAGATCACGTGGATCAACTTGTGTCAACTTGTGTGTCTTTGGGGTGCCTCTACCTCAGTATATAAAGGAGCCAAGGGGGGAGGGGGCGCCGGCCAAGAGAGAGAGGCGCAGGAGGAGTCCTACTCCTACCGGGAGTAGGACTCCCCCCCCAATCCTATTCCAACTAGGATTCCCAAGGGGGAAAGAGGGAGAGGGGTGGCCGGCCACCTCTCCTAGTCCTAATAGGACTACGGGAAGGGGGGAGGCGCCCAGCCCCCTTGGGCTGCCCCTTTCTCCTTTCCACTAAGGCCCATGATGGCCCATATGGCTCCCGGGGGGTTCCGGTAACCTCCCGGTAACCCGGTAAAATCCCGATTTCACCCGGAACACTTCCGATGTCCAAACATAGGCTTCCAATATATCAATCTTTATGTCTAGACCATTTCGAGACTCCTCGTCATGTCCGTGATCACATTCGGGACTCCGAACAACCTTCGGTACATCAAAATGCATAAACTCATAATATAACTGTCATCGTAACCTTAAGCGTGCGGACCCTACGGGTTCGAGAACAATGTAGACATGACCGAGACACGTCTCTGGTCAATAACCAATAGCGGGACCTGGATGCCCATATTGGCTCCTACATATTCTATGAAGATCTTTATCGGTCAGACCGCATAACAACATACGTTGTTCCCTTTGTCATCGGTATGTTACTTGCTCGAGATTCGATCGTCGGTATCCAATACCTAGTTCAATCTCGTTACCGGCAAGTCTCTTTACTCGTTCCGTAATACATCATCTCACAACTAACATATTAGTTGTAATGCTTGCAAGGCTTATGTGATGTGTATTACCGAGAGGGCCCAGAGATACCTCTCCGACAATCGGAGTGACAAATCCTAATCTCGAAATACGCCAACCCAACATCGACCATTGGATACACCTATAGTACTCCTTTATAATCACCCAGTTACGTTGTGACGTTTGGTAGTACCCAAAGTGTTCCTCCGGTAAACGGGAGTTGCATAATCTCATAGTCATAGGAACATGTATAAGTCATGAAGAAAGTAATAGCAACATACTAAACGATCGGGTGCTAAGCTAATGGAATGGGTCATGTCAATCAGATCATTCTACTAATGATGTGACCTCGTTAATCAAATAACAACTCATTGTTCATGGTTAGGAAACATAACCATCTTTGATTAACGAGCTAGTCAAGTAGAGGCATACTAGTGACACTTTGTTTGTCTATGTATTCACACATGTATTATGTTTCCGGTAAATACAATTCTAGCATGAAAAATAAACATTTATCATGATTATAAGGAAATAAATAATAACTTTATTATTGCCTCTAGGGCATATTTCCTTCAGAATCTACTCCACGTTCATTTCACCCACTGTTATATATAATAGGTAATAATGGTTATAAAATCATATGATGAAAGTACTGTATATAAAACCACACAACGAAAATAAGTTGTATTTTTAAAAATACAGGAAAAGTTAGCAAGAGCGCTTTTTAGAACAAAGTAGCAGTAGTGCTGTCCAAAGGGAAGCGCTACTGCTACCTAGGTATAGCAGTAGCGCTCCCTTTCTAGAGCTACTGTTACTAGTTAGCTATAGCGCCTTAGTGGTAGCGCTGGTACCAGCGCTACTACTAGGGTTTTCCCTAGTAGTGTACCGGGGAAATTAAGAAACATATTTGTCCTCCAAAACAAAATTAGAGTAAAATTTCCAACTTAAACCATATATTTTGTGACATAATGACAGGTTGAATTACGTTGTACCTTTTTCTTTTTTTTGCGGGTGAAGCTACGTTGTACTTTCTGCCACTATGAATCGGATTTTGCCCACATTTTAGTAATTCCATTTTGGACGATATTTTGGTATTCCATGTGGTTCTCACATGACTGCCCAACTCGTTAGGGTAACATTGCTGGACAACTAGAACATGCATTTCACAAATATGCTTTCGGCATAAAAAGGCATATTTTTATGTATTTGAAATTCCGGTGACAACATTTTTGAAACAGATCAACCTTGGATACATTAGAAATAATTATTTTGGAATTACTTCTTTAAAATAATACGGCAAACAATTTATATAGTACTTAGATGATATCCCGTACATTGTTGAGGTAGGCTTTTCCCATACATGATGCATGATAAGGTGGCATGCTTGCATGTTAAGAGCAAATGATTAGTGGGCTAGGTATTTGATACGTCTCCGTCGTATCTACTTTTCCAAACACTTTTTCCCTTGTTTTGGACTCTAACTTGCATAATTTGAATGGAACTAACCCAGACTAACGTTGTTTTAAGCAGAATTGCCATGGTGTTATTTATGTGCAGAAACAAAAGTTCTCGGAATGACCTGAAACTCCACGGAGATTATTGATATGTCTCCGTCGTATCTTATTTTCCAAACACTTTTGCCCTTGTTTTGGACTCTAACTTGTATTATTTGAATGGAACTAACCAGGACTGATGCTGTTTTCAGCAGAATTGCCATGATGTTGTTTTATGTGCAGAAAAAAAAAGTTCTCGGAATGACCTGAAACTCCACGGAATATCTTACAATAAATAATAAAAAATCCTCGCCAAAGATGAAGACCAATGGGCCCACACCCTTCTCACGAGGGTGGGCCCCCCCCTAGGGCACGCCCCCTACCTCGTGGGCCCCCTGGAGACCCCCCGACTCCAACTCTAACTCTATATAGCTGCTTTCGGGGAGAAAAACATAAAAGAGAAGAAATCATCGCGTTTTACGATACGGAGCCGCCGCCAAGACCTAAAACCTCTTGAGAGGGCTGATCTGGAGTCCGTTCGGGGCTCCGGAGAGGGGGATTCGTCGCCGTCGTCATCACCAACCATCCTCCATCACCAATTTCATGATGCTCACCGTCGTGCGTGAGTAATTGCATCGTAGGCTTGCTAGACGGTGATGGGTTGGATGAGATTCACCATGTAATCGAGTTAGTTTTGTTAGGGTTTGATCCCTAGTATCCACTATGTTCTGAGATTGATGTTGCTATGACTTTGCTATGCTTAATGCTTGTCACTAGGGCCCGAGTGCCATGATTTCAGATCTGAACCTATTATGTTTTCATCAATATATGAGTGTTCTTGATCCTATCTTGCAAGTCTATAGTCACCTATTATGTGTTATGATCCGTTAACCCCGAAGTGACAATAATCGGGATAATTACCGGTGATGACCGTAGTTTGAGGAGTTCATGTATTCACTATGTGCTAATGCTTTGTTCCGGTTCTCTATTAAAAGGAGGCCATAATATCCCTTAGTTTCCATTAGGACCCCGCTGCCACGGGAGGGTAGGACAAAAGATGTCATGCAAGTTCTTTTCCATAAGCACGTATGACTATATTCAGAATACATGCCTACATTACATTGACGAATTGGAGCTAGTTCTGTGTCACCCTATGTTATGACTGTTACATGATGAACCACATCCAGCATAATTATCCATCATTGATCCAATGCCTAAGAGCTTTCCATATACTGGTTTACGCTTATTTACTTTCCCGTTGCTATTGTTACAATCACTACAAAACACCAAAAACATTACTTTGCTTTCATTACTCTTTTGTTACCATTACCATCACTATCATATTACTTTGCTACTAAACACTTTGCTGCAGATACTAAGTTTCCAGATGTGGTTGAATTGACAACTCAGTTGCTAATACTTGAGAATATTCTTTGGCTCCCCTTGTGTCGAATCAATAAATCTGGGTTGAATACTCCACCCTCGAAAGCCGTTGTGATCCCCTATACTTGTGGGTTATCAAGACTAATTTCTGGCGCCGTTGCCGGGGAGCATAGCTCTATTCTTTGAGTCACTTGGGATTTATATCTGCTGGACACTATGAAGAACTTGAGAGATCCAAAAACCAAGATCTATCCCTCAACTACGAGGGGAGGTAAGGAACTGCCATCTAGCTCTGCACTTGATTCACCTTCTGTTATGAGTAAGCTTGCGACACCTACACCTGCTTCTTCTATTCGTTCTGATATGTCGCATGTTATAGATGATGCTACTTCTGCTATGCATGATACTTATGATGAAACTACCTCTATGCCTGATACTACTATGCCACTTAGTGATTTTCTAGAGGAACGACTTGCTAGGGCTAGAGAGATTGAAAATAATGTATCTGATTATGAAGATGAAAGTGATGATGAAGAATCACTTGTTATTCCTGAGGGTTATTTATTTGATCAAGATGCTTCTTTAGCCATTTTAGCTTGCAAAGATAGATATGAACTCAAAAGGTTATTAGCTAAATGGAATAAGCAATCTCCAAGTGCTAGGATGAGACCTGGCCCTGCTTTTGCTACTTCACCTATATGTGTTGTTGATAAGGATTATGAATTCTCTATTGATCCTGATATAATTACTTTGGTTGAATCTGATCCTTTTCATGGCTATGAATCTGAAACTGTTGTACCACATCTTACTAAATTAAATGATACTAGTCATCAACCCGTGCACCTGCACGGGCTAGCAGTTTAATCTAAAAAATCTTCAAAATTAATTAGAGAAAATATAAGAACAATTTTTGACAATTTTTTTAATTATTGTTACCTAAAGGCATTATTAGAACATAGAGAGAATAATGTTTGATTCCTTTAATTAGTTTCTAATAGTATGTATGAAATGCAGTTAATCAGATTATGTATCAGGAATGTTATACTCTTTGTGTCATAGTAGTTAAATCTATACTCCTTGGTCAAAAACAATACAATTCAACATAAACATAGATATAAGTTATCACTGAAAATTTAGGTAAATGAGAGAACACCTAGATATGGAAGTGTAAAAGCAGATGAACACCTAGCATGAGTAAGAGAGAAACAATGCCATATTCTCTATCAAGCTTTAATAATATACATAAAGAGTTGTTAGACATTAATACATGTTTGGTTTTCCTATATGTTCGTTATGTAAATAATGATAGAGCTGAGGGAATTATAACAAAATGCATAGATAAAATAATGGTTTTGTTGCAATATACTTGCTTGTTTGTGGAACATGTTGTTTTGCACATTGATACAGTATCCAACATACACCTTCAAGTTTCAGTTTTATAAGTATGCGGTAGTATGTAACAAAACTTAAGTTGTTTTACTAAAAATCTAATGATACTTTGTATTGATGTCATTATATTTTAATACATAAGTATTCAAATGTAATGAACTTTGATTGCACACTTCCTAGGAAGATGTGTCTGCATGAACAAAAGTAGTATAATTCATGAAAAATAAGGGATGACTTGTACTTCAGTTAATGAGAAAGAAATAGAAATTGAGCAGTATGTCAATACAATATAAAAATAATGCTGGTAACAAAAGTGAGAATGTTGTATTACGTACTTTAGTGTAACACATCAATAGTGGTTCCTACAAATTGCATTTTTTTCTGAAAATCTTTGCCTCGGAAGGTATGCAACACTGTGGATCTAAATCAGATATTGTTAATCAAGTGAATTTGCTTGCCTTTAATAATTCATGCAGGTCAAGCATCATTCTTAAGAAGACTAAGGCATGACCATTCCATTAACATCATGAAATTCATAATATGGTTAACGAAAGCAATATAATACTATTTCCCACACTCTAGCGTCAATGGAGCTCCTTACAGTGTCATATATTATCTAGATGATGTCAACTAAGAGCCTGTATTATATGTACATATGGTCCAGATATGAGTTTTAGAACTTGCGCAAAACAAATAATATAACTTTACCGATTATGGACATAACATGGACAGATTATGACAGCAACTTACAGTATAGGCTAAAGAAAACTCAATATGCTTTAAAATATTATGCCGAGCAAGAAAAAGTGTGTCTAGGGACATCACGCCATAAACACCAAATATGCCACCATGTAAGTTGCAGCACTTAAACTATCAACTTTTATCGCACTATCAACGAACCATAAAATGAATTCTTAATGCGTAAATGAGCCTAAGAAGTTCAAATTATATTGGAAGGCAAAAAAGAAACATGATGTCTTTGAAGAAGCCTTATGGAAAATATGGGACGATCTTCGCCTTCCTCTTTCTCCTGCCGTGGTCGAGCTTTAACTTCATAACTGCATACCTTACAACTCAGGCAAGAACTCCTTCTTTGAGTGATCCATCTTGAACACCTTCAAGATCATGTCAAGGTATGTGCTCATTTGAAAGTACCATTAAGCGTTTTGATCTATCCTTATAGATCTTGATGCTCAATGTTCAAGTAGCTTAATCCAGGTTTTCCATTGAAAAACACTTTTCAAATAACCCTATATGCTTTCCAGAAATTCTACATCATTTCTGATCAACAATATGTCAAGAACATATACTCATCAGAAATTCTATAGTGCTCCCACTCACTTCTTTGGAAATACAAGTTTCTCATAAACTTTGTATAAACCCAAAAGCTTTGATCATCTCATCAAAGCATACATTCCAACTCCGAGATGCTTACTCTAGTCCTTAGAAGGATTGCTGGAGCTTTGCATACTTGTTAGCATTTTTCAGGACAGACAAAACCTTCTGGTTGTATCACATACAACCTTTCATCAAGAAAATCGTCAAGGAAACAATATTTTGACATCGTATCTGCAAGATTTCATAAACAATGCAGTAACTGCTAACATAATTCCAACAGACTCTTAGCATCGCTACGAGTGAGAAAGTCTCATCGTAGTCAACTCCTTGAACTTGTCGGAAAACATCTTAACGACAAGTCGAGCTTTCTTAATGGTGATACTTACGACCATTGTCCGTCTTTCTTTTAAAATCCATATGTACCCAACAGCCTTATGACCATCAAGCAGTTCTTCCAAAGTCTACACTTTGTTTTCATACATGGATCCTCTCTCGGATTTTATGGCCTCGAGCCAATTTTCGGAATCCGGGCCCACCATCGCTTCTCCATAGCTCGTAGGTTCATTGTTGTCTAGCAACATGACTTCCAAGATAGGATTACGTACCACTCTGAAGTAGTACGCATCCTTGTCGTCCTACGAGGTTTGGTAGTGACTTGATCCGAAGTTTCATGATCACTATCATAAGCTTCCACTTCAATTGGTGTAGGTGCCACAGGAACAACTCCCTGTGCCCTGCTATACACTGGTTGAAGTGACGGGTCAATAACCTCATCAAGTCTCCACCATCCTCCCACTCAATTCCTTCGAGAGAAACTTTTCCTCGAGAAAGGACCCAATTCTAGAAACAATACCTATTGCTTTCGGATCTGAGACAGGAGGTATACCCAACTGTTTTGGGTACTCTATGAAGATGCATTTATCCGCTTTGGGTTCGAGCTTATCAGCCTGAAACTTTTCACATAAGCGTTGCAGCCCCAAACTTTTAAGAAGTGACAGCTTAGGTTTCTCTAAACCATAGTTCATATGGTGTCATCTCATCGGAATTATGTGGTGCCCTATTTAAAGTGAATGTGGTTGTCTCTAATGCCTAACCCATAAACTATCATGGTAATTCGATAAGAGACATCATGGTATGCATCATATCCAATAGGGTGCAGTTATGATGTTCAGACACACCATCACACTATGGTGTTCCAGGCTGTATTAGTTGGGAAACAATTTCCACAATGTCTTAATTCTGTGCCAAACTCGTAATTTAGATATTCATCTCTATGATCATATCATAGATATTTTATCCTCTTGTCACGACGATCTTCAACTTCACCCTGAAATTACTTGAACCTTTCAATAATTCAGACTCGTGACTCATCAAGTAAATATACTTAGCATCTACTCAAATCATCTGTGAAGTAAGAATATAACGATATCCACTACATGCCTCAGCACTCATTGGACTGCACACATCAAGATGTATTACTTCCAGCAAGTTTCTTTCTTGTTCCATCTTACTGAAAACGAGGCCTTTCAGCCATCTTGCTAATGTGGTATGATTTGCATGTCTCAAGTGATTCAAAATCAAGCGAGTCCAAAGATCCATCAACATGGAGCTTCTTCATGTGTTTTATACCATTGTGACTAAAATTGCAGTGCCACAAGTATGTGGTACTATCATTACTATCTTGTATCTTTTGGCATGAACATGTGTATCACTACGATCGGGATTCGATAAACCATTCATTTTAGGTGCAAGACCATTGAAGGTATTATTCAAATAAATAGAGTAACCATTATTCTCCTTAAATGAATAACTGTATTGCGATAAACATAATCCAATCATGTCTATGCTTAACGCAAACACCAAATAACAATTATTTAGGTTTAACACCAATCCCGATGGTAAAAGGAGCATACGATGCTTGATCACATCAACCTTGGAAACACTTCCAACACATATCATCGTCTCACCTTTGACTAGTCTCCGTTTATTCCGTAGCCTTTCATTTCGAGTTACCAACACTAAGCAACCGAACCGGTATCTAATACCCTGCTGCTACTAGGAGTACTAGTAAAGTACACATTTAATATAATGTATGTCCAATACATACTTCTTTCAACCTTGCCAGCCTTCTCATCTACCAAGTATCTAGGGTGGTTCTACTTCAGTGACCGTTCCCCTTGTTACAGAAGCACTTAGTCTCGGGCTTGGGTTCAACTTTGGGTTTCTTCACTAGAGCAGCAACAGATTTGCCGTTTCATGAAGTATCCCTTTCTTCCCCTTGCCATTCTTGAAACTAGTGGTTTTACTAGCCATCAACAATTGATGCTCCTATTTGATTTCTACTTTGGCGGTGTCGCGAATAGCTCAAGGATCATCATATCTATCCCTGATATGTTATAGTTCATCATGAAGCTCTAGTAGCTTGGTGGCAGTGAATTTGGAGAACCATCACTATCTCATCTGGAAGATCAACTCCCACTCGATTCAAGCGATTGTAGTACTCATACAATCTGAGCACATGCTCAACGATTGAGCTTTTCTCCTTAGTGTGCAGGCTTAAGAAACTTGTCAAAGGTCTCATACCTCTTGACGTGGGCACTAGCCTGAAATCCCAATTTTGGTCCTTGGAACATCTCATATGTTCTAAGATGTTTCAAAAACGTCTTTGGTGCCTCAATTCTAAACCATTTAGCATTACGCATTGAACTATCATGTAGTCATCAAAATGTGTATGTCAGATGTTCGCAACATCCACAACCGACGTTCGAGGGTCAGCTCACTGAGCGGTGCATTAAGGACATAATCCTTCTGTGTAGCAATGAGGACAATCCTCTGTTTACGGACCCAGTCCGCATAATTGCTACTATCAACTTTCAACTAAATTTTCTCTAGGAACATATCTAAAACATTAGAACTAAAGCGTAAGCTATGACATAATTTGCAAAGTCCTTTTGACTATGTTCATGATAATTAAGTTCATCTGATTATTTAATGAACTCCCACTTAGATAGACATCCCTCTAGTCATCTAAGTGATACATGATCCGAGTCAACTAGGCCGTGTCCGATCATCACGTGAGACGGACTAGTCATCATCGGTGAACATCTTCATATTGATCGTATCTTCTATACGACTCATGTTCGACCTTTCGGTCTTCCGCGCTCCGAGGCCATGTCTGTACATGCTAGGCTCGTCAAGTCAACCTAAGTGTATTGCGTGTGTAAATCTGGCTTACACCCGTTGTATTCGAACGTTAGAATCTATCACACCCGATCATCACATGGTGCTTCGAAACAACGAACCTTCGCAACGGTGCACAGTTAGGGGGAACACTTTTATTGAAATTATTGCGAGGGATCATCTTATTTTAGCTACCGTCATTCTAAGAAAATAAGATGTAAAACATGATAAACATCACATGCAATCAAATAGTGACATGATATGGCCAATATCATTTTGCTCCTTTTGATCTCCATCTTCGGGGCGCCATGATCATCATCGTCACCGGCATGACACCATGATCTCCATCATCATGATCTCCATCATCGTGTCTTCATGAAGTTGTCTCGTCATCTATTATTTCGACTACTATGGCTAACGGTTTAGCAATAAAGTAAAGTAAATACATGACGTTTATGTTGACGCGCAGGTCATAAATAAATTAAGACAACTCCTATGGCTCCTGCCGGTTGTCATACTCATCGACATGCAAGTCATGATTCCTATTACAAGAACATGATCAATCTCATACATCACATATATCATTCATCACATCCTTTTGGCTATATCACATCACACGGCATATGCTGCAAAAACAAGTTAGACGTCCTCTAATTGTTGTTGCAAATTTTTACGTGGCTGCTATAGGTTTCTTAGCAAGAACATTTCTTACCTACGCAAAAACCAAAACGTGATATGCCAATTTCTATTTACCCTTCATAAGGACCCTTTTCATCGAATCCGATCCGACTAAAGTGGGAGAGACAGACACCCGCTAGCCACCTTATGCAGCCAGTGCATGTCACTCAGTGGAACCTGTCTCACGTAAGTGTACATGTAAGGTCGGTCCGGGCCGCTTCATCCCACGATGCCGCCGAATCAAGATAAGACTAGTAACGGCAAGTAAATTGACAAAATCGACGCCCACAACTACTTTGTGTTCTACTCGTGCATAGAAACTACGCATAGACCTAACTCTGATACCACTGTTGGGGAACATAGCAGAATTTTAAAATTTTCTATGCATCACCAAGATCAATCTATGGAGTCATCTAGCAACGAGAGAGAGGAGTGCATCTACATACCCTTGTAGATCGCGAGCGGAAGCGTTCAAGAGAACGGGGTTGATGGAGTCGTACTCGTCGTGATCCAAATCACCGATGACCGAGCGCCGAACGGACGGCACCTCCGCGTTCAACAGACGTACGGTTGGGGAAGACGTCTCCGCCTTCTTGATCCAGCAAGGGGTAAGGAGAGGTTGATGGAGATCCAGCAGCACGACGGCGTGGTGGTGGAAGCAGCGGGGATCTCGGCAGGGCTTTGCCAAGCTCAGCGAGAGGGAGAGGTGTTACGAGGGGAGAGGGAGGCGCCAGGGGCTAAGGTGCGGCTCCCATGCGCCTCCCCACTATATATAGGGGTGGAGGGGGATGGTTTCTTGCCCTCCAAGTCCATTGGGGTGTTGGCAAAGGTGGGGGGAAAGAAATCCCATCATTTCCCTTCCTCACCGATTGTTATCCCCCCTTTTTAGGGATCTTGATCTTATCCCTTCGGGATATGATCTTATTCCTTCTAAGGGGGGATCTTGGTGCGCCTTGACCAGGGGTGTGGGGCCTTGCCCCCACTACCCACGTTCATGTGGGTCCCCCCATGCAGGTGGGCCCCACTTCGGAACCTTCTAGAACCTTCCCGGTACAATACCGAAAAATCCCGAACATTTTCCGGTGGCCAAAATAGGACTTCCCATATATAAATCTTTACCTCCGGACCATTCCGGAACTCCTCGTGACGTCCGGGATCTCATCCGGGACTCCGAACAACTTTCGAGTTACCACATACTAATATCTCTACAACCCTAGCGTCACCGAACCTTAAGTGTGTAGACCCTACGGGTTCGGGAGACATGCAGACATGACCGAGACGACTCTCCGGTCAATAACCAACAGCGAGATCTGGATACCCATGTTGGCTCCCACATGTTCCACGATGATCTCATCGAATGAACCACGATGTCGAGGATTCAATCAATCCTGTATTCAATTCCCTTTGTCTAGCGGTATTGTACTTGCCCGAGATTCGATCGTCGGTATCCGATACCTTGTTCAATCTCGTTACCGGCAAGTCTCTTTACTCGTTCCGTAACACATCATCCCGTGATCAACTCCTTGGTCACATTGTGCACATTATGATGATGTCCTACCGAGTGGGCCCAGAGATACCTCTCCGTCACACGGAGTGACAAATCCCAGTCTCGATTCATGCCAACCCAACAGTCACTTTCGGAGATACCCGTAGTGCACCTTCATAGCCACCCAGTTACGTTGTGACGTTTGGCACACCCAAAGCATTCCTACGGTATCCGGGAGTTGCACAATCTCATGGTCTAAGGAAATGATACTTGATATTTAGAAAAGCTTTAGCATACAAACTACACGATCTTTGTGCTAGGCTTAGGATTGGGTCTTGTCCATCACATCATTCTCCTAATGATGTGATCCCGTTATCAACGACATCCAATGTCCATGGTCAGGAAACCGTAACCATCTATTGATCAACGAGCTAGTTAACTAGAGGCTTACTAGGGACATGGTGTTGTATATGTATCCACACATGTATCTGAGTTTCCTATCAATACAATTCTAGCATGGATAATAAACGATTATCATGAACAAGGAAATATAATAATAACCAATTTATTATTGCCTCTAGGGCATATTTCCAACACTTCGATGTTGAAACGGTACGCAACAACAAAAAGTGTTTTTTTCGTAATTAAGCATGACTTCAACTATTTCAACGTGTAATTTTTATCTTTTACAATTCGAGTAGCTTATCCCATGCCATGCAAGACGCTATGTCTTGGAGAGGATGGATTTTGAAGACCATGAAAATTTCGAAACAAAGAAAATTCACCTAAGGACCCATCATGATGTGGATTTTGAAGTAAATCTGTATAATTCTGAGAGCGTAACCCATTTTGGTTACAAAAATCGGGAAGCATTTTGCAAGATGTATGGTTTTTATGAGGGTATGCTTGTCACCATGGATCTTGGTGATCCTGACATCGACCAAGACAATATGGACATTTGGGTCCTTGATGATGCACTTTCAATTCTACCGCTATGTGAGTTTCTCAAACATAGTTATTAACTAATTTATATTGTTAATTTCAAAATAGTTGACAACTTATTTTCATTGACAGCTTATTTTCCATTCTTCAAACAATGTGTGGAAGATGGTAGACAGAACCTACTACACCGATGGCTCTGAGTTAACTTATCAGGAGAAAAATCATCTGATCACATTTTGTACTGATCTTGAGAATTACAATAACTATTATCAAACTCCTCCACGTTATGGTGAATACGTGCCACTAGTGCACGTGTTGAACCACTGTAACATCCATGGAGATGCCATGGTAAGATTTTTTACTATTATGACATATGTGCATCTTTTGCATAAATTCTTTTAAAACTTAAGTACATTGCTAACTACGAAGTTATTACTATGTTTTTCAACAAAAAATCCCGTCGGATTGTGTGCCTCATCTGATGTATCAGAATGGTCGCCTTGATGTTTTGAACATACAGCCAGGTCATCCTACGAATCACACATGTCCATATCGTATTTCTAAAACCAGTGAAGACATGATAATTAAAGAATGGAAAAAATGTATGGACAGTCGTAAGGAGGTACTTGGAAGCAACATTGTGTGAAAGCCAAGAATTGGAGACATAATCGTCTCCATTCTCCGTAATGGAGAGTCAGGGCTTATATTGTTTTATGCTATTTTAGCTAAGAGAAGGTAGTAGGTCCTAGTTAATAATACTCATAATCATGTGCTAAAAACAACTAAGTAGGATTGAGTAGATGACTATGATGATGATGTGGTATCGAGTAGAAGTTGTATGATCAATGATGATGAGTATGACTTGTTATTATGATACCAATGATGAGTTATTTATTATTATGATCGATGATGCATGATGCTAAGTTGTTATATGAGCATGATGAGTTATTATATATATATCAGTAGGTGAAATGAACATGAATTAGATTCAAGTGGAGCCAATATGTGGTGCACTTCGAAAGTACTACTAATCCAAACTAGATCAAGTTTGGATTAGAGTAGTACTTTCGACATGCACCACATGTTGCCTCCACTTGAATCTACTCCACGTTCATTTCACCCACTGTTATATATAATAGGTAATAATGGTTATAAAATCATATGATGAAAGTACTATATATAAAACCACACAACGAAAATAAGTTGTATTTTTAAAAATACAGGAAAAGTTAGCAAGAGCGCTTTTTAGAACAAAGTAGCAGTAGCGCTGTCCACAGGGAAGCGCTACTGCTACCTAGGTATAGCAGTAGCGCTCCCTTTCTAGAGCTACTGTTACTAGTTAGCTATAGCGCCTTAGTGGTAGCGCTGGTACCGGCGCTACTACTAGGGTTTTCCCTAGTAGTGTACTGGGGAAATTAAGAAACATATTTGTCCTCCAAAACAAAATTAGAGTAAAATTTCCATCTTAAACCATATATTTTGTGACATAATGACAGGTTGAATTACGTTGTACCTTTTTCTTTTTTTGCGGGTGAAGCTACGTTGTACTTTCTGCCACTATGAATCGGATTTTGCACACATTTTAGTAATTCCATTTTGGACGATATTTTGGTATCCATGTGGTTCTCACATGACTGCCCAACTCGTTAGGGTAACATTGCTGGACAACTACAACATGCATTTCACAAATATGCTTTCGGCATAAAAAGGCATATTTTTATGTATTTGAAATTCCGGTGACAACATTTTTAAAACAGATCAACCTTGGATACATTAGAAATAATTATTTTGGAATTACTTCTTTAAAACAATACGGCAAACAATTTATATAGTACTTAGATGATATCCCGTACATTGTTGAGGTAGGCTTTTCCCATACATGATGCATGATGAGGTGGCATGCTTGCATGTTAAGAGCAAATGATCAGTGGGCTAGGTATTTGATACGTCTCCGTCGTATCTACTTTTACAAACACTTTTGCCCTTGTTTTGGACTCTAACTTGCATAATTTGAATGGAACTAACCCAGACTGACGTTGTTTTAAGCAGAATTGCCATGGTGTTATTTATGTGCAGAAACAAAAGTTCTCGGAATGACCTGAAACTCCACGGAGATTATTGATACGTCTCCGTCGTATCTACTTTTCCAAACACTTTTGCCCTTGTTTTGGACTCTAACTTGTATGATTTGAATAGAACTAACCCGGACTGATGCTGTTTTCAGCAGAATTGCCACGATGTTGTTTTATGTGCAGAAAACATAAGTTCTCGGAATGACCTGAAACTCCACGGAATATCTTACAATAAATAATAAAAAATCCTCGCCAAAGATGAAGACCAATGGTCCACACCCTTCTCACGAGGGTGGGGGCGCCCCCCCTAGGGCACGCCCCCTACCTCATGGGCCCCCTGGAGACCCCCCGACTCCAACTCCAACTCTATATAACTGCTTTTGGGGAGAAAAAAATAAGAGAGAAGAAATCATCGCGTTTTATGATACCGAGCCGCCGCCAAGACCTAAAACCTCTTGGGAGGGCTGATATGGAGTCCGTTCGGGGCTCTGGAGAGGGGGATTCGTCGCTGTCGTCATCACCAACCATCCTCCATCACCAATTTCATGATGCTCACCGTCGTGCGTGAGTAATTCCATCGTAGGCTTGCTGGACGGTGATGGGTTGGATGAGATTCACCATGTAATCGAGTTAGTTTTGTTAGGGTTTGATCCCTAGTATCCACTATGTTCTGAGATTGATGTTGCTATGACTTTGCTATGCTTAATGCTTGTCACTAGGGCCCGAGTGCCATGATTTCAGATCTGAACCTATTATGTTTTCATCAATATATGAGTGTTCTTGATCCTATCGTGCAAGTCTATAGTTACCTATTATGTGTTATGATCCGTTAACCCCGAAGTGACAATAATCGGGATACTTACCGGTGATGACCGTAGTTTGAGGAGTTCATGTATTCACTATGTGCTAATGCTTTGTTCCGGTTCTCTATTAAAAGGAGGCCTTAATATCCCTTAGTTTCCATTAGGACCCCGCTGCCACGGGAGGGTAGGACAAAATATGTCATGCAAGTTCTTTTCCATAAGCACGTATGACTATATTCGGAATACATGCCTACATTACATTGACGAATTGGAGCTAGTTCTGTGTCACCCTATGTTATGACTGTTACATGATGAACCACATCCATCATAATTATCCATCATTGATCCAATGCCTACGAGCTTTCCATATACTGGTTTACGCTTATTTACTTTCCCGTTGCTATTGTTACGATCACTAGAAAACACCAAAAACATTACTTTGCTTTCATTACTCTTTTGTTACCGTTACCATCACTATCATATTACTTTGCTACTAAACACTTTGCTGCAGATACTAAGTTTCCAGGTGTGGTTGAATTGACAACTCAGTTGCTAATACTTGAGAATATTCTTTGGCTCCCCTTGTGTCGAATCAATAAATCTGGGTTGAATACTCCACCCTCGAAAGCCGTTGTGATCCCCTATACTTGTGGGTTATCAAGACTAATTTCTGGCGCCGTTGCCGGGGAGCATAGCTCTATTCTTTGAGTCACTTGGGATTTATATCTACTGGACACTATGAAGAACTTGAGAGATCCAAAAACCAAGATCTATCCCTCAACTACGAGGGGAGGTAAGGAACTGCCATCTAGCTCTGCACTTGATTCACCTTCTGTTATGAGTAAGCTTGCGACACCTACACCTGCTTCTTCTATTCGTTCTGATATGTCGCATGTTATTGATGATGCTACTTCTGCTATGCATGATACTTATGATGAAACTACCTCTATGCCTGATACTACTATGCCACTTAGTGATTTTCTAGAGGAACGACTTGCTAGAGCTAGAGAGATTGAAAATATTGTATCTGATTATGAAGATGAAAGTGATGATGAAGAATCACTTGTTATTCCTGAGGGTTATTTATTTGATCAAGATGCTTCTTTAGCCATTTTAGCTTGCAAAGATAGATATGAACTCAAAAGGTTATTAGCTAAATGGAATAAGCAATCTCCAAATGCTAGGATGAGACCTGACCCTGCTTTTGCTACTTCACCTATATGTGTTGCTGATAAGGATTATGAATTCTCTGTTGATCCTGATATAATTACTTTGGTTGAATCTGATCTTTTTCATGGCTATGAATCTGAAACTGTTGTACCACATCTTACTAAATTAAATGATAATAGTCATCAACCCGTGCACCTGCATGGGCTAGCAGTTTAATCTAAAAAATCTTGAAAATTAATTAGAGAAAATATAAGAACAGTTTTTGACAATTTTTTTTAGTTATTGTTACCTAAAGGCATTATTAGAACATAGAGAGAATAATGTTTGATTCCTTTAATTAGTTTCTAATAGTATGTATGAAATGCAATTAATCAGATTATGTATCAGGAATGTTATACTCTTTGTGTCATAGTAGTTAAATCTATACTCCTTGGTCAAAAACAATACAATTCAACATAAACATAGATATAAGTTATCACTGAAAATTTAGGTAAATGAGAGAACACCTAGATATGGAAGTGTAAAAGCAGATGAACACCTAGCATGAGTAAGAGAGAAACAATGCCATATTCTCTATCAAGCTTTAATAATATACATAAAGAGTTGTTAGACATTAATACATGTTTGGTTTTCCTATATGTTCGTTATGTAAATAATGATAGAGCTGAGGGAATTATAACAAAATGCATAGATAAAATAATGGTTTTGTTGCAATATACTTGCTTGTTTGTGGAACATGTTGTTTTGCACATTGATACAGTATCCAACATACACCTTCAAGTTTCAGTTTTATAAGTATGCGGTAGTATGTAACAAAACTTAAGTTGTTTTACTAAAAATCTAATGATACTTTGTATTGATGTCATTATATTTTAATACATAAGTATTCAAATGTAATGAACTTTGATTGCACACTTCCTAGGAAGATGTGTCTGCATGAAGAAAAGTAGTATAATTCATGAAAAATAAGGGATGACTTGTACTTCAGTTAATGAGAAAGAAATAGAGATTGAGCAGTATGTCAATACAGTATAAAAATAATGCTGGTAACAAAAGTGAGAATGTTGTATTACGTACTTTAGTGTAACACATCAATAGTGGTTCCTACAAATTGCATTTTTTTCTAAAAATCTTTGCCTCGGAAGGTATGCAACACTGTGGATCTAAATCAGATATTGTTAATCAAGTGAATTTGCTTGCCTTTAACAATTCATGCAGGTCAAGCATTGTCGGGGAAACTGATCCACGAACACCTATGGGGCCGGCGGACAGAGCCCCTTTCGGTTCGGCGGGGGGCGGAGATCACACGAAGAGCAGATCGAGGCGAAGCACACGAGCAGTTTACCCAGCTTCGGAGCTCTCCGGAGAGATAACACTCCTACTGCTGCTTGTTTGATTATCTTGTGGTTCTTGCTCCAGAGAGAGAGCGTAGTGTTTTTCTGGGTTCCGAACAAGTCGAACCTCCTCTACATTGCGCATGGGCCTCCTTTTATATGCTAAAGGGGTCACCGACAGGTGGCAACGCAGAGAAGGGTACAAATGTAAAAAGCGAGGTGGTTGGTACAGTTACTTGTATAGTGCACCCTACCTAACCCTGACGGCAGGGGACAAGGGCATTAAATGCCCGTCTGAGTCACCCAAACAGTGCAGAAAAGGACCGTTAGGGGCGCCACCGTTCGCCACAATGGCGATCTTGTCTGCTTCGCATGCCACTGCGCACCGCTGGCTGCACAGCCTCCCGCCACGCGCGCCTGGAGAGGCCCCCAGAGCGACACGTTGGTGGATGCGCTGGAGCGTGGGCACAGAGTGGCCGCCTGCCGTGGCAAGCGCCTTGCCGCTGCTGTTATCTTGTCGGGTCCGGAAGCTTGTCGCTCACCGGGCCTCGAGGTACCTTGGTTGGTCTTCCCGGCAAGCTCCTCTTGCCGGGGCCTTGTTGCCTTGCCGGAGCGCGTGGCGCGTCGCGGCAAGTTCCTTGGAGTGCCTTGGTTGGCCTTCCCGGCAAGCTCCTCTTGCCGGGGCCTTGTCTCTTGAGCTTAAATACTTTGTTCTTGAATGGCTCCAAGGGAACCACGGAGGATCTTGGCGTTCGCCCGGCAAGCCTTGCCGCGGGGTGCTGCAACTGCCCGTGCACAAGTTCGGGGTACTAGGGTACCCCTATTCTAGTACACCGACAAGCATCATTCTTAAGAAGACTAAGGCATGACCATTCCATTAACATCATGAAATTCATAATATGGTTAACGAAAGCAATATAATACTATTTCCCACACTCTAGCGTCAATGGAGCTCCTTACAGTGTCATATATTATCTAGATGATGTCAACTAAGAGCCTATATTATATGTACATATGGTCCAGATATGAGTTTTAGAACTTGCGCAAAACAAATAATATAACTTTACCGATTATGGACATAACATGGACAGATTATGACAGCAACTTACAGTATAGGCTAAAGAAAACTCAATATGCTTTAAAATATTATGCCAAGCAAGAAAAAGTGTGTCTAGGGGCATCACGCCATAAACACCAAATATGCCACCATGTAAGTTGCAGCACTTAAACTATCAACTTTTATCGCACTATCAATGAACCATAAAATGAATTCTTAATGCGTAAATGAGCCTAAGAAGTTCAAATTATATTGGAATGCAAAAAGAAACATGATGTCTTTGAAGAAGCCTTATGGAAAATAGGGGACGACCTTCGTCCTTCCTCTTTCTCCTACCGTGGTCGAGCTTTAACTTCATAACTTCATACCTTACAACTCAGGCAAGAACTCCTTCTTTGACTGATCCATCTTGAACACCTTCAAGATCATGTCAAGGTATGTGCTCATTTGAAAGTACCATTAAGCGTTTTGATATATCCTTATAGATCTTGATGCTCAATGTTCAAGTAGCTTAATCCAGGTTTTCCATTGAAAAACACTTTTCAAATAACCCTATATGCTTTCCAGAAATTCTACATCATTTCTGATCAACAATATGTCAAGAACATATACTCATTAGAAATTCTATAGTGCTCCCACTCACTTCTTTGGAAATACAAGTTTCTCATAACTTTGTATGAACCCAAAAGCTTTGATCATCTCATCAAAGCGTACATTCCAACTCTGAGATGCTTACTCCAGTCCTTAGAAGGATTGCTGGAGCTTTGCATACTTGTTAGCATTTTTTAGGACAGACAAAACCTTCTGGTTGTATCACATACGAGCTTTCATCAAGAAAATCGTCAAGGAAACAATATTTTGACATCGTATCTGCAAGATTTCATAAACAATGTAGTAACTGCTAACATAATTCCAACAGACTCTTAGCATCGCTACGAGTGAGAAAGTCTCATCGTAGTCAACTCGTTGAACTTGTCGGAAAACATCTTAACGACAAGTCGAGCTTTCTTAATGGTGATACTTACCACCATTGTCCGTCTTTCTTTTAAAATCCATATGTACCCAACAGCCTTATGACCATCAAGCAGTTCTTCCAAAGTCTACACTTTGTTTTCATACATGGATCCTCTCTCGGATTTTATGGCCTCGAGCCAATTTTCGGAATCCGGGCCCACCATCGCTTCTCCATAGCTCGTAGGTTCATTGTTGTCTAGCAACATGACTTCCAAGACAGGATTACGTACCACTCTGAAGTAGTACGCATCCTTGTCGTCCTATGAGGTTTGGTAGTGACTTGATCCGAAGTTTCATGATCACTATCAGAAGCTTCCACTTCAATTGGTGTAGGTGCCACAGGAACAACTCCCTGTGCCCTGCTATACACTGGTTGAAGTGACGGTTAACCTCATCAAGTCTCCACCATCCTCCCACTCAATTCCTTCGAGAGAAACTTTTCCTCGAGAAAGGACCCAATTCTAGAAACAATACCTATTGCTTTCGGATCCGAGACAGGAGGTATACCCAACTATTTTAGGTACTCTATGAAGATGCATTTATCCGCTTTGGGTTCGAGCTTATCATCCTGAAACTTTTCACATAAGCGTTGCAGCCCCAAACTTTTAAAAAATGACAGCTTATGTTTCTCTAAACCATAGTTCATATGGTGTCATCTCATCGGAATTATGTGGTGCCCTATTTAAAGTGAATGTGGTTGTCTCTAATGCCTAACCCATAAACTATCGTGGTAATTCGATAAGAGACATCATGGTATGCATCATATCCAATAGGGTGCAGTTATGATGTTCGGACACACCATCACACTATGGTGTTCCAGGCTGTATTAGTTGGGAAACAATTTCCACAATGTCTTAATTCTGTGCCAAACTCGTAATTCAGATATTCATCTCTATGATCATATCATAGATATTTTATCCTCTTGTCACGACGATCTTCAACTTCACCCTGAAATTACTTGAACCTTTCAATAATTCAGACTCGTGATTCATCAAGTAAATATACTTAGCATCTACTCAAATCATCTGTGAAGTAAGAATATAACGATATCCACTACATGCCTCAGCACTCATTGGACTGCACACATCAAGATGTATTACTTCCAGCAAGTTGCTTTCTTGTTCCATCTTACTGAAAACGAGGCCTTTCAGTCATCTTGCTCATGTGGTATGATTTGCATGTCTCAAGTGATTCAAAATCAAGCGAGTCCAAAGATCCATCAACATGGAGCTTCTTCATGCGTTTTATACCATTGTGACTAAAATTGCAGTGCCACAAGTATGTGGTACTATCATTACTATCTTGTATCTTTTGGCATGAACATGTGTATCACTACGATCGGGATTCGATAAACCATTCATTTTAGGTGCAAGACCATTGAAGGTATTATTCAAATAAATAGAGTAACCATTATTCTCCTTAAATGAATAACCGTATTGCGATAAACATAATCCAATCATGTCTATGCTCAACGCAAACACCAAATAACAATTATTTAGGTTTAACACCAATCCCGATGGTAAACGGAGCGTGCAATGCTTGATCACATCAACCTTGGAAACACTTCCAACACATATCATCGTCTCACCTTTGACTAGTCTCTGTTTATTCCGTAGCCTTTCATTTCGAGTTACCAACACTTAGCAACCGAACCGGTATCTAATACCCTGCTGCTACTAGGAGTACTAGTAAAGTACACATTTAATATAATGTATGTCCAATACATACTTCTTTCAACCTTGCCAGCCTTCTCATCTACCAAGTATCTAGGGTGGTTCTACTTTAGTGACCGTTCCCCTTGTTACAGAAGCACTTAGTCTCGGGCTTGGGTTCAACTTTGGGTTTCTTCACTAGAGCAGCAACAGATTTGTCGTTTCATGAAGTATCCCTTTCTTGCCCTTGCCCTTCTTGAAACTAGTGGTTTTACTAACCATCAACAATTGATGCTCCTATTTGATTTCTACTTTCGCAGTGTCGCGAATAGCTCAAGGATCATCATATCTATCCCTGATATGTTATAGTTCATCACGAAGCTCTAGTAGCTTGGTGGCAGTGACTTTGGAGAACCATCACTATCTCATCTGGAAGATCAACTCCCACTCGATTCAAGCGATTGTAGTACTCATACAATCTGAGCACATGCTCAACGATTGAGCTTTTCTCCTTAGTGTGCAGGCTTAAGAAACTTGTCAAAGGTCTCATACCTCTTGACGTGGGCACTAGCCTGAAATCCCAATTTCGGTCCTTGGAACATCTCATATGTTCTAAGATGTTTCAAAAACGTCTTTGGTGCCTCAATTCTAAACCATTTAGCATTACGCACTGAACTATCATGTAGTCATCAAAACGTGTATGTCAGATGTTCGCAACATCCACAACCGACGTTCGAGGGTCAACTCACTGAGCGGTGCATTAAGGACATAATCCTTCTGCGCAGCAATGAGGACAATCCTCTGTTTACGGACCCAGTCCGCATAATTGCTACTATCAACTTTCAACTAAATTTTCTCTAGGAACATATCTAAAACAGTAGAACTAAAGCGTAAGCTACGACATAATTTGCAAAGTCCTTTTGACTATGTTCATGATAATTAAGTTCATCTGATTATTTAATGAACTCCCACTTAGATAGACATCCCTCTAGTCATCTAAGTGATACATGATCCGAGTCAACTAGGTCGTGTCCGATCATCACATGAGACGGACTAGTCATCATCGGTGAACATCTTCATGTTGATCGTATCTTCTATACGACTCATGTTCGACCTTTTGGTCTTCCGTGTTCCGAGGCCATGTCTGTACATGCTAGGCTCGTCAAGTCAACCTAAGTGTATTGCGTGTGTAAATCTGGCTTACACCCGTTGTATTCGAACGTTAGAATCTATCACACCCGATCATCACGTGGTGCTTCGAAACAACGAACCTTCGCAATGGTGCACAGTTAGGGGGAACACTTCTCTTGAAATTATTGCGAGGGATCATCTTATTTTAGCTACCGTCGTTCTAAGCAAATAAGATGTAAAACATGATAAACATCACATGCAATCAAATAGTGACATGATATGGCCAATATCATTTTGCTCCTTTTGATCTCCATCTTCGGGGCGCCATGATCATCATCGTCACCGGCATGACACCATGATCTCCATCATCATGATCTCCATCATCGTGTCTTCATGAAGTTGTCTCGTCATCTATTATTTTGACTACTATGGCTAACGGTTTAGCAATAAAGTAAAGTAAATACATGACGTTTATGTTGACGCGCAGGTCATAAATAAATTAAGACAACTCCTATGGCTCCTGCCGGTTGTCATACTCATCGACATGCAAGTCGTGATTCCTATTACAAGAACATGATCAATCTCATACATCACATATATCATTCATCACATCCTTTTGGCTATATCACATCACACGGCATATGCTGCAAAAACAAGTTAGACGTCCTCTAATTGTTGTTGCAAATTTTTACGTGGCTGCTATAGGTTTCTTAGCAAGAACGTTTCTTACCTACGCAAAAACCACAACGTGATATGCCAATTTCTATTTACCCTTCATAAGGACCCTTTTCATCGAATCCGATCTGACTAAAGTGGGAGAGACAGACACCCGCTAGCCACCTTATGCAACCAGTGCATGTCACTCGGTGGAACCTGTCTCATGTAAGTGTACATGTAAGGTCGGTCCGGACCGCTTCATCCCACGATGCCGCCGAATCAAGATAAGACTAGTAACGGCAAGTAAATTGACAAAATCGACGCCCACAACTACTTTGTGTTCTACTCGTGCATAGAAACTACGCATAGACCTAGCTCTGATACCATTATTGGGGAACATAGCAGAATTTTAAAATTTTCTACGCATCACCAAGATCAATCTATGGAGTCATCTAGCAACGAGAGAGAGGAGTGCATCTACATACCCTTGTAGATCGCGAGCGGAAGCATTCAAAAGAACGGGGTTGATGGAGTCGTACTCATCGTGATCCAAATCACCGATGACCGAGCGCCGAACAGACGGCACCTCCGCGTTCAACACACGCACGGTTGGGGAAGACGTCTCCTCCTTCTTGATCCAGCAAGGGGGGAGGAGAGGTTGATGGAGATCCAGCAGCACAACGGCGTGGTGGTGGAAGTAGCAGAGATCTCGGCAGGGCTTCGCCAAGCTTAGCGAGAGGGAGAGGTGTTACGAGGGGAGAGGGAGGCGTCAGGGGCTAGGGTGCGGCTCCCATGCGCCTCCCTACTATATATAGGGGTGGAGGGGGCTGGTTTATTGCCCTCCAAGTCCATTGGGGCGTTGTCAAAGGTGGGGGGAAAGAAATCCCATCATTTCCCTTCCTCACCGATTGTTATCCCCCCTTTTTAGGGATCTTGATCTTATCCCTTCGGGATATGATCTTATTCCTTCTAAGGGGGGATCTTGGTGCGCCTTGACCAGGGGTGTGGGGCCTTGCCCCCACTACCCACGTTCATGTGGGTCCCCCCATGCAGGTGGGCCCCACTTCGGAACCTTCTAGAACCTTCCCGGTACAATACCAAAAAATCCCGAACATTTTCCGGTGGCCAAAATAGGACTTCCCATATATATATCTTTACCTCCGGACCATTCCGGAACTCCTCGTGACATCCGGGATCTCATCCGGGACTCCGAATAACTTTCGGGTTACGGCATACTAATATCTCTACAACCCTAGCGTCACCGAACCTTAAGTGTGTAGACCCTACGGGTTCGGGAGACATGCAGACATGACCGAGGCGACTCTCCGGTCAATAACCAATAGCGGGATTTGGATACCCATGTTGGCTCCCACATGTTCCACGATGATCTCATCGGATGAACCATGATGTCGAGGATTCAATCAATCCTGTATTCAATTCCCTTTGTCCAGCAGTATTGTACTTGCCCGAGATTCGATCATCGGTATCCGATACCTTGTTCAATCTCGTTACCGGCAAGTCTCTTTACTCGTTCCGTAACACATCATCTCGTGATCAACTCCTTGGTCACATTGTGCACATTATGATGATGTCCTACCGAGTGGGCCCAGAGATACCTCTCCGTCACACGGAGTGACAAATCCCAGTCTCGATTCGTGCCAACCCAATAGTCACTTTCGGAGATACCCGTAGTGCACCTTCATAGCCAACCAGTTACGTTGTGACGTTTGGCACACCCAAAGCATTTCTACGGTATCCAGGAGTTGCACAATCTCATGGTCTAAGGAAATGATACTTGATATTTAGAAAAGCTTTAGCATACGAACTACACGATCTTTGTGCTAGGCTTAGGATTGGGTCTTGTCCATCACATCATTCTCCTAATGATGTGATCCCGTTATCAACGACATCCAATGTCTATGGTCAGGAAACCGTAACCATCTATTGATCAACGAGCTAGTTAACTAGAGGCTTACTAGGGACATGGTGTTGTATATGTATCCACACATGTATCTGAGTTTCCTATCAATACAATTCTAGCATGGATAATAAACGATTATCATGAACAAGGAAATATAATAATAACCCATTTATTATTGCCTCTAGGGCATATTTCCAACACTTCGATGTTGAAACGGTACGCAACAACGAAAAGTGTTTTTTTCATAATTAAGCATGACTTCAACTATTTCAACGTGTAATTTTTATCTTTTACAATTCGAGTAGCTTATCCCATGCCATGCAAGATGCTATGTCTTGGAGAGGATGGATTTTGAAGACCATGAAAATTTCGACACAAAGAAAATTCACCTAAGGACCCATCATGATGTGGATTTTGAAGTAAATCTGTATAATTCTGAGAGCGTAACCCATTTTGGTTACAAAAATTGGGAAGCACTTTGCAAGATGTATGGTTCTTATGAGGGTATGCTTGTCACCATGGATCTTGGTGATCCTGACATCGACCAAGACAATATGGACATTTGGGTCCTTGATGATGCACTTTCAATTCTACCGCTATGTGAGTTTCTCAAAAATAGTTATTAACTAATTTATATTGTTCATTTCAAAATAGTTGATAGCTTATTTTCATTGACAGCTTATTTTTCATTCTTCAAACAATGTGTGGAAGATGGTAGACAGAACCTACTACACCGATGGCTCTGAGTTAACTTATCAGGAGAAAAATCATCTGATCACATTTTGTACTGATCTTGAGAATTACAATAACTATTATCAAACTCCTCCACGTTATGGTGAATACGTGCCACTAGTGCACGTGTTGAACCACTGTAACATCCATGGAGATGCCATGGTAAGATTTTTTACTATTACGACATATGTGCATCTTTTGCATAAATTCTTTTAAAACTTAAGTACATTGCTAACTACGAAGTTATTACTATGTTTTTCAACAAAAAATCCCGTCGGATTGTGTGCCTCATCTGATGTATCAGAATGGTCGCCTTGATGTTTTGAACATACAGCCATGTCATCCTACGAATCACACATGTCCATATCGTATTTCTAAAACCAGTGAAGACATAATAATTAAAGAATGGAACAAATGTATGGACAGTCGTAAGGAGGTACTTGGAAGCAACATTGTGTGAAAGGCAAGAATTGGAGAAAGAATCGTCTCCATTCTCCATAATGGAGAGACAGAATCGGATTTTGCACACATTTTAGAAATTCCATTTTGGACGATATTTTGGTATTCCATGTGGTTCTCACATGACTGCCCAACTCGTTAGGGTAACATTGCTGGACAACTAGAACATGCATTTCACAAATATGCTTTCGGCATAAAAAGGCATATTTTTATGTATTTGAAATTCCGGTGACAACATTTTTAAAACAGATCAACCTTGGATACATTAGAAATAATTATTTTGGAATTACTTCTTTAAAACAATACGGCAAACAATTTATATAGTACTTAGATGATATCTCGTACATTCTTAAGGTAGGCTTTTCCCATACATGATGCATGATGAGGTGGCATGCTTGCATGTTAAGAGCAAATGATCAGTGGGCTAGGTATTTGATACGTCTCCGTCGTATCTACTTTTACAAACACTTTTGCCCTTGTTTTGGACTCTAACTTACATAATTTGAATGGAACTAACCCAGACTGACGTTGTTTTAAGCAGAATTGCCATGGTGTTATTTATGTTCAGAAACAAAAGTTTTCGGAATGACCTGAAACTCCACGAAGATTATTGATACGTCTCCGTCGTATCTACTTTTCCAAACACTTTTGCCCTTGTTTTGGACTCTAACTTGTATGATTTGAATGGAACTAACCCGGACTAATGCTGTTTTCAGCAGAATTGCCACGATGTTGTTTTATGTGCAGAAAACAAAAGTTCTCGGAATGACCTGAAACTCCACGGAATATCTTACAATAAATAATAAAAAATCCTCGCCAAAGATGAAGACCAAGGGGCCCACACCCTTCTCACGAGGGTGGGGGCGCCCCCCCTAGGGCACGCCCCCTACCTCGTGGGCCCCCTGGAGACCCCCTGACCCCAACTCCAACTCTATATAACTGCTTTCGTTGAGAAAAAAATAAGAGAGAAGAAATCATCGCGTTTTACGATACGGAGCCGCCGCCAAGACCTAAAACCTCACGGGAGGGCTGATCTGGAGTCCGTTCGGGGCTCCAGAGAGGGGGATTCATCGCCGTCGTCATCACCAACCATCCTCCATCACTAATTTCATGATGCTCACCGTCGTGCGTGAGTAATTCCATCATAGGCTTGCTGGACGGTGATGGGTTGGATGAGATTCACCATGTAATCGAGTTAGTTTTGTTAGGGTTTGATCCCTAGTATCCACTATGTTCTGAGATTGATGTTGCTATGACTTTGCTATGCTTAATGCTTGTCACTAGGGCCCGAGTGCCATGATTTCAGATCTGAACCTATTATGTTTTCATCAATATATGAGTGTTCTTGATCCTATCTTGCAAGTCTATAGTCACCTATTATGTGTTATGATCCGTTAACCCCGAAGTGACAATAATCGGGATACTTACCGGTGATGACCGTAGTTTGAGGAGTTCATGTATTCACTATGTGCTAATGCTTTGTTCCGGTTCTCTATTAAAAGGAGGCCTTAATATCCCTCAGTTTCCATTAGGACCCCGCTGCCACGGGAGGGTAGGACAAAAGATGTCATGCAAGTTCTTTTCCATAAGCACGTATAACTATATTCGGAATACATGCCTACATTACATTGACGAATTGGAGCTAGTTCTGTGTCACCCTATGTTATGACTGTTACATGATGAACCACATCCAGCATAATTATCCATCATTGATCCAATGCCTACGAGCTTTCCATATATTGGTTTATGCTTATTTACTTTCCCGTTGCTATTGTTACAATCACTACAAAACACCAAAAACATTACTTTGCTTTCATTACTCTTTCGTTGCCGTTACCATCACTATCATATTACTTTGCTACTAAACACTTTGCTGCAGATACTAAGTTTCCAGGTGTGGTTGAATTGACAACTCAGTTGCTAGTACTTGAGAATATTCTTTGGCTCCCCTTGTGTCGAATCAATAAATTTGGGTTGAATACTCCACCCTCGAAAGCCGTTGTGATCCCCTATACTTGTGGGTTATCAAGACTAATTTCTGGCACCGTTGCTGGGGAGCATAGCTCTATTCTTTGAGTCACTTGGGATTTATATCTGCTGGACACTATGAAGAACTTGAGAGATCCAAAAACCAAGATCTATCCCTCAACTACGAGGAGAGGTAAGGAACTGCCATCTAGCTCTGCACTTGATTCACCTTCTGTTATGAGTAAGCTTGCGACACCTACACCTGCTTCTTCTATTCGTTCTGATATGTCGCATGTTATTGATGATGTTACTTCTGCTATGCATGATACTTATGATGAAACTACCTCTATGCCTGATACTACTATGCCACTTAGTGATTTTCTAGAGGAACGACTTGCTAGGGCTAGAGAGATTGAAAATATTGAATCTGATTATGAAGATGAAAGTGATGATGAAGAATCACTTGTTATTCCTGAGGGTTATTTATTTGATTAAGATGCTTCTTTAGCCATTTTAGCTTGCAAAGATAGATATGAACTCAAAAGGTTATTAGCTAAATGGAATAAGCAATCTCCAAATGCTAGGATGAGACCTGACCCTGCTTTTGCTACTTCACCTATATGTGTTGCTGATAAGGATTATGAATTCTCTGTTGATCCTGATATAATTACTTTGGTTAAATCTGATCCTTTTCATGGCTATGAATCTGAAACTGTTGTACCACATCTTACTAAATTAAATGATACTAGTCATCAACCCGTGCACCTGCACGGGCTAGCAGTTTAATCTAAAAATCTTCAAAATTAATTAGAGAAAATATAAGAACAATTTTTGACAATGTTTTTAATTATTGTTACCTAAAGGCATTTTTAGAACATAGAGAGAATAATGTTTGATTCCTTTAATTAGTTTCTAATAGTATGTATGAAATGCAGTTAATCAGATTATGTATCAGGAATGTTATACTCTTTGTGTCATAGTAGTTAAATCTATACTCCTTGGTCAAAAACAATACAATTCAACATAAACATAGATATAAGTTATCACTGAAAATTTAGGTAAATGAGAGAACACCTAGATATGGAAGTGTAAAAGCAGATGAACACCTAGCATGAGTAAGAGAGAAACAATGCCATATTCTCTATCAAGCTTTAATAATATACATATAGAGTTGTTAGACATTAATACATGTTTGGTTTTCCTATATGTCCGTTATGTAAATAATGATAGAGCTGAGGGAATTATAACAAAATGCATAGATAAAATAATGGTTTTGTTGCAATATACTTGCTTGTTTGTGGAACATGTTGTTTTGCACATTGATACAGTATCCAACATACACCTTCAAGTTTTAGTTTTATAAGTATGCGGTAGTACGTAACAAAACTTAAGTTGTTTTACTAAAAATCTAATGATACTTTGTATTGATGTCATTATATTTTAATACATAAGTATTCAAATGTAATGAACTTTGATTGCAAACTTCCTAGGAAGATGTGTCTGCATGAAGAAAAGTAGTATAATTCATGAAAAATAAGGGATGACTTGTACTTCAGTTAATGAGAAAGAAATAGAAATTGAGCAGTATGTCAATACAGTATAAAAATAATGCTGGTAACAAAAGTGAGAATGTTGTATTACGTACTTTAGTGTAACACATCAATAGTGGTTCCTACAAATTGCATTTTTTTCTGAAAATCTTTGCCTCGGAAGGTATGCAACACTGTGGATCTAAATCAGATATTGTTAATCAAGTGAATTTGCTTGCCTTTAATAATTCATGCAGGTCAAGCATCATTCTTAAGAAGACTAAGGCATGACCATTCCATTAACATCATGAAATTCATAATATGGTTAACGAAAGCAATATAATACTATTTCCCACACTCTAGCGTCAATGGAGCTCCTTACAGTGTCATATATTATCTAGATGATGTCAACTAAGAGCCTATATTATATGTACATATGGTCCAGATATGAGTTTTAGAACTTGCGCAAAACAAATAATATAACTTTACCGATTATGGACATAACATGGACAGATTATGACAGCAACTTACAGTATAGGCTAAAGAAAACTCAATATGCTTTAAAATATTATGCCGAGCAAGAAAAAGTGTGTCTAGGGACATCACGCCATAAACACCAAATATGCCACCATGTAAGTTGCAGCACTTAAACTATCAACTTTTATCGCACTATCAATGAACCATAAAATGAATTCTTAATGCGTAAATGAGCCTAAGAAGTTCAAATTATATTGGAATGCAAAAAGAAACATGATGTCTTTGAAGAAGCCTTATGGAAAATAAGATACGCAAAATTTGAAATGTAATAAACTGAAGTATAAATTTTGTCTGGCTGATTATTTCTTATCAATATTCTTGAAGAATATTCATATATCTGGAATAACAAAAAAATTATTAACGGAACCACTCTACTGTCATTAAATGCACCGAAAGAAACATGTGTGTTGCAAGAGCTAAACTGTAGTCCCTTGGTTGACAACATTCAGGAATATTAGAACGCCGCTAGTTATCAACAATTTAACTTGCATTCTGACATCTTTTGCGACTGCTCATTATCTTGTGAACTAATTTGATGAATAAATTTTCTCTTTTTTTGATAAGTCAAACGTATACTTCGTCATAGCAAGATAAAAATAAATCAAACATTCGAGAAATTGTCTGCAACTAACTTCCTCCCCAGCAATTATAGAATCACGATTAAAATATCTCCTATTTGTTGTCACGGATGAATTGGATTGCTAGGCACTGATGTAACAATACATGAGCATAACTGTACATGTTCGATTGAAATTTCCTCTAGGGAGCACAGTCAATCTACATATGCAATATTTTTCCACGGGCTTAGGGCCGCACACCTCGAACCAAAGCTCAATGGTGTAATAAGCAGATTTTCTATCATTGATCCTTTTGGCTAGAAGAAAACAAACGTACAAATGTAGCCATAATAGATTTCTTTTTTCTGCAAACATCAAATAATAGATTCCTTCATGTGCATGTCTTGCCGAGAACTCCCGTACATGAACCTGTGAATTGTACGTATCCTCAGACCCCGAACTAATTTCTATCAGCAGGTTCATGTGAAGTTCTCGCTAGAGAATCGAATAAATAAATAGCAAGCCTAAACTTCACGTACCTAATTCCACGGCAAGATGCGTGTGTGCTCGGCTTGTGAATGAATCGATCAAGCTGCTTATCAGGCTAGCTTTGCACAGCAACGCACGCATACACAAGTCAACTTAGCGATTTAAAACCCAATATCTTTGGGAACTCCACTGAAGTACAAAATCACAAAGTAAGGTATGACTTCCAATCTGGCTGATAGCACTACCTCGATCAAGTCATGGCCATGGTCATGCCATACAACATGGATGAGAGGGATTGGGGCGCTGGCCTCATGGCAATATCATGACCTTCAAGAGCTTTGGCGTTGGCCGGGATTCATCGGGATTATATTGGATCGCGTGAAGATGAGGAGGAGGACCTGATATTGAAGAGTACCGTTAGGGATTTGTGGATTATGTGTGCGTGCCTCGTGGGGTAAGATCGAGAGAGGAAGAAGTCCTCGAGGGATGTTTTTTTACAGGGAGATGTTTTCATCATCATGTGGGACACTGGGCCAGGACTCCTAAGAAATCTCATTGGACGGTTATAGATAATCAACACCAAGATCGGATGGACATGCTTAGTTATGAGGATTAACGTGAAGGCTTTATTGGTGCTTCCGTGGGGTAAGATCGAGAGAGGAAGATGTCCTCGAGGGATGTTTCTTTTATACAGGGACATGTTTTCATCATCACGTGAGACACTGGGCCAGGACTCCTAAGATATCTCATCGGACGGTTATAGATATCAATACCAAGATCGGATGGCTAATGTGCTTAGTTATGAGGATTAACGTGAAGGCTTTATTGGTGCTTCTGATTAGTAAACATAAGATATAAGATAGCCACCCTGTTCACTAATTATGAGAGATCTCACTACTTTTATATCCTTAAAATATTTCCATTCTCATTAAAGGGTGATGCTAAGATATGGTTTAATTCTCTTGATCCTGGTTGTGTGCGTAGTCCCCAGGATATGATTTATTACTTCTCTGCTAAATATTTCCCTGCTCATAAGAAACAAGCTGCTTTAAAGGAAATATAAAACTTTGTGCAAATTAAAGAAGAGAGTCTCCCACAAGCTTGGGGGACGCTTCTCAAGTTACTTAATGCTTTGCTTGATCATCCTCTTAAGAAAAATGAAATACATGATATCTTTTACAATGGACTAACCGATGCTTCCAGAGATTACCTGGATAGTTGTGATGGTTCTCTTTTCAGGGAAAGAACACCGGATGAAGCTGAAAGCTTATTGAATAATATGTTGACAAATGAAAATAATTGTGCACCTCCTGAGGTAGCTCCTGCTCCAATTAATGATCCTATTCCTAAAGCAACTCCGAAGAAGAGAGGTGTTCTATTTCTCAGTCCTGAAGATATGCAAGAGGCAAAGAAATATATGAAAGAAAAAGGTATTAAAGCTGAAGATGTTAAGAATTTACCTCCTATTGAAGAAATACATGGTCTCAATTTACCGCCTGATGAAGAAATATATGATCTTAATCCTTTATTTATTGAAGAACCTCCAGACCTCGATAACCCGACACAGGTAGTAAAGGTAAATTCTCTCTACAGATATGTTAAAGCTGAAATCCCTCCTACTAAAGTTGCTAGTCAATGCTTGGATGAGTTTGATAATTTTATGTTTAAGCAAGAAGACTTCAATGCTTATTTTGGTAGACAATTAAAACAAGATGCTGATATGATTAAATACTTGGGTGATTATATGGCTAATATTAGAGGTGAACTTAAACTTGTTAGCAAACATGCTTCTATGGTTACCACTCAAGTAGAACAAGTACTTAAAGCTCAAAAAGAATTTCTCAATGAGATGAATATTAAGAAAAATGATTATGTTGTTAAAGTGGCTACTAGAACTGGTAGAATGACTCAGGAACCTTTGTATCCTGAAGGCCACCCTAAGAGACTTGAGCAAGATTCTTAGACAAATAAAATTGATGCACCTAGTTCTTCTAAAAGGAAGAAAAAGAAAAAGAGGGAATTCCTTATTTGACACTATCTTAAAATCTGCTTCCTTATTTGACACTGGAAAAAAATTTCTTCCCTATTTGACACAAGTTCTAAATTTTATTCCCTATATGACATTTCCGTTCATTTTGAGTCTAAATGACACTTGAAAAGACTCTTTTGCCCCTCATGCAGTATGTATGTGGGAGCAATAGCGCACACACACAACACTAGTGCGAGGGCAGAGGCTCACACGCAGCAACACCTACACATGCATCAACACACACGCACGCGCACACACATGCAACAACACGCATGCGCACGTGTGCACACACACACGCGCGCGCAGCAACACACATGCACGTGTGCACACACGCAGCAACACACATGCACGCAACACACACACATGCAACAGCAGCACACACGCAGGCATCACATAGGCACGCAATGGCACACACACGCGCGCGCACGTACATACGCAGTAGCAAACATAGACGCAACGGCACACATGCACACACACATGCAGCAGCAGCACACATGTGCGCGTGCACCCACACACGCAACAACACACACACGCGCGCACACATACCGCATGAGGGGCAAAATCGTCTTTTCAGATGTCATTTAGGATCAAAATGGACGGAAGTGTCGTATAGGGAATAAAATTTAGGACTAGTGTCAAATAGGGAAGAAAAACTTTTCCAATGTTAAATAAGGAATCGGATTTTAAGACAGTGTCAAATAAGGAATTTTCTCGAAGAAAAATGATAGAACTATGCAAACTTGTAGTGAACTTATTGCTGAACCACCTGATAATCCAAATGATATTTCTATTTCTGATGCTGAAACTCAATCTGGTAATGAACATGAACAAATGATAATGTTAATGATGATGTTCATGTTGATGCTCAACCTAGTAATGATAATGATATAGAAATTGAACCTGCTATTGATCTTGATAACCCACAATCAAAGAATCAACGTTATGATAAGAAAGACTTTGTTGCTAGAAAACATGGTAAAGAAAGAAAACCTTGGGTTCAAAAACCCATGCCTTTTCCTCCCGAACCATCCAAGAAAAAGGATGATGAGGATTTTGAGCGCTTTGCTGAAATGATTAGACCTATATTTTTGCGTATGCGATTGACTGATATGCTTAAAATGAATCCTTATGCTAAGTACATGAAAGATATTGTTACAAATAAAAGAAAGATACCGGAAGCTGAAATTTCCACCATGCTTGCTAATTATACTTTTAAGGGTGGAGTACCAAGGAAACTTGGAGATCCAGGAGTACCTACTATACCATGCTCCATTAAAAGAAACTATGTTAAAACTGCTTTATGTGATCTTGGAGCCGGTGTTAGTGTTATGCCTCTCTCGTTATATCGTAGACTTGATTTGAATAAGTTGACACCTACTGAAATATCTTTGCAAATGGCTGATAAATCAACTGCTATACCTATCAGCATTTGTGAGGATGTGCTTGTTGTGGTTGCAAACGTTACTATTTTAACGAACTTTGTTATTCTTGATATTCGTGAGGACGATAGTATGTCTATTATTCTTGGAATACCTTTTCTTAATACTGCAGGGGCTGTTATTGATTGCAACAAAGGCAGTGTCACTTTTCATGTTAATGGTAATGAGCATACGGTACACTTTCCGAGAAAACAACCTCAAGTTCATAGTATCAATTCTATCGGAAAAATTCCATCGATTATATTTGGAGGTTTTGAATTTCCTCTTCCTACTGTCAAGAATAAATATGATATACTTATTATTGGGGATGTGCATATCCCCGTTGAGGTAACCTAGTGTTATTCAAAATTTCTCCGGTTTCATGTCAATCGGAATGAGTTTGTTAACAAGACTTGATCAACCTTGTTAGTGGATTCTTTTTGACGAGCATGAGATGGATGAAACTAGAAGCACAACCCTCTGTACCCTCTCTATACTTTCTATTATTTAGTTGAAATAAAATAAAAATAAATAATTCTCCGTCTGTTATCTGATTATCCGTGCAATATAAAAATACCTCGAAAATAAAAGTTCTCCAAATGCCTTGAAAATTAAATATGATTTTTTCTAGAATATTTGAGGATTTATGGAACAAAGAACACACAGGGGGGCCAACCACCTTGCCACAAGGGTGGAGGGCGCGCCCACCCCCCTAGGGCGCGCCCCCTGCCTCATGGGCCCACGGTGGCCCTCCTCCACTTATTATTTCAGCCACACACTTCATCTTCATCCCCCAAACACGAAAAACCAGCTCAAACCCGAGTCCAAGCTCGTTTTGCTGCCATTTTCGATCTCCTTGCTCAAAGCACCTCTCACAAAACTGCTTGGGGAGATTGTTCCTTGGTATGTGACTCCTCCATTGGTCCAATTAGTTTTTGTTCTAGTGATTTATTCATTGCAAATTTCTGCTGCTTAGGTGACCCTGTTCTTGAGCTTGCATGTCAAATTTATATGGTCAAAAGTAGTTTTTATGCATGTTATAGGCTCTAGGCACTTGTAGGAGTAGTTGCTATCAATATTATTGAGTTCGGTTTACTTTTATTTTGAAGTTACTAAAAATTTCAGAATTTTTCAGAAAATGATGAGGAGATTATTGAGGGGCTCATCGAGCCAAAGCTCGAAGGAAAAGGCACCGAAGCCTAAGTATAATTTGCCGCGCACCGCGGAGGTTCGGGCATGTGAATGGCCCTCCGAGGATTTCTTGAGAGCAGCCGGGATTTATGAAGATTTTCATGAGTTGGCTCATAATGCAGGCCTCACCGCTTTCCTCCACGACCAATGCGATAAGTATCTCTTACTCACAAATACCTTTGTGCAAAACTTTCATTTTCATTCTAGGAACTCACCGCCTACGATGGAGTTTCATTTATATGATGAGCATAAGGAGATGTCACTTTATGATTTCTGTCGGATTTGTTTAGTCCCTTTTGGGGCAAGACAGAAGAACCACATCATGATGATGTGGAGGGATTTAGTAATACTATCACTGTAGGGGAAACTAGGAAGGTTTCTGATGCACGAATCACTAGCATACATTTTCCTGTTTTACGTTACTTCGCATTATTTGCTAGTCGTTGCTTAATTGGTCGCAGAAACTGTTGAAACCTTAGTATCCCTGATATTATTATTTTGCTCCAAGGATTATACAGTGATAACACTTTTAGTATGGGCGGCATTATTGCTAGACAGTTAAGTCTGAACCGTACTAAGGGTCCCATCTTTGGAGGCATCTATGCTACACGCCTAACTGCACATTTTAACATACCTATTAGGCATGCTAAGAAGGAAGAAAAGTGTTGCCTCGTGTTTATCTAGATTATAAAAGTATGGTGGCACATGATTTTATTGTTAAGAATAGGGCAGGAGAGCTTAAATATCAATTGTTCTTTAATAAACATCATTCTGAGACCATTACCTTGCGTGCTCCTGCTTTGTTTGATTTGACTGTAGGCAAGTACCTTGTTCCGTTGATGGCTATCCACGCCTGCCAGAACCCTGAACCAGCCGAGGAGCCAGAACCGGAACCACAATTTGATCCTTCACGGCAGTCTAACTATCAGTGGGATCCGGAGATGATTGCCAGCCAGTGGCAATCAGAGCCTTCTTCTTCCTCATCACAGTACGACCCCAACAACTATTACTATGGATATCAGCCAGGCCAGCCTTGGCCATAGGCCAACTTAGGTCAAAAGCCTAAGCTTGGGGGAGTACGTATTTCTCACCGACATTACATTTATGTTCACACACACTCATTGCTAGATGTCGGTGCTCATACTTTTTCATTGTATCATCCATGCTAGTTTATTTTCTTTTATGCTTTCTTCTTGTGTGATTAATAAACCTTAAAAAAACTAAAAAAATTAGTTGTAGCTTTTAATTAATTTACTTTCCATGCTTGTAGTAGTAATTAAAAAGAAAACCCAAAAATATTTCATGTTCTTCTTTTGTTTGTTGGGAGCTTTCCCGTGTAAATAGTTTTATTTGTTTTCTTTTCTTTGGAGGTCAGTAGGAGAAGACCATGATTAAATTGTTGAAATGGCTCTTATATGCATTATTGTTTATCTGACAAAAGAGCCCATATTGCTTTGTCTTCTCCTGTTTATTGAATGCTCGCAGATTCCAGCTTAGTCCAATGCATGTGCACTCTTATTATTATTCACATCGTTTGGTCGTGCAAGTGAAAGGCAATTATGATGATATATGATGGACTGACTGAGATGAGAAAAGCTGGTACGAACTCGACCTCTTTTGTTTTTGTAAATCTGATGAGTTCATCGTTCTTGAATCAGCTTGTTATGAATAAACATGTTTGCAATGACAATTAGAGATCATAGTTGCTTGTGCCATGCTTGATTAGCTATGAGTTATAATGGTTTACCTTGCGTACCAACATGCTATTAAAATGGTTATGATGTGGTATGATAGGGTGGTATCCTCCTCTGAATGATTTAAGTGACTTGACTTGGCACATGTTCACGCATGTAGTTGAAACAAATTAACATAGCCTTCACGATATTTATGTTCATGGTGGATTATATCCTACTCATGCTTGCATCCAATGTTTATTAATTTTAATGCATGTACATGGTTGTTGTCGCTCTCTAGTTGGTCGCTTCCCAGTCTTTTGCTAGCCTTCACCTGTACTAAGCGGGAATACTGCTTGTGCATCCAAACTCCTTAAACCCCAAAGTTATTCCACATGAGTCCACTATACCTTCCTATATGCGGTATCTACCTGCCGTTCCAAGTAAATTTGTATGTGCCAAACTCTAAACCTTCAAATAATCATCCTGTTTTGTATGCTCGAATAGCTCATGTATCAACTAGGGTTGTCTGTATCTTCCATGTTAGGCGGGTTATTCTCAAGAGGAGTGGACTCCGCTCCTCACTCGCGAGATAAAGGGCTGGTCACCGGGATGCCCAGTCCCATGCTTTATGCAAACTAAATCTAAGTAATTGCAAACAAAACTCCCCCTGGGACTTGATGTATGTTGGGGGCACTCGTTGTTTCGAGCAAGCCATGGATTGATGTTTGTTGGTGGAGGGGGAGTATAAACTTTACCATTCTGTTTGGGAACCGCCTATAATGTGTGTAGCATGGAAGATATCGCCATCTCTTGGTTGTTATGTTGACAATGAAAGTACACCACTCAAAATATTATTCGCCTCTATTTCAAAACCGAGCTCTGGCACCTCTACAAATCTCTGCTTCCCTCTGCGAAGGGCCTATCTATTTACTTTTATGTTAAGTCATCACCCTCTTATTAAAAAGCACTAGCTGGAGAGCGCAGCTGTCATTTGCATTCATTATTGTTAGTTTACATTGGGTGTGACTATGATTGGATCTCTTTTACCATGAATTACAATGTCTAGTCAGTCCTTGATCTTTAAAGGTGCTCTGCATTTATGTTTTGCGGGGGAAGGGCTAGCGAGATACCATCTTTTTATATCATATTATGATTGTTTTGAGAAAGTGTTGTCATCCGAGATTCATTATTACGGCTTGCTAGTTGATTATGTTATTGATATGAGTAATCATGAGACCTGAGAATTATTGCAAATGTGGTTAGTTATAATCTTTGCTGAAAACTTGAATGATAGCTTGACATATTTACAACAACAACAAGAGCAAACAGAGTTTGTAAAAGTTTTTCTTTATTTCTTTTAGTTTGTCAACTGAATTTCTTGAGGACAAGCAAGGGTTTAAGCTTGGGGAGTTGATATGTCTCCGTCGTATCTACTTTTCCGAACACTTTTGCCCTTGTTTTGGACTAACTTGTATGATTTGAATGGAACTAACCCGGACTGGCGTTGTTTTCAGCGGAATTGCCATGATGTTGTTTTATGTGCAGAAAACAAAAGTTCTTGGAATGACCTGAAACTCCACGGAATATCTTACAATAAATAATAAAAAATCCTCGCCAAAGATGAAGACCAGGGGCCCCACACCCTTCTCACGAGGATGGGGGCGCCCCCCTAGGGCGCACCCCCCTACCTCGTGGGCCCCTTGGAGACCCCCCGACTCCAACTCCAACTCTATATAACTGCTTTCGGGGAGAGAAAAATAAGGGAGAAGAAATCATCATGTTTTACGATAAGGAGCCGCCGCCAAGCCCTAAAACCTCTCGGGAGGGCTGATCTGGAGTCCATTCGGGGCTCCAGAGAGGGGGATTCGTCGCCGTCGTTATCACCAACCATCCTCCATCACCAATTTCATGATGCTCGCTACCGTGCATGAGTAATTCCATCGTAGGCTTGCTGGACGGTGATGGGTTGGATGAGATTCACCATGTAATCGAGTTAGTTTTGTTAGGGTTTGATCCCTAGTATCCACTATGTTCTGAGATTGATGTTGCTATGACTTTGCTATGCTTAATGCTTGTCACTAGGGCCCGAGTGCCATGATTTCAGATCTGAACCTACTATGTTTTCATCAATATATGAGTGTTCTTGATCCTATCTTGCAAGTCTATAGTCACCTATTATGTGTTATGATCCGTTAACCCCGAAGTGACAATAATCAGGATACTTACCGGTGATGACCGTAGTTTGAGGAGTTCATGTATTCACTATGTGCTAATGCTTTGTTCCGGTTCTCTATTAAAAGGAGGCCTTAATATCCCCTAGTTTCCATTAGGATCCCGCTGCCACGGGAGGATAGGACAAAAGATGTCATGCAAGTTCTTTTCCATAAGCACATATGACTATATTCGGAATACATGCCTACATTACATTGACGAATTGGAGCTAGTTCTCTGTCACCCTATATTATGACTGTTACATGATGAACCACATCCGGCATAATTATCCATCATTGATCGAATGCCTACGAGCTTTCCATATACTGGTTTACGCTTATTTACTTTCCCGTTGCTATTGTTACAATCACTACAAAACACCAAAAACATTACTTTGCTTTCATTACTCTTTTGTTACCATTACCATCACTATCATATTACTTTGCTACTAAACACTTTGCTGCATATACTAAGTTTCCAGGTGTGGTTGAATTGACAACTCAGCTGCTAATACTTGAGAATATTCTTTGACTCCCCTTGTGTCGAATCAATAAATTTGGGTTGAATACTCTACCCTCGAAAGCTGTTGTGATGCCCTATACTTGTGGGTTATCAATTATTTTTGGAAATAAAAAAAACTGGCAAAGAATCAAGGCCAGGGGTCCCATACCCTAGCCACGAGGGTGGGGGCGCGCCTGCCCCCTGGGCGCACCCCCCTGCCTCGTGGGCCTCCTGGAGCTCCACCGACCTCAACTCCAACTCCATATATTCGTGTTCGGGGAGAAAAAATAAGGGAGAAGGATTCATCACGTTTTACGATACGGAGCCGCCGCCAAGCCCTAAACTCTCTCGGGAGGGCTGATCTGGAGTCCGTTCGAGGCTCCGGAGAGGGGAATCCATCGCCGTCGTCATCATCAACCATCCTCCATCACCAATTTCATGATGCTCACCGCCGTGCGTGAGTAATTCCATCGTAGGCTTGCTGGACGGTGATGGGTTGGATGAGATTTATCATGTAATCGAGCTAGTTTTGTTAGGGTTTGATCCCTAGTATCCACTATGTTCTAAGATTGATGTTGCTATGACTTTGCTATGCTTAATGCTTGTCACAAGGGCCCGAGTGCCATGATTGCAGATCTAAACCTATTATGTTTTCATGAATATATGTGATTTCTTGATCCTATCTTGCAAGTCTATAGTCACCTACTATGTGTTATGATCCGGCAACCCCGAAGTGACAATAATTGGGACCACTCCCGGTGATGACGGTAGTTTGAGGAGTTCATGTGTTCACCATGTGTTAATGCTTTGGTCCGGTACTCTATTAGAAGTAGGCCTTAATATCCCTTAGTTTCCGCTATGACCCCGCTGCCATAGGAGGGTAGGACAAAAGATGTCATGCAAGTTCTTTTCCATAAGCACATACGACTATATTCGGAATACATGCCTACATTACATTGATGAATTGGAGCTAGTTCTGTGTCACCCTAGACTATGATTGTTACATGATGAACCACATCCGGCATAATTCTCTATCACCGATCCATTGCCTACGACCTTCCCATATATTGTTCTTCGCTTATTTACTTTTCCGTTGCTATTGTTATTATCACTACAAAACACCAAAAATATTACTTTTGCTATCGTTACCTTTTGCTACCGTTACCACTACTATCATATTACTTTGCTACTAAACACTTTGCTGCAGATACTAAGTTTCCAGGTGTGGTTGAATTGACAACTCAGCTGCTAATACTTGAGAATATTCTTTGGCTCCCCTTGTGTCGAATCAATAAATTTGGGTTGAATACTCTACCCTCGAAAACTGTTGCGATCCCCTATACTTGTGGGTTATCAAGACTATTTTTTGGTGCCATTTCCGGGGCGCATAGCTCTATTCTTTGAGTCACTTGGGATTTATATCTGCTGGTCACTATGAAGAACTTGAAAGACACGAAAACAAAATTTTATCCCTCAACTACGAGGGGAGGTAAGGAACTGCCATCTAGCTCTGCACTTGATTCACCTTCTGTTTTGAGTAAGCTTGCGACACCTAAACGTGCTTCTGCTATTAATTCTGATATGTCGCATATTATTGATGATGCCACTTCTGCTATGCATGATACTTATGATGAAACTACTTCTATGCTTGATACTACTGTGCCACTTGGTGAATTTCTTGATGAACAACTTGCTAGGGCTAGAGAGAATGAAATTATTGAAACTAATAATATTGATGAAAGTGATGATGAAGGCTCTCCTAATAAATATGAATTGCATGTTGTGCCTGAGGGCTATGTTATTGATGAAGAAACTAAAAGAGACTTTCTTGCTTGCAATAGAAGTGATCTTAAGAAATTATTAGCTAAGCTTAAACAAAAAAGTCTGAATGCTAGAATGAAATATGATCCTGCTTATGCTACTTCACCTACCTTTGTTACTGATAAGGATTATGAATTCTCTATTGATCCTGATATAATTACTTTGGTTGAATCTGATCCTTTTTATGGCTATGAATCTGAAATTGTTTGTGGCACATCTTACTAAATTAAATGATATAGCCACCCTGTTCACTAATGATGAGAGAACTCGCTACTTTTATATCCTTAAAATATTTCCGTTCTCATTAAATGGTGATGCTAAGATATGGTTTAATTCTCTTGATCCTGGTTGTGTGTGTAGTCCCCAGGATATGATTTATTACTTCCCTGCTAAATATTTCCCTGCTCATAAGAAACAAGCTGCCTTAAGGGATAAATATAATTTTGTGCAAATTTAAGAAGATAGTCTCCCACAAGCTTGGGGGAGGCTTCTCCAATTACTTAATGCTTTGCCTGATCATCCTCTTAAGAAAAATGAAATACTTGATATCTTTTATAATGTACTAACCGATGCTCCAGAGACCACCTTGATAGTTGTGCTGGTTCTGTTTTCAGGGAAAGAACACCGGATGAAGCTGAAATTCTATTGAATAATATGTTGACAAATGAAAATAATTGGACACTTCCTGAGCCAGCTCCTGAGTCTATTCCTAAACCAACTCCAAAGAAAAGGGGTGTTCTATTTCTCAGTCCTAAAGATATGCAAGAGGCAAAGAAATCCATGAAATAAAATGGTATTAAAGCTGAAGATGTTAAGAATTTACCTCCTATTGAAGAAATACATGGTCTTAATTTACCGCATGTTGAAGAAATATATGGTCTTAATCCATCACCTATTGAAGAAACACATGGTCTTGATAACCCGACACAGGTAGTAAAGGTAAATTCTCTCTATAGATATGATAAAGCTGAAATCCCTCCTACTAAGTTTGCTAGCCAATGTTTGGATGAGTTTGATAGCTTTATCGTTAAGCAATAAGACTTCAATGCTTATTTTGGTACACAATTGAAACAAAATGCTTACATGATTGAACACTTGGGTGATTATATGTCTAGAGTTAAAGGTGAACTTAAACTCATTAGTAAACATGCTTCTATGGTCACCACTCAAGTAGAACAAGTACTTAAAGCTCAGAATGATTTGCTCCATGAATTAAATGGTAAGAAAAATGATAATGATGTTAGAGTTATGACTAGAACTGGTAAAATGACCCAGGAACCTTTGTATCCTGAGGGCCATCCTAAGAGAATTGAGCAAGATTCTCAGAGAAATAGTATAGATGCACCTAGTCCTTCTAAGAGGAAGAAAAAGAAAAATGATAGGACTCTGCATGCTTCTAGTGAACCTGTTATTGACACACCTAAGAATCCCAATGATATCTCTATTTCTGATGCTGAAACACAATCTGGTAATGAACATGAACTAATGATAATGTTAATGATGATGTTCATGTTGATGCTCAACCTAGCAATGATAATGATGTAAAATCTAAACCTGCTGTTGATCTTGATAACCCACAATCAAAGAATCAATGTAATGATAAAAGAGACTTTGTTGCTAGGAAACACAGTAAGGAAAGAGACCCTTGGGTTCAGAAACCCATGCCATTTCCTCCTAAGCCATCTAAGAAAAGGGATTTTGAGGATTTTGAGCGCTTTGCTGAAATGATTAGACCTATATTTTTGCGTATGCGATTAACTGATATGCTCAAAATGAATCCTTATGCTAAGTATATGAAAGAAATTTTCACTAATAAAAGAAATATACCAGAAGCTGAAATTTCCACCATGCTTGCTAATTATACTTTTAAGGGTGGAATACCTAAGAAACTAGGAGATCCAGGAGTACCAACTATACCATGCTCCATTAAAAGAAACTATGTTAGAACTGCCTTATGTGATCTTGGAGCCGGTGTTAGTGTTATGCCTCTCTCTTTATATCGTAGACTTGATTTGAATAAGTTGACACCTACTGAAATATCTTTGCAAATGGTTGATAAATCAACTGCTATACCTGTCGGTATTTGTGAGGATGTGCCTGTCGTGGTTGCAAACGTTACTATTTTAACGGACTTTGTTATTCTTGATATTCCCAAGGACGATAGTATGTCTATTATTCTTGGAAGACCCTTTTTGAATACTGCAAGGGTTGTTATTGATTGCAACAAAGGCAATGTCACTTTTCATGTTAATGGTAATGAGCATACGGTAAACTTTTCGAGGAAACAACCTCAAGTCCATAGTATCAATTCTATTGGAAAAATTTCATCAATTATTTTTGGAGGTTTTGAATTTCCTCTTCCTACTGTCAAGAAGAAATATGATATTCTTATTGTTGGGGATGTGCATAACCTAGTGTTATTCGAAAATTCTCTGGTTCCATGTTATTCGGAATGAGTTTGTTAACAAGACCTGATCAACCTTGTTAGTGGATTCCTTTTGATGAGCATGAGATGGATGAAGTTAGGAAGCACAACCATCTGTACCCTCCTTTTACTTTCTATTATTTAGTTGAAATAAAGTAAAAATAGTAATTTCTGTCTGTTTTCTGAATTATCCGTGCAATATAAAAATACCCCGAAAATAAAAGTTCTCCAAATGCCCTGAAATTTAAATATGATTTTTTTGGAATATTTGAGAATATCTGGCACTGAGAACACAGCAGGGGGAGCAAGCACCTGGCCACGAGGGTCCACTGCGGGTCCACCCCCCTGGGCGTGCCCCTTGCCTCGTGGGCCCACGGTGGCTCCCCTCCACTTATTCCTACACCCACACACTTCTTCTTCCTCCTAAAAAATCACCATCCAGCTCAAGCACGAGTTCTAGCTCATTTTGCTGCGATTTTCGATCTCCTTGCTCAAAGCACCTCTCACAAAACTGCTTTGGGGGATTGTTCCTTGGTATGTGACTCCTCCATTGGTCCAATTAGTTTTTGTTCTAGTGCTTTATTCATTCCAAATTTGTGCTACCTAGGTGACCATGTTCTTGAGATTTCATGTCAAATTTATATGGTTCCAAGTAGTTCTAATGCATGATATAGGCTTTAGGCACTTGTAGGGGTAGTTGCTATCAATTTTGTTGAGTTTGGTTTACTTTTATTTTGAAGTTACTAAACATTTCAAAAAAAATTCAGAAGAAGAAATATGTTTAGGAAAATGTACCAAGGAGGTCCTTCAAGGAAGCAAGGACCCAGGCTTGCAATGCGTGATGCTGGTGATGAGCCACCAAGGGACGCTCCAGTGCGGCCTTGTGAGTGTCCTTCAGAGGACTTCATGGATCGAGCAGGAATTAAGGAAGAATTTAACACATATTTGTGTAACGCTGATCTTGTGAGCTTCGAGGCAGAAAAGTGCCGTCAGTACCACTATCTCACTAGTTCCTTTGTGAGGAGGTTTGAATTTTCATCTTCACGCAATTCTCAAACTGTCTTGTTTGATCTTTATGAAAATTCTTATACTATGGACTTAGAGGATTTTACCACTGCTTGCAAACTTCCACAATGGGGTAGTACTAGTGAACCTCGCAAATCTGAGTTTAGAGATTTTCTTGCTAGTATAACTGTGGGGAAATCTAGAGATATAGCACAAGCTACCATAGGGAGCATTCATTTTCCTTCTATACATTATTTCGCTCTATTCATAGGTAGGTGCATAAATGGTAAAGATGAAGCATGTCATATGTGTGTCCCTGACCTCAGTATTCTTAGGAGTGTTGTGTTAGGAGATAAATCTTATAATTTGGGAGTCAATGTTGCATGTAGGTTGCATCATAATAGATTTAATGGAGATTTTTTTGGTGGATATTATGCAACCCGTATAGCTAATTTTCTTGGCATAACCATACATGAGGTTGATATTGAGTTGCCTCCTACTTATTTGGATTATGAGGCTATGGTTCGTCATCATTTTGTTGAGAGGAACAATCAGTTCCTCCAGTACCGACTAATCTTTGACAGATGACGCACCTATCACGTCGCTCTCCCTGCTTCTACTTTCTTTGACTTTCAGGCAAAAGGGAGATATTTTATAACCAGAGAGGAGGCGGAAGAGTATAAGAGGAGGGCTGAGATAGCTCGCCTCCAAGCTGCAGCCCACGATGCAATGAATGCTGCATCTCAGTACGACCCCAACTACAATTTGGATATCCGCCAGGCCATCCACGGCAATAGACCAACTTAGGCCAAAAGCCTAAGCTTGGGGGAGTACGTATTTCCCACCGACATTACCTTCATGTTCACACACTCATTGCTAGTTATCGGTGCTCATACTTTTTCATTGTATCATCCATACTAGTTTATTTCCTTTTTATGATTTCTTCTTGTGTGTTTGATAAACCTTAAGAAAAACCAAAAAAATTAGTGGTAGCTTTTAGCTAGCTTTAATTTCTATGTCTGTAGTAGTAATTAAAAAGAAAACCCAAAAATATTTTCTGTTCTTCTTTTGCTTGTTGGGAGCTTTCCCGTATAAATAGTTTTATTTCTTTTCTTTTCTTTGGGGGTCGATAGGAGAAGACCATAATTAAATTGTTGAAATGACTCCTATATGCATTATTGTTGATTTAACCAAGAGTCGATATTGCCTTGTCTTCTCCTGTTTATTGAATGCTTGCAGATTCCAGCTTAGTCCAATGCACGTGCACTATTATTATTATTCACATTATTCAGTCGTGCAAGTGAAAGGAAATTATGACGATATATGATGGACTGATTGAGATGGGAGAAGCTGGTATGAACTTGACCTCTCTTGTTTTTGTAAATATGGTTAGTTCATCGTTCCTGATTCAGCCTATTATGAATAAACGTGTTTGCAATGACAATTAGAGATTATAGTTGCTTATGCCATGCTTAATTAGCTAGGAGCTTATAATGGTTTACCTTGCGTGCCAACATGCTATTAAAATGGTTGTGATGTGGTATGATAGGGTGGTATCCTCTTTTGAATGATTCGAGTGGCTTGACTTGGCACATGTTCACGCATGTAGTTGAAACAAAATCAACATAACACCTATGATATTTATGTTCATGGTGCATTATATCCTACTCATGCTTGCATTCGGTGTTGATTAATTTTAATGCATGTTCATGACTGTTCTCGCTCTCTAGCTGGTCGCTTCCCAGGCTTTTTCTATCCTTCACATGTACTAAGCGGGAATACTACTTGTGTATCCAATCCCATAAACCCCAAAGTTGTTCCATATGAGTCCACCATACCTACCTATATACGATATCTACCTGCCGTTCCAAGTAAATTTGTATGTGCCAAACTCTAAACCTTCAAATAAACATTATATTTTGTATGCTCGAATAGCTCCTGTATCAACTAGGGTTGTCTATATCTTCCATGTTAGGCGGGTTATTCTCAGGAGGAGTGGACTCCGCTGCTCACTCACGAGAAAATGGCTGGTCACCGGGATGCCCAGTCCCATGCTTTATGCAAATCAAATCAAAATAATTGCAAACAAAACTCCCCCGGGACGGTTGTTAGTTGAAGGCACTCATTGTTTCGAGCAAGCCATGGATTGATGCTTGTTGGTGGAGGGGGAGTATAAACTTTACCATTCTGTTTGGGAACCGCCTATAAGGTGTGTAACATGGAAGATATCGCCATCTCTTGGTTGTTATGTTGATAATGAAAGTATACCGCTCAAAATATTATTCACCTCTATTTCAAAACCGAGCTCTAGCACCTCTACAAATCCCTGCTTCCCTCTGCGAAGGGCCTATCTATTTACTTTTATGCTGAGTCATCACCCTCTTATTAAAAAGCACCCGCTGGAGATCACCTCTATCATTTGCATTCATTACTGATTAGTTTACATTGAGTATGACTTGACTGGATCTCTTTTACCATGAGTTACAATGTCTAGTCAGTTCTTGATCTTTAAAGGTTCTCTGCATTTATGTTTTACGGTCTCAGAAAGGGCTAGAGAGATACCATCTTGTTATATCATATTATGATTGTTTTGAGAAAGTGTTGTCATCCGAGATTTATTATTATTGCTCGCTAGTTGATTATGCCATTGATATGAGTAAACATGAGACCTAAAAGTTATTGTGAATATGGTTAGTTCATAATCTTTGCTGAAAACTTGAATGCTGGCTTTACATATTTACAACAACAAGAGCAAACATAGTTTGTAAAAGTTTTTCTTTATCACTTTCAGTTTGTCAACTGAATTGCTTGAGGACAAGCAAAGGTTTAAGCTTAGGGGAGTTGATACGTCTCCGTCGTATCTACTTTTCTAAACACTTTTGCCCTTGTTTTGGACTCTAACTTGCATGATTTGAATGGAACTAACCCGGACTGACTCTATTTTCAGCAGAATTGCCATGGTGTTATTTATGTGCAGAAACAAAAGTTCTTGGAATGACCTGAAACTCCACGGAGATTATATTTGGGAATAATAAAAAATATTGGCAAAGAATCAAGGCCAGGGGCCCACACCCTAGCCATGAGGGTAGGGGGCGCGCCTGCCCCCCTGGGCGTGCCCCCCTACCTCGTGGGCCCCTGGAGCTCCACCGACCTCAACTCCTGTTGGGGAATGTAGTAATTTCAAAAAATTCCTGCGCACATGCAAGATCATGGTGATGCATAGCAACGAGAGGAGAGAGTGTTGTCCATGTACCCTCGTAGACCGAAAGCGGAAGCGTTAGCACAATGCAGTTGATGTAGTCGTACGTCTTCACGATCCTACTGATCAAGTACCGAACGCACGGCACCTCCGAGTTCTGCACACGTTAAACTCGATGACGTCCCTCGAACTCCGATCCAGCCGAGCTTTGAGGGAGAGTTCCGTCAACACGACGGCGTGGTGACGATGTTGATGTTCTACCGACGCAGGGCTTCGCCTAAGCACCGCTACAGTATTATCGAGGTGGACTATGGTGGAGGGGGGCACCGCACACGGCTAAGAGATCCAAGGGATCAATTGTTGTGTCTATGGGGTGCCCCCTGGCCACGTATATAAAGGAGTGGAGGAGGGGAGGGGCCGGCCCTCTCTATGGCGCGCTCTAGGGGAGTCCTACTCCCACCGGGAGTAGGATTCCCCCTTTCCTAGTAGAACTAGGAGCCCTTCCAAGTAGTAGGAGTAGGAGGGAAGGAAAGGGAAGGGAAAAGGAGAAGGAAGGAAGGGGGCGCCCCCCCCCCCTCCCTAGTCCAATTCGGACCAGCCCATGGGGAGGGGTGCGGCCCCCCTTTGAGGCCTTTCTCTCCTTTCCCGTATGGCCCATTAAGGCCCAATACGAATTCCCGTAACTCCCCGGTACTCCTGAAAATACCCGAATCACTCAGAACCTTTCCGATGTCCAAATATAGTCGTCCAATATATCGATTTTTATGTCTCGACCATTTCGAGACTCCTCGTCATGTCCCCGATCTCATTCGGGACTCCGAACTCCTTCGGTACATCAAAAAACATACACTCATAATATAACCGTCATCGAACTTTAAGCGTGCGGACCCTATGGGTTCGAGAACTGTGTAGAAATGACCGAGACACGTCTCCGTTCAATAACCAATAGCGGAACCTGGATGCTCATATTGGCTCCTACATATTCTACGAAGATCTTTATCGGTCAAACCGCATAACAACATACTGTGTTCCCTTTGTCATCGGCATGTTACTTGCCCGAGATTCGATCATCGGTATCTCAATACCTAGTTCAATCTCGTTACCGGCAAGTCTCTTTACTCATTCCGTAATACATCATCTCGCAACTAAGTCATTAGTTGCAATGCTTGCAAGGGTTTAGGTGATGTGCATTACCGAGAGGGCCCAGAGATACCTCTCCGACAATCGGAGTGACAAATCCTAATCTCGAAATATGCCAACCCAACAAGTACCTTCGGAGACACCTGTAGAGCACCTTTATAATCACCCAGTTACGTTGTGACGTTTGGTGGCACACAAAGTGTTCCTCTGGTAAACGGGAGTTGCATAATCTCATAGTCATAGGAACATGTATAAGTCATGAAGAAAGCAATAGCAACAAACTAAACGATCAAGTGCTATGCTAACGGAATGGGTCAAGTCAATCACATCATTCTCCTAATGATGTGATCCCGTTAATCAAATGACAACTCATGTCTATGGTTAGGAAACATAACCATCTTTAATCAACGAGCTAGTCAAGTAGAGGCATACTAGTGACACTCTGTTTGTCTATGTATTCACACATGTATTATGTTTCCAGTTAATACGAATCTAGCATGACTAATAAACATTTATCATGATATAAGGAAATATATAATAACTTTTTATTGCCTCTAGGGCATATTTCCTTTAGTCTCCCACTTGCACTAGAGTCAATAATCTAGTTCACATCGCCATGTGATTTAACATCAATAGTTCACATCACCATGTGATTAACACCCATAGTTCACATCGACATGTGACCAACACCCAAAGGGTTTACTAGAGTCAATAATCTAGTTCACATTGCTATGTGATTAACACCCAAAGAGTACTGAGGTGTGATCATGTTTTGCTTGTGAGAGAATTTTAGTCAAGGGGTATGCCACGTTCAGATCCGTAAGTATTTTGCAAATTTCTATGTCAACAATGCTCTGCACAGAGCTACTCTAGCTAATTTCTCCCACTTTCAATATGTATCCAGATTGAGATTTACAGTCATCTGGATCAGTGTCAAAATTTGCACCGACGTAACCCTTTATGACGAACCTTTTGTCACTTCCATAATCGAGAAACATATCCTTATTCCACTAAGGATAATTTTGACCAATATCCAGTGATCTACTCCTAGATCACTATTGTACTCCTTTGCCAAACTCAGGACAGGGTATACAATAGGTCTGGTACACATCATGGCATACTTTATAGAACCTATGGCTGAGACATAGGGAATGACTTTCATTCTCTCTCTATCTTCTGCCGTGGTCGGGTTTTGAGTCTTACTCAACTTCACACCTTGTAACACAGGCAAGAACTCCTTCTTTAACTGTTCCATTGTGAACTACTTCAAAATCTTATCAAGGTATGTACTCATTGAAAAAACTTATCAAGCGTATTGATCTATCTCTATAGATCTTGATGCTCAATATGTAAGCAGCTTCACCGAGGTCTTTCTTTGAAAAACTCCTTTCAAACATTCCTTTATGCTTTGCAGAATAATTCTACATTATCTCCGATCAACAATATGTCTTTCACATATGCTTATCAGAAATGCTGCAGTGCTCCCACTCACTTTCTTGTAAATACAGGCTTCACCACAAGTCTGTATAAAACTATATGCTTTGATCAACTTATCAAAGCGTATATTCCAACTCCGAGATGCTGGCACCAGTCCATAGATGGATCGCTGGAGGTTGCATATTTTGTTAGTACCTTTAGGATTGACAACCTTCTGGTTGCATCATATACAACTCTTCTTTAATAAATACATTAAGGAATGCAGTTTTGTTTATCCATTTGCCAGATTTCATAAAATGCGGCAATTGCTAACATGATTCGGACAGACTTAAGCATAGATACAAGTGATAAACTCTCATCATAGTCAACACCTTGAACTTGTCGAAAACCTTTTTGCGACAATTCTAGCTTTGTAGATAGTAACACTACTATCAGCGTTCGTCTTCCTCTTGAAGATCCATTTAATCTCAATGGCTCGCCCATCATTGGGCAAGTCAATCAAAGTCCATACTTTGTTCTCATACATAGATCTCATCTCAGATTTCATGGCCTCAAGCCATTTCGCGGAATCTAGGCTCATCATCGCTTCCTCATAGTTCGTAGGCTCGTCATGGTCAAGTAACATGACCTCCAGAACAGGATTACCATACCACTCTGGTGCGGATCTCACTCTGGTTTACCTACGAGGTTCGGTAGTAACTTGATCTGAAGTTACATGATCATCATCATTAGCTTCCTCACTAATTGGTGTAGTAGTCACAGGAACAGATTTCTGTGATGAACTAATTTCCAATAAGGGAGCAGGTACAGGTACCTCATCAAGTTTTACTTTCCTCCCAATCACTTCTTTCGAGAGAAACTTCTTTTCTAGAAAGTATCCATTCAAAGCAACGAATATATTGCCTTCGGATCTGTGATAGAAGGTGTACCCAACATTTTCTTTTGGGTATCCTATGAAGACGCACTTCTCCGATTTGGGTTAGAGCTTATCAGGTTGAAACTTTTTCACATAAGCATTGCAACCTCAAACTTTAAGAAACGACAGCTTAGGTTTCTTGCCAAACCATAGTTCATACAGTGTCGTCTCAACGGATTTAGATGGTGCCCTATTTAACGTGAATGCAGCTGTCTCTAATGCATAACCCCAAAACGATAGTGGTAGATCGGTAAGAGACATCATAGATCGCACCATATCTAATAAAGTACGGTTATGACGTTCGGACACACCATTACACTGTGGTGTTCCAGGTGGCGTGAGTAGTGAAACTATTTCACATTGTTTCTAACTGAAGGCCAAACTCGTAACTCAAATATTTTACTTATGCGATCATATCGTAGAAACTTTTATTTTTGTTACGATGATTCTCCACTTCACTCTGAAATTCTTTGAACTTTTCAAATGTTTCAGACTTGTGTTTCATCAAGTAGATATACTCATATCTGCTCAAATCATCTGTGAAGATCAGAAAATAATGATACCTGCCACGAGCCTCAATATTCATCGGACCACATACATCAGTATGTATGATTTCCAACAAATCTGTTGCTCGCTCCATTGTTTCGGAGAACGGAGTCTTAGTCATCTTGCCCATGAGGCATGGTTCGCAAGCATCAACTGATTCATAATCAAGTGATTCCAAAAGCCCATCAACATGGATTTTCTTCATGCGCTTTACACCAATATGACCTAAACGGCAGTGCCACAAATAAGTTGCACCATCATTATTAACTTTGCATCTTTTGTTTTCAATATTATGAATATGTGTATCACTATGATCGAGATCCAACGAACCATTTTCATTGGGTGTGTAACCATATAAGGTTTTATTCATGTAAACAGAACAACAATTTATTCTCTTACTTAAATGAATAACTGTATTGCAATAAACATGATCAAATCATATTCATGCTCAACGCAAACACCAAATAACACTTATTTAGGTTCAACACTAATCCCAAAAGTATAGGGAGTGTGCGATGATGATCATATCAATCTTGGAACCACTTCCAACACACATCGTCACTTCACCCTTAACTAGTCTATGTTCATTCTGCAACTCCCGTTTCGAGTTACTACTCTTAGCAACTGAACCAGTATCAAATACCGAGGGGTTGCTATGAACACTAGTAAAATAACATCAATAATCTGTATATCAAATATACCTTTGTTCACTTTGCCATCCTTCTTATCCGCCAAATACTTGGGGCGGTTCTGCTTCCAGTGACCAGTCCCTTTGTAGTAGAAGCACTTAGTCTCAGGCTTAGGACCAGACTTGGGCTTCTTCACTTGAGCAGCAACTTGTTTGCCGTTCTTCTTGAAGTTCCCCTTCTTCCCTTTGCTCTTTTCTTGAAACTAGTGGTCTTGTCTACCATCAACACTTGACATTTTTCTTGATTTCTACCTTCGTCAATTTCAGCATTACGAAGAGCTTGGGAATCGTTTCCGTTATCCCTTGCATATCATAGTTCATCACGAAGTTCTACTAACTTGGTGATGGTGACTAGAGAATTCTGGCAATCACTATTTTATCTAGAAGATTAACTCCCACTTGATTCAAGCGATTGTAGTACCCAGACAATCTGAGCACATGCTCACTGCTTGAGCTATTCTCCTCCATCTTTTAGCTATAGAACTTGTTGGAGACTTCATATCTCTCAACTCGGGTATTTGCTTAAAATATTAACTTCAAATCTTGGAACATCTCATATGGTCCATGACGTTCAAAACATCTTTGAAGTCCCGATTCTAAGCCGTTTAAGCATGGTGCACTAAACTATCAAGTAGTCATCATATTGAGCTAGCCAAATGTTCATAACATCTGCATCTGCTCCTGCAATAGGTTTGTCACCTAGCGATGCATCAAAGACATAATTCTTCTGTGCAGCAATGAGGATAAACCTCAGATCACTGATCCAATCCGCATCATTGCTACTAACATCTTTCAACTTAGTTTTCTCTAGGAACATATCAAAAATAAAACAGGGGAACTAAACGCGAGCTATTGATCTACAACATAGATATGCTAATACTACCAGGACTAAGTTCATGATAAATTTAAGTCCAATTAATCATATTACTTAAGAACTCCCACTTAGAAAGACATCCCTCTAATCTTCTAAGTGATCACGTGATCCAAATCAACTAAATCGTAACCGGTCATCACGTGAAATGGAGTAGTTTTCAATGGTGAACATCATTATGTTGATCATATCTACTATATGATTCACGCTCGACCTTTCGGTCTCCAGTGTTTCGAGGCCATATCTGCATATGCTAGGCTCGTCAAGTTTAACCCGAATATTTTTGCGTGTGCAAAACTGGCTTGCACCCGTTGTAGATGGACGTAGAGCTTATCACACCCGATCATCACGTGGTGTCTGGGCACGACAAACTTTGGCAACGGTGCATACTCAGGGAGAACACTTTTATCTTGAAATTTAGTGAGAGAGCATCTTATAATACTACCGTTATAACTAAGCAAAGTAAGATGTATAAAATATAAACATCACATGCAATCAAAATATGTGACATGATATGGCCATCATCATCTTGTGCCTTTGATCTCTATCTCCAAAGCATCGTCATGATCTCCATCGTCACCGGCATGACACCATGATCTCCATCATCTTGATCTATATCAATGTGTCGTCACATGGTCGTCTCACCAACTATTGCTATCGCATAGCAATAAAGTAAAGCAATTATTTGGCACTTGCATCTTATGCAATAAAGAGACAACCATAAGACTTCTGCCAATTGCCGATAACTTCAAAAAAACATGATCATCTCATACAACAACTTATATCTCATCACGTCTTGACCATATCACATCACAACATGCCCTGCAAAAACAAGTTAGACGTCCTCTACTTTGTTGTTGCAAGTTTTACGTGGCTGCTACGGGCTGAGCAAGAAACGTTCTTACCTACGCATCAAAACCACAACGATAGTTTGTCAAGTTGGTGTTGTTTTAACCTTCTCAAGGACCGGGCATAGCCACACTCGGTTCAGCTAAAGTTGGAGAAACTGACACCCGCCAGCCACCTGTGTGCAAAGCACGTCGGTAGAACCAGTCTCGCGTAAGCGTAAGCGTAATGTCGGTCTGGGCCGCTTCATCCAACAATACCGCTGAACCAAAGTATGACATGCTGGTAAGCAGTATGACTTATATCACCCACAACTCACTTGTGTTCTACTCGTGCATAACATCAACGCATAAAACCTAGGCTCGGATGCCACTGTTGGGGAACGTAGTAATTTCAAAAAATTCCTATGCACATGCAAGATCATGGTGATGCATAGCAACGAGAGAAGAGAGTGTTGTCCACGTACCCTCGTAGACCGAAAGCGGAAGCGTTAGCACAACGCAGTTGATGTAGTCGTACGTCTTCACGATCCGACAGATCAAGTACCGAACGCACGGCACCTCCGAGTTCTGCACACGTTCAACTCGATGACATCCCTCGAACTCCGATCCAGCCGAGCTTTGAGGGAGAGTTTCGTCAGCACAACGGCGTGGTGACGATGTTGATGTTCTACCAACGCAGGGCTTCGCCTAAGCACCGCTACAGTATTATCGAGGTGGACTATGGTGGAGGGGGGCACCGCACACGGCAAAGAGATCCAAGGGATCAATTGTTATGTCTATGGGGTGCCCCCTGGCCACGTATATAAAGGAGTGGAGGAGGGGAGGGGCCGGCCCTCTCTATGGCACGCCCTAGGGGAGTCCTACTCCCACCGGGAGTAGGATTCCCCCTTTCCTAGTAGAACTAGGAGCCCTTCCAAGTAGTAGGAGTAGGAGGGAAGGAAATGGAAGGGGAAAGGAGAAGGAAGGAAGGGGGCACCCCCCCTCCCTAGTCCAATTCGGACCAGCTCATGGGGAGGGGTGCGGCCACCCTTTGAGGCCTTTCTCTCCTTTCCCGTATGGCCCATTAAGGCCTAATACGAATTCCCGTAACTCTCCGGTACTCCCGAAAATACCCGAATCACTTAGAACCTTTCCGATGTCCGAATATAGTCATCCAATATATCGATTTTTACGTCTCGACCATTTCGAGACTCCTCATCATGTCTCCGATCTCATCCGGGGCTCTGAACTCCTTCGGTACATCAAAACACATAAACTCATAATATAACCGTCATCGAACTTTAAGCGTGCGGACGCTACGGGTTTGAGAACTATGTAGACATGATCGAGACACGTCTCTGGTCAATAACCAATAGCGGAACCTGGATGCTCATATTGGCTCCTACATATTCTACGAAGATCTTTATCGGTCAAACCGCATAACAACATACGGTGTTCCCTTTGTCATCGGTATGTTACTTGCCCGAGATTCGATCGTCGGTATCTCAATACCTAGTTCAATCTCGTTACCGGCAAGTCTCTTTACTCATTCCGTAATACATCATCTCGCAACTAACTCATTAGTTGCAATGCTTGCAAGGCTTTAGGTGATGTGCATTACCGAGAGGGCCCAGAGATACCTCTCCGACAATCGGAGTGACAAATCCTAATCTCGAAATACGCCAACCCAACAAGTACCTTCGGAGACACCTGTAGAGCACATTTATAATCACCCAGTTACGTTGTGACGTTTGGTGGCACACAAAGTGTTCCTCTGGTAAACGGGAGTTGCATAATCTCATAGTCATAGGAACATGTATAAGTCATGAAGAAAGCAATAGCAACAAACTAAACGATCAAGTGATATGCTAACGGCATGGGCCAAGTCAATCACATCATTCTCCTAATGATGTGATCCCGTTAATCAAATGACAACTCATGTCTATGGTTAGGAAACATAACCATCTTTAATCAACGAGCTAGTCAAGTAGAGGCATACTAGTGACACTCTGTTTGTCTATGTATTCACACATGTATTATGTTTCCGGTTAATACGAATCTAGCATGAATAATAAACATTTATCATGATATAAGGAAATATATAATAACTTTATTATTGCCTCTAGGGCATATTTCCTTCAACTCCAACTTCATACATTCATGTTCGGGGAGAAAAAAATAAGGGAGAAGGATTCATCGTGTTTTACGATACGGAGCCGCCGCCAAGCCTAAACTCTCTCGGGAGGGCTGATCTGGAGTCCGTTCGGGGCTCCGGAGAGGGGAATCCATCGCCGTCGTCATCATCAACCATCCTCCATCACCAATTCCATGATGCTCACCATCGTGCGTGAGTAATTCCATCGTAAGCTTGCTGGACGGTGATGGGTTGGATGAGATTTATCATGTAATCGAGTTAGTTTTGTTAGGGTTTGATCCCTAGTATCCACTATGTTCTGAGATTGATGTTGCTATGACTTTGTTATGCTTAATGCTTGTCACTAGGGCCCAAGTGCCATGATTTCAGATCTAAACCTATTAAGTTTTCATGAATATATGTGAGTTCTTGATCCTATCTTGCAAGTCTATAGTCACCTACTATGTGTTATGATCTAGCAACCCCGAAGTGATAATAATCGGGACCACTTCTGATGATGGCCGTAGTTTGAGGAGTTCATGTGTTCACCATGTGTTAATGCTTTGGTCCGGTACTCTATTAAAAGGAGGCCTTAATATCCATTAGTTTCCACTAGGACCCCGCTGCCACGGGAGGGTAGGACAAAAGATGGCATGCAAGGTCTTTTCCATGAGCACGTATGACTATATTCGGAATATATGCCTACATTACATTGATGAATTGGAGCTAGTTCTGTGTCATCCTAGGTTATGATTGTTACATGATGAACCGCATCCGATATAATTCTCTATCACCGATCCATTGCCTACGAGCTTCCCATATATTGTTCTTCGCTTATTTACTTTTCCGTTGCTATTGTTATCATCACTATAAAACACCAAAAATATTACTTTTGCTATCGTTACCTTTTGCTACCGTTACCACTACTATCATATTACTTTGCTACTAAACACTTTGCTGCAGATACTAAGTTTCCATGTGTGGTTGAATTGACAACTCAGCTGCTAATACTTGAGAATATTCTTTGGCTCCCTTTGTGTCGAATCAATAAATTTGGGTTGAATACTCTACCCTCGAAAACTGTTGCGATCCGCTATACTTGTGGGTTATACCCTAGAGGCGATAATAAATATTATTATTTATCCCCATGTTCATAATCAAGTTTATATTCCGTGCTATAACTGCTATGGTTTTCAAGTCTACAATAACCACGAGGCTCGAAGGTAAACTCATATGCACGCGTGGAATAATAAAAGGTAAAATGTATTCCTAGTCTGGCCTCTAAGACTAGCTCATACGGGTGAAGCCCTGCCGAATAGATGACACCGTATGTGTGCAACCCCGTAGAGAGGTCATAGGTTCGATCTTTTTCCCGAGGGGCTGTTCGAGGGTCCTCCCGATGGGCTGTCCGAGTACTGTCCAAGTTCGAGAGTGCCTCCCGAAGGGCTTCCCGTGACACCGTCCGGAGGACTGTCCGACCGCGTGTCGGAGGGCTGTCCGAGGGGCAGATGAGGGAGGGAATTCCCTAACGGACGCTCGCTGCGTCAAACTGACCTTGTTTCGCGCAGGGATATTGAGCGACCAATCTACTTGGGCCGGCCCGTTTAATCGCTTCAGCGATCCTGGTTTGGGAACCTTCTGGACGTTTCTGACCGGGGGTTTTCCGGGTTTTTTTTCCTTTTTTCTTATTATATTTCTTTTTCATTTTCTTTTCTCCTGCTTCTTTTTCATTTTTCTGTTTATTTGTCTTTACATTTTTCCTTAGTACGTTTCCTTTTTAAATTTTCTTTCATTTTTATTTCCTTTCACCAAGTTTACTTTCCTTTTTTATTTTTTATTCTCCCCCCTTTTGTTTTTCTCTTTCCCCCTTTTTTGTTTTTCCTATTTATTTGTTCAAAAATTTCAAGTATTGTTCAGAATTTCAGAAAATGTTCTCTTTTTCATAATTTTGTTCTCATTTTTTAAAAAACGTTCAGAAATTTCAAAAAACTATTCTCATTTTCAAAATTTTGTCCACAGTTTTAAAAAATGTTCGTGTTTCAAAAAATGTTCTCATTTTCACAATTTTGTTCGCAATTTCCAAATTTTGTTCACAAATTAGAAACAATTCCTGTTCTTTTAAAATTTGTTCACAATTCAAAAAATGTTCACGATTTCAAAATTTGGTCAAAATTTTAAATATGTTCATTGTTCCAATTTTTGCGAAATTTGAGGACAAGTTCCATTTTTTTTATTTTTGTTCATAAATTCTAAAAATGTCTGTAGTCATGATTTTTTGTTCGGAATTTCATGAAATGTTCAATTTTTCCAAATATTTATTCAAAAAATATAAAAATATCTGTGTTTCGAAAAATGTTCTCGCTTTCACAAATTCGTTCACAATTTCAAAACTTTGTTCACAAATTCAAAAACGGTTCCTATTCTTTGAAAAAAATCACAATTCCAAAAATGTTCATGGTTCCAAAATTTGGTCAAAATTTTAAATATGTTCGCTGTTCCAATTTTTTGGGAATTTGATGAAAAGTTCCATTTTTAAATTTTTGCCCATAAATTGTAAAAATGTTCGTAGTCATAATATATTTTTCGAAATTTCATGGGATGTTCCATTTCCCAAATATTTGTTCAAAAAATTTAAAAATGTTCTTGTTTTCACAATTTTGTTCGCAATTTCAAAATTTTGTTCACAAATTCAAAAGCAGATCCTATTCTTTGAAAAAAAATTCACAATTCTAAAATGTTCACGGTTTCAAAATTTGAGCTAAATTTTAAATATGTCGTTGTTCCAATTTGTGGGGAATTTGATGAAAAGTTCAATTTTTTAGTTTTTGTTCATAAATTTTTGAAATGTTCGTAGTCACGATTTTTTTTGGAATTTCAAGAGATGTTCCATTTTTGCAAATATTTGTTCAGAAAAATTTAAAAATGTTTGTGTTTCGATAAATTTTCTCGTTTTTACAATTTTGTTCGCAATTTCAAAATTTTCTTCACAAATTCAAAATGGGTTCATATTCTTTGAAAATTTGTTCACAATTCTAAAAATGTTCACAGTTTCAAAATTTAGTCAAAAATTGAAATATGTTCACTGTTCCAATTTTTTGGGAATTTGATGAAAAGTTCCATTTTTTAATTTTTGGTCATAGATTCTAAAACTGGTCGTAGTCATGAATTTTGTTCGGAATTTCATGAAATGTTCTATTTTTCTAAATATTTGTGCAAAATATTTAGAAATGTCTGCGGTTTCAAAATTTGTTCACATATTCGAAAATTATATTCCTGTTGCCAACAATTTGTTTATAAACTCTAAAAATGCTTGCACAATTCTGAAGTATACACTTTCAATAAAAGTACGCTTTTTTCAAACAAAAACTACCACCGCAGTAAATTATTCTAGTTCGCTACAATACCTCATTCATATTCGCTAGAGTACAGCAGCCCAGTTCTATGCTACCGTCGGTTCATTAAGCCGTGCGCTGCAACATAAAATAAGAAACTTGCCTGGTCTAGTGGCTTTGAGGTCACAGTCGCAAGCAGCAGGTCACCTGTTAGAATCCTCACATCGCCTTGATTTTTGCTATCTTTTTTCACCCCGCTGTACAGCTGGATGGGCCGGCCCAGTCAAGCCGTCTCGTGTGCGTTTTCCTGCCAATTTGACGCAAAGAGCGTCAAATAAGGGCTCCAATGAGGGAGTACATCCTCATGATTGGGAGGTTGTAAATTCTATTTCGAGGATTTACATCGATGATCTACGTCAACTCTACTTCGCTTCGCTACGAGTCGGTAACGATCGAATCAAAACCTTGTATGCAATCTTCATAGTGGTCTGGGCCGGTGTGTAGGTCAATTTTTTTTATTTTCTGCTGCGTTCCCCTACACAGACCCGAGTCTAGGTGGCCAACTGCGATAGACTCTCATGGATCTGGCCACGTCGAAGACTCCATCTTGTCGGATGGCAACCTTGTCCTGTTTGACGATTTTGGCTTCGTTGTCTAGTCTACCAACTCCGTCTCTACTACTAGTAGTACTACCGGTGCTACGGTGGTCGTCGTTCTCCTCAACACTAGCAACCTTGTTCTCGCCTCGTGATCCAACCCGCTACCGCTTACCAGAGCCTCGACTACATCGGTGACATGATCCCCCGCGGGAAGCTGGGGTACGACAAGACCGGTGCCACACGGTCTCGTAGAGAGCGCATGAAGACCCCGCCCAAGAGATGTATGCCCTCCAACTCAACCCGGACAGGACGCTGCAGTTCGTGTTGCGGTGGAACGACACTCAGTAGTACTAGGCACCGGCAATTGGACAGGCCAATCTTTTTTTACGACGATAACTGTCACACGTGTTGGTATTAAAGAGTCTGCTCACATGTTTTATGTGGTGTTTAAAAGGATCAGCCCACACGCCTACTTGTGGGCAAAACATCTAGCGCCCACACGCCTTTTTTCCCTTGCGGTCCCTCTCACACGCCTACGTGCGGGCAAAATGCATAAGCCAACACGACCTCTCTCAGCCACCTATCTTACGGTCCCGCACGCCCCGCGTGATAGTCACCACGCGTCCCCGCAGTTGCCATGGTCCGGACCCTCTTCAATGTCCGTTTAATTGCAGTTGCCATGTCCCTGAATTGCAGTTGCCATGTCGGACAACTACAGTTGACATGGTTGCTCAACTGCAGTTGTCATGGTTGCTCAACTGCAGTTGCCATCTCAGGTCAAGTGCCAGATGTCATTTTGAACAACTGCAGCCGTTGCCATGTATGGTTTGGTTTACTATAGTTGTCATGATTTGAAAAGTTTAGAGAGGTTATCGCCTACTAACACTAAGCAGTTGCCATGTATGGTCTGGTTTACTACAATTGCCATGATTTAAAAACCTTAGGAGTTGCCACCTACTAACACTAGGCAGTTGCCTTGTAGCGCTACAAAAGAGACATGGCAAAACAACATGTTCGAGTAAAAGAGAGAGTTACCATTTGCTTACAAACACATTAGGGCAATTGCGTGTACCCTGCAAAACACATGGCAACTGACATGTTTGGGTAAAAAAAAAGAGGGTTGTCATCTGCTTACAAGCACACTAGGACAGTTGCCATGTACACTGCAAAACGTATGGCAACTGGCAGCTTGGGTTGGGAGAGAAGACGGGCGTGTGGGCGAGATGGCAAATGCCCACACACCAACCCTTGTGCGTGAGTGAAAACTGACATGTGGGCGAACTGCTAAACGCCCACACACCGTCTCCTCCGTGTGGTGAAACGGACGTGTGGGCGATCGGCGGAATGCCCACACACCAGCCCAGTTCTACGTGGCACCACAAACATGCCAAGATTCGTGCACCCATAAATGGACGCGGATCCACGCGTGTGGGCGAGATGCAAACGCCCACACGTGTGGGCGTTAATACTTCCGTTTTTTTAAGTAAAACACTTTATTAGAAAACAATCAGTTTCACACATTATATTGAAATTATCATTTTCAAACATGTGAAAGTGAGATGCTTCAATACGTGTAACAAAATATTGAATTATGAGAAATATATTTTGTTTCAATGTGTGAACCGATTTTTAAAATATGTTGAACATATTTTATTTCAATGTATTAAAAATATTTAAATGATGTGAAATAGATTCTGTTTAAATGTGTGAAACTGAATTTTCAAATATGTGTAACAACTTTGGCCTCAATATGTGAAACCAAAATGTGTCAAATAGATTTTGTTAATGTGTGAAATAGGGTTTTTGCAATATGTGAAATAGATTTTCTTCAGTATGCCAAACCAATTTTTAAATTATGTGAAATAGTTTTTTTTAACTTGCGAAATTGAATACACATATTTATGATATATATTTCACTTAGAACGTTTCAGTTTTACAAACTGAAATCATCAGTTTCAAATACTGAAATCATCAGTTTCAAATACTGAAATGTCTTGAAAAATAGTTAAAGCCACCTTTTGAAATAGTGAAATAATTGAAATCACGTTTCTGCAAAACTGAAAATGGCTAAAATTTGAATTAGTAGTTCCAAATGCACCCAGGAATAGTCTTGGTTTGAAGGTCTTGCCATTGGTAATTCATAAACGTAAAAAATATTCAGAAACGAAATTTTAATTCAAAAGATCCCAATCATGTAAATAACTTCAAAGAAATAATTTTACGTGGGAGAGATCGTGGGTATTGCATTCATTTTTCTTTGGAAGAAACGTAGACGGCAGTGAAATATACCACGGGGATGCCGACATGAAGTTTCTGCACCCGAACTCATATGCACCCTCATGAACAGTAAAATCAAAAAAAAAATCTGACATTTTTTGAAGACAAACTTTGACGAATTATGAACATGCATGCAACATTTCATGAGGAAACAACATTCCAAAAATGCTACCGTAAAGAAACAAAATTGACGCTCAGATTTATTTATTTTTACCGTTCACGAGAGTGCATATGAGCTCGGGTGCATAAGGGGGATGCTTCGAAAGCTCCCAAGACAGACGAGGGAGAGAGGTGGAGTGCTTTTGCAAGAGCCTGATCTAGCCCACGCTAGCTGTGCTGGGTACAGCTCGGTGAGGGGTTGTATCGTCCCGTTGCATGGAACGGCGAAGGAAAAAAGTTATAGGGCGCTCTCCATCTTTTCTGAATCGGTGATACAGCAGCAGTGGACGCGGGCCCGCGTGCATAACCGGACACTGAAGATGTTTGCCCCAGACCGAACGGACGGGTTGGCAGGGCGCCAATACGTCTGGCTATTTTTCTCTTTTTTTTTTGAGGCAAGGCAATGTGGCTGCTGATAATCGAAACACCATAAAAGACCAGCGAGTTTGGCGATTTTCAGGCCCCTCTTGCTGTCGTCTCTATTATGTGCCACGCTGACCACGACCTGGGACGGCCCAAAGCCAAAAGCGTAAGCCAGATGGAAATAATACCTCCAAAATAATACCTCCGTACCCGACCCATTTTTTAAGTTGCCGTAAATGTGCATGACACTTGAAGATTCGGACCCATTCAGAACCAGTGAGACAACAAGCTTCTGCAATGCAACAAGAATCTGAGATGCTGGCTAATGGTAGGCGGGAGCTATTTCCTCCGTTCCAAAATAAATGACTCAACTTTGTACAGAGCTAAAGAAACAAAACTGATTCCTGGACATTTCCCCCTCATTTTCAAACAATACTATTTACAGAAGAGAAGTAATCCTACATTGTGCAACAGTCATCAAAGGTCCTGCTGCTTCTTGTCCTGGGCAATCTTCTTCCGGATCTCCTGCGCCGCATTGAAGATGCCAAGCGTCGGTTTATTGCAGACAAAGCACTTCTTGTTCTTCGAGTGATGCTGAAATCAACAGATGAAGATGGTCACAACTTTAGACTTGTTTTCTTTATACAATTATTACTCGGTGACTCTTGAGTAGCTAGATGGAATTTCGTAAGAGAACACCTAATGTTTTTGTTAGTCATCAAGTTTCCATGTGGATTAAATAAACCCTAAAATGTTGACGCAAAAGACTACTCCCTCCATTCTAAAATAGATGACCCATTGGGTCATCTATTTTGGAACGGAGGGAGTACAACTGATCCATGCACTCGTGACACGTAGCACGTAACATCGGATTGTATGCAACAGGTTGGCCGTGCAGAATTTATGTTTCCAGAGTCCTTGCTAACATTCTCTATAGATCTGGGCTAACTATGCAAGCTCTGTGAATGCACTTCCTCCATGTCAAAGGAAAAAAACTTATCTATTGACGAGTATATTTTCCATATTCCCTTCAATTGGCATCTCTCTGTATTACTCTATATGTAGTAATTTATTATTTGCACACAGGACAGGCCGTAAGATAGTCCTATGCAATCAAATAAGGCTATGTAACTCCAACAGAAAGATGCACCAAGCAAATAATATTTCAATTATTAAGCAGCCATGCATGGTACTCTCTGAACTAATATTTTTCAATTAAAAAACAAGAAATCTAACCACCGGTCGGCTGGTGGTTTGCAACAGGCGCGTACGAAGCGATAGCCGTTCGATCCGCATCCAACGCCCCGCGTCGTCCCTGTTGCGCGCAGCGCGCGTGGCGCTAGCCGTTACGTTTAGTCTCCGTCGATGACATGTGGGCCCCTCTGAAACCGCCCGTCTCGCCCAATGCGCACGATCCCCACTCGCCCCCTCTCCCTCTTCGCCCGCATTATTTCTTCCTCCTCTGCTGCTGCGGTTTCCATTCGAATCTCCTCTCGCTTCCCCTCCCCCTCGTCCGCAACGGTTCTTGGTGGTGGCGCGTTCCGGTTCGCGGCGGACGGCGTCTGAATCTGCGGTGAGGAACGCATTCCCCACCCCTGTTTCCTTCCTGTTTTGTTGTGCCGCCGGTCTGCCATTGATTTAGGCTGCACGGAGCCTTCGGATCCGGTGGTTTGTTGTTCCCATTAGGTTAGATTAAGGCCGGCTTCTAGTTTCTGAGTCGGCGTTGAGCAGCGCATCCCCCCTTCCCCCACCCACACACCCGCCCCGCTCTGTATTTCCTGTTGCTCCGCCTTCATACTTCGCCATTGATTTTTGGTGCTCGGACCCTTCGATTCTGGCCGTTGTTGTTGCTATTAGGTTAGATTAGGTCGCCTTCTAATTCCAGTTGAATATGGCTCGGACATCTGGTTTAATTTGTGGTAAGCGTGGGTGTGGATAGGTCTTAGTGGTGGTAAGCGTGGTCGGTTCTAATAAGGATTTTGGTCTGGTGTTAGTGTTGTGGATGTGGATGTTTAGGACATCCAATAGTGTTTGGTGTTTATGGATTTCAAGTTGTGCATCGGTGGCTGAGGATTTGAAAAGTAACCCTAAGTTTTTTCACATAATATTGTTTTATGTTGGTTTTGTTTGATGCGGTGTGTCTATTGATTAAGCTTTGTGGTGCTCCAATTAGCATGTTTACAATGCTTGATTTTCTTGTGATGTCTTGTTCTGTTCAAATATCATGATGTTTATATTGAACTTGCCAATGAAATTGCACTCAAATTACCAGATGCTGAAACACTGCTATTTATCGGTGTTGTCTTGTTATGGTTAAATTATCATGATGATGGTATTACACTTACCACTGTCATGTTACTGTAGTTACCAGTAGTTTTCTAGTCTAACTACATGTAGCACAATGCTCATTTCTCATTCATTTGTCTGGTTGGTTTATTAATGAACATGTGTGAATGCTATTTTTTATCACTGGTAATTGGTTGTAACTTACCAATTGCACTGTGCCTGAATTATCAGTCACACATGCTTTTATATACCTGTGCCATCTGTTTTACTTTTTTTAGCAGGTGTGATGAACCAAGTGCAGTTTGCTTGTTTTCTTTTATCAGCTGTATTATTGCTTTGTCAAACACCAGTTTTATAAATGTTGCAGTTAATTGTGATACCAGTTTTTCAAAGTCATCTAATGGTTTCATTCGCTTTCCTTTTTTTCCTACGTGTCAGGGAGACAATGTCGAGGAAGCGCAAAGGAGATGGTGATGGAATCGATGAGGTTCCTTCGAAAAAGGCGAAACGCCCTCCTCTGCGGAACAGAGCCTCACCCAGTTCGCTTCTTCTAGCATGCAAGGACATGAATGATGATAGGAAGGCTGCCATTGATGATATGGATTTAACTAGCCTTCAGAATATCCAGTGTGACCATCTATTCAACAATCTCAGTGTGTGGCTTGCTGATCTCTACGGCCCCAATTCGCGTGAGGTGGTCGTACCAGGCCGAGGCAGGCTTCCGGTCAATGAGGAATATGTGCATCGTGTTATGGGCGTTCCGCGTGGAGGGAAGGATGTCCCTTACAACCTCCCTACTGAAGCTGATATTGAGTTAGGGCTTGAGTTGTTTGGCGAGCTTGGATATGCCCCTAAAATGACTGAACTCGTTGATCTCATAAAGGGTTCTGAAAATTATGATGATACTTTCAAGAGTATGTGGCTTCTGCTTGCGGGGAATACAGTCATTGCCCCGACCACCTCCAACAAAGTTAGCCCCCGATGGTATGCTGGGCTGGTAAGTTTTTTTGTAATTATGTCATTTTCTTTCTTGTGTGCCTGATAACTTTACTATATGTCAGTGCGGTAACTTTCATATTTTTTTGTGGTGCATTCGGTGAACTTTAGTTTCTTTTTGTTTTTTAACTTGCAGCGTGACATCAATGGTATTAAAAATCTCAATTGGTCCAAATTTATTGCTGATGAACTACACAAGGCGCTGCTGAAATGCAAGCCTACCAGGGGTTGCCTTCTCTTCTACAATGTAAGTGACGATGCTTTCCTCTTACCTTCTCTTTTGTCATTTGTCATTTCTTTGTCATTTTGTGTCTGATTTTTGTTTGTGTTTACCATGACGCTTGTATTTTTCTTATCAGCTACTGTACATTCATGCGATTGATCTTTCTGGACTTGGCATCGTATTGCCTGATGGTCCTTTTCCCATCAATCTCTGGACAAAGAAGCTGATAACTCTTGTCCTCAACAAGGATGTTCAGGCTAACAAAGTTTCTTTCGGGAAACTACCAGTAATATATATCTATATTTTCCAGTTCACACACTGCTTTGCAACTGCATTTTCTTTTCATTGTTTTTTGTTGTTACTTATCTGACATGTCGCTACATTTTTCCAGTTGAAGCCTGAGTTTGGCATGAATTTCTGTCTGTTTAGTGGTCTGGAAGGTCTTGACAAGTTTATGCGTGTTCATACTGCCCCAAGCTGCAGTCAGGAGGTGAGCATGTAACCTAGTTTCTTGATTTTTTTTGCTATTTTATGTTCTTTCATTGGCTGATAACTTATTTGTTGCACTCAATGTGGTGACCGTCTTTTGATGCCAACTTGATACTCTTTACTAATTTGTTTGTTTCCAATGTGTCATATCCTCTATAAAGGATAATAATTATGATGCAACCATGTGATAATTCTTAGTGTAATGCCTTGATAACTTTGTTGCATTCCTATGATAACTTGATATCGTGATAACTTTGGTTGCATTTCTTGTGATGATTCTTAGATAACTTAAGTTTTTTTTGCTGATATCTAACTGTGCTGTTTTAGCTTTCTCGTACATTGATCTTCATTTTCATGGTGACTGAATGTTTACTAAATCATGAATACATTCATTTGTTTACTGCAACGACACCACACATTTGTTTTTGGTATTGTTCTTTTGTGTGTGCTTTTTTGTTAACTCATGATAACTTTTGTTGCATTTTGGTGATAACTTACTAGTTATTTCTTTTTTTTTTGCATTTTTATGTTGAACAGAAATTTGCCAAATCAACTCAGATAGTTGCTCGGTTCACGTCCGCCATGGCTGGCATCCTAGGCAATCTTGTGGAATCATTCACCGCTTTAGATGATGAGGGCCATTCAGATGCGTCCCGTCAGCTAGACGCTGGATTGAACATTCTTTCTTCTGCCGCCCGTATGACGTCAAGGACTACGCGCTCATCGCAAGGCAGGCGGCCAGAAAGCCCTGGAAAGAATGTTGCCGAAGATTTTGACAGTGATGACGAGTATCACGGAGGCAATGATTCTGATTCTGACGCTGACTCCGATGATGATGATGATTTTAATGATATGGACTATCGAGTTGTTCGTCATCGCCGTTGTCGGTGTCAAAACCGGCGGATATCGGGTAGGGGGTCCCGAACTGTGCGTTTAGGTGGATGGTAATAGGAGACAAGGGACACAATGTTTTTACCCAGGTTTGGGCCCTCTCGATGGAGGTAAAACCCTACTCCTGCTTGATTAATATTGATGATATGTGTAGTACAAGAGTAGATCTACCACGAGATCAAGGAGGCTAAACCCTAGAAGCTAGCTTATGGTATGATTGTTGTTTGTTCTACGGACTAAAACCCTCCGGTTTATATAGACACCGGAGAGGGCTAGGGTTACACAGAGTCGGTTACAATGGTAGGAGATCTACATATCCGTATCGCCAAGCTTGCCTTCCACGCTAAGGAAAGTCCCTTCCGGACACGGGATGAAGTCTTCAATCTTGTATCTTCATATTCCAGGAGTCTGGCCGAAGGTATAGTCCGGCTATCCGGACACCCCCTAATCCAGGACTCCCCCAGTAGCCCCTGAACCAGGCTTCAATGACAATGAGTCCGACGCGCAGATTGCCTTCGGCATTGCAAGCCGGGTTCCTCCTCCAAGTACTTCATAGAAGATTTTGAACACAAAGGTAGTGTCCGGCTCTGCAAAATAAGTTTCCACATATTGCCATAGAGAGAATAATATTTACACAAATCTAATCTGCTGATGTATTCCGTAGCGTGACATCACACCATGGCCAAGTCTTTATTCGAATCGTTTTACTGTCCCACCTCAGCACATTTAGCGAGGCGGTTTCCTTGGCACGTCTTGTCAAAGTAGAAATTGTGTCCCCTTATTCCGGGATTCTCATCAATATGGGCGTGGGTAACCCAACCGTACCCGTTGGCATGTTTTCTCGATCAAAGGCGAGTCCCAAACGGTCATGGGGAGGGCCCTTGGTATTCAACCTCTTATAAAGAGACCAAGGCCTTACTCCTTTCTTTCAATCTCAAACGAGTTCGCCCTTCGCCTTGAGTTCCAACACCCAAGGCTCCAGATTTCAGGCGCTTCGGACCTTCGACAATGTCCGGTTCCGACCTTCGAGGCCGATGGATGCCCTTCTCCGTCACGGAGGAGGACGTGCTGAAGTTGAGAGAGGCCAGGTTCTTGACCGGCAAAATCTGGCATAGGCTGCCTGCTTAAGGGCAGGTCATTCCCACTCCCAAGCCTGGTGAGAGTGTGGTGTTCATGTCTCACTTCCTTCGGGGGCTAGGCTTCCCGACGGATCCCTTCGTGAGGGGGCTCATGTTTTATTATGGGCTGGAATTTCACGACTTAGCTCCGGAGTCCATCCTCCATATTTCCTCATTCATAATCGTGTGTGAAGCCTTCCTCCGTATTACTCCTCACTTCGGACTATGGCTCAAGACCTTCAAAGTAGAGCCAAAGATGACCGAGGGACGGCACGCGGAGTGCGGAGGTGCTTTTATAAGCAAGAATGCTGGTGCTCCATGGCCCGAGGGCTCTTTTCAAGAGGAATCCAACTTATGGCAACGAGAGTGGTTTTACATCACCATTCCCAGGGGCACCAAGTGGGTGGCGCCACCTGCTTTTCGCTTGGGTCCCCCACCACAGCTAGTGTCATGGGTCAATAAAGGACTGGACTGGGGGCCATCCAAGGACGTGCCCTTGTTGCAGGGCCGCATTCGAGATCTCCTAGAAAGAGATATCAGTCTGCTTGTGGTGACACAGGTTATGCTGATTCGCTGAGCTCTGCCCTGCAAACGTTGCCCCCTCCGCCTGTGGGAGTTCAATCCGAAGGGACCACGAGCTCTCCAACATTTTATGGGCGCGACGCCCGTGGAGATGTACAAATTGTTCTTCGGATCACAAGCAATGTGTCCGGACTTGACCGAGGACGCAGGTCTGAGCTGCAACCGCCCGGATACTCAAGTAAGTAGCCATGTGCCCGGACTCGCAATCCGCATATTTATCATAAAATTGCCCTTAAAACAGTTGTCCTTTAAACATGAGTGGATAGCGAAAGCAAAGCTAATCAGGTGTCCGGCCCCCCTCCCCGAGACCACGCCAGGTCCCGTGCTAGTCAGGATGTTGGAGGTTGTGCCTTCGGAGGAAAACGAGGGAGGGGACAAGGAAGCTACGGCCTCCTCGAAGGAGGCTGTTTGGAAGGGAGGAATCGAAAATTCCTCTCCTCAGGGGAAGAAGAGGACCGCCTCTGATGACCCGGAGACCATGGCCTCAAAGCAAGGGAAGAAATCTTTGTCAGAGGATCCTGCGCCGGGGGATACTTCGGCCGAATTATGCCCTCAAGGGGATCAACCCTCCACCGAGCCGTAAGTAGAGAGGAGTTTTTCTTTTTAAGAAATGAGAGAAATCCTTGCGTTATATCTGAGAAGAGTAATCGAAAATTTACCTTGTAGCTCGGACCTTAGCCCTTCTCAGTAGAGCTCGTCTTCGGGGGATCTTCTTCCGGAGATGATGGAGAGCGGAACGCCTCCCCCTGCCGTACCGCCTTGCGAGGCGGGCGACCCTGAGGTATCGTCGCGGAGGGTTTCTCCGAATCTGGCAGGGCTTGAAGGTAGTCGTATGGCCCCCCAAAGCCCTCCGCGTCCGGCCTTCGGAAAGGGCCATCGGACGAGTCCGACACCGTCTGGTGCGCGGTCGGAGGAGCTAAAGGATCTGCTAGGGCGAACATCTATCTTAGAGGAGCACCGTGCATTGATGGGTACGGTGATTGAGAGGATTTCATCCGCGGAGAGCGGATTGCACGAGGCCGTCAGGAGTTTACTGACAGGTTTTGAGGTACGTGAAATAATGTACCCTTTTTGGACAGTTGCGCATAAATAAGATGCGCCCTGTGTAGATAGTAGCCCCTGAGACTCTGTGCGTTGTCAAAAGTGACGGCACACAGAGGATCATAATCACAGGTCTAATATGCCGCCTTCATATGTAGGTAGCGAAGTGTCTGGTGGCCAGCCGGATTGATGAATTTGCTGAGCTAAAGCGGCAACTTGACGTGGCAGATGCCGACATCGCGCTTGTCAACAAGCGGCTTGACGAGGCACAAGGTATGTAATTCCTCCAGCGGCACCTGGTAAGAGGAGCTTTATGCCAGTATCTTACAATGTGTGCGCTTTGATGCAGATGGTGCTGCTGCCATGGAGAATCTTCGGGCAGAACTTGCCCGAGCCAAGGAGCAAGCCAGGAGAAGTGATGCAGCTGCTAGAAAGGCAATTGAAGAGCTGAAAGCCGAACAGGCTGCTCACTGCCGAAGCAAGAAGGAAATGGCCGAGATGGCCGTGAAGCTGAAGAACGCTGCTGACCGTTGCAAGCTTCTTGAAAAAGAAGATCAGGCGGAACAGACGGACCTGGAGAAGGCCGTTGCCGATGCCAAGGATGCTCGCTCTGCGATGAGAGCTATGAAGGAGGAGCTGCGTCAGGCTGGAGAGATCGCGGCTGGGAAGCCCTTTATGCTGCGGAGGAAGTTCTGTGATCCTAAACATGCTCCATTAGACCAGATGTGGAGTACGGCTGACACCTATCTGGATTTGGCAGCGAGTGCTGCAGATGCGGCCGAACACTTCCGAGATCAAGAAGATCGCGAAGTGGAAAATCTCTTCTGGTCGTAGTTCCACAATCCAGAGCGTCCACTGTCATTAGCCGATCATTTGGCTGAATGGGCCGAGCTAAATAGGTTGTCCGTACTCGCCATGAAGTATGTCATGAGTCATCTGTGGCCAGAGAGGCCAAAGCCGAAAAGTTATTTCGACTTGGTGCAGTAGTTCCTTGGTGCGGCGCCGCATATCGATGCGATGAAGAGGTCAGCGTGCATAGAGGGTGCGCGGATGGCTCTTGCCCGTGTCAAGACATACTGGGCGGAAATGGAGGCCACCGCTGTTGCATCCCCAGACTCGGATGGAAGCCGAGTACCTGCCGAGCACTATTTTCAGGAAGTTCTGCAAGGCGCTCGTTTAATAGAGACGCAGTGCTCGAAGGATACTATATTCGAATAGCATATATTATTGTAAAACAATATTTTGATAAATTGTAGAAGCTTTTTATACTTGTGCCTGCAAGTATTATAATACCTCTTGTGCGGCCGTTTAACATATATGTATATATAATCTGAAAGATGGCAGTCGTCGGCTTCAGCCCCCACGCACATAATGCGGGGGTGTTCGCAGAAGGCGCATTTTCACACTTGATCCAATGTCTTGGTCCTACAAAGGAGGTGATAGCGCAGCAAACTAGGCAATCGGACTATGATGCTTTATCAATTTCACTTAGCCATAGGAGTTTGACAGTGAGGCTACTTATATAGCCCCTGGTGGCGCCTGCGCTCGCCCGAACTCGGGGCGCGTATGTGCCTGGCCGGGAAACGGCCCTTCGTTAATGCGAAGGAATCCTAAAGATTCCGGTAAGTCATCGAGTGGTTGACCAGTCTCACGCTATATCATGTCAGTCAGTTTTCGGCTTTCTCTACTAAGGTGCTCGCCTGGCCGAACCGGGGCACAATCATAGTAGTTCTCCTGGTGCCGCCTTAGCCGATAGAGTGGAACGTAAGGCATCAAAACACAGGAGCCGGGCAAACCCAACATTTGACCAAAGACATGATTCGGAGTTGATGCATATAAGGCCAAACTCGCGACGCCAAACACTCCCTAAGGTATTCGGTCTTTATGAGGGCGGGCGGGATAATGCCCTTAGTAATAAGCCCCTAGTGTCCAGGTACGCGCAAAACTCTGACGTGACCACATGCCAAAACGCCAGCCTCCTCCTTGGTTATACCAAGAAACCAGGGGATGTGTATCAACAAGAGACAGTAAAAAGGGTTATGCAGGGTCTTAATCTGAAAAGAATCCTTGGAACGGGTCCCTGCTGCACGTCTGCGCCTGTGTCTCCATTGTGCCGTATCCTAGACGGGCGTAGCACGGTGTTCATCTGTAAAAGAGAAGAACTTAGTTGAAGAAAGATCGTGCCGTACATGAGTTATACTAAATAAACAAAGTATAAATCGAAATGGGTAAAATTGAGCTTTATTGTCTCTTGTTTTATATGCGCGGAGCCCCTAGTCGTGTTTATGCCGGTATACGGCTATTAAGCCTTTATCAATTGTATGTTTATGCCGGACTCGTCTAGCCGTGTCCGCGGTCTTGACGACCTGTTTAGGTGCTTTGGCTGGTGAAGCCGCTTTATTGTGGGGCTGTCAAGGCAGCGGCACTGTCTTCCACGCGGGAGAAACACTCAATGTTTTCCCTTTAATGAGATGATGCCTCGTGGACCAGGCATCTTAAGCATAAGAGATGCATAATGCGGTATTGCGTTAAAGCGGGCGAAAGCTTCGCGTCCCAGCAGTGCTTGATAACTACTTGAGAATGGGGCGATGTGGAAAGTTAGCTGTTCGCGACGGAAGTTATCGAGGGAGCCGAACATAACTTCTATCCGGAGAGAACCCATGTAATGGGCATCCGGGCCTGGCGTTACCCCTTGAAAGGAGGTTTTGCTATGGCGAATTTTTGTTGGGTCTATCCCCATGTTGCTGATTGTGTCCTGGATCCGAAGACCACTTCAAGTGTAACTGAGCCTGTACAGTTGGCCTCTACACCTGGTATGACGCCTTTAAAGGTCGTTTTAGTGGGTTTAATCCTCGAGGGATCAATGCCCATTTTCCGCACTGTATCCTGGTAAAGCAGGTTCATGCTGCTGCCGCCGTCCATAAGGACTCTAGTGAGGTGAAATCCGTTAATAATTGGGTCTAGAACCAATGCGGCGAATCCGCCATGACGGATGCTAGTGGGGTGATACCTTCGATCAAAAGTGATCGGGCATGAAGACCATGGGTTGAACTTTGGGGTGACTGGCTCCATCGCGTATACGTCCCTTAGCGCACACTTCCGCTCCCTCTTGGGGATGTGGGTTGCGTATATCATGTTCACCGTCCACACTTGTGGGGGGAAGCCCTTCTGTCCACTATTGTTCGGCGGCCGGGGCTCTTCCTCGTCGTCGCTATGCGGCCCCTTGTCTCTGCTTTCGGCATTTAACTTGCCTGCCTGCTTGAACACCCAACAATCCCTGTTGGTGTGATTGGCTGGTTTTTCGGGGCTGCCATGTATCTGGCATGAGCGGTCGAGTATTCGGTCCAAACTGGACGGGCCCGGAGTATTTCTTTTGAATGGCTTTTTCCGCTGACCGGGTTTAGAGCCTCTGAATCCGGCATTAACTGTCGTATCCTCAGTATTGTCGCCGTTAATGCGGCGCTTTTGCTTGTTGCGACGCGACCTGCCACTGCCATCCTTGGTATCCGAATTACTAGGGCTCTTAGTCATGTTATTGCTGCGAGCTAGCCAGCTGTCTTCTCCCGCGCAAAAGCGAGTCATAAGTGTGGTGAGGGCTGCCATTGATTTCGGCTTTTCCTGTCCTAGGTGCCGTGCAAGCCACTCGTCGTGGAAGTTATGCTTGAAGGCTGCTAGGGCCTCTGCGTCCGGACAGTCGACGATTTGATTTTTATTGGTTAGGAACCGTGTCCAAAATTGTCTGGCCGATTCCTCTGGCTGCTGAATTATGTGGCTTAGGTCATCGGCGTCTGGTGGTCGCACATAAGTGCCCTGGAAATTGTCGAGGAATGCGGCTTCCAGGTCCTCCCAACAACCAATTGATTCTGCTGGCAGGCTGTTAAGCCAATGCCGAGCTGGTCCTTTAAGCTTGAGTGGGAGGTATTTGATGGCGTGTAGGTCATCACCGCGGGCCATGTGGATATGAAGGAGATAGTCCTCGATCCATACCGCAGGATCTGTTGTGCCATCGTATGATTCGATGTTCACGGGTTTGAAACCCTTGGGGATTTGATGATCCATTACTTCATCTGTGAAGCATAGTGGGTGTGCGGCGCCTCTGTATTGGGCTATATCACGACACAGCTCAAACGAGCTTTGTCTACTGTGTTCGGCCCGGCCGGATTTACTGTATCTGGAGTGATGATTACCGTCTCGTGCCGTGGGGCGCCCACGCGATCCATAGATCAATCTTGTTTGCCTTGTCTTGTCCTCCAATATATCTCGCAGGTCTGGCGCGTTTTCCCGTGCCTTGGTATTTTTTGAGCGACGCCGGGGTGCGGCTGGAGTGGAGGGCCGAGAGGCCTCTCTGTCGCGGCCACGGGGTGGCCGGTCGGCCGCATCATGCGCTGGTGATGTAGGTTTAGGTGCTTCCTCCTCTAATCGGGGTAGCAACCTGCGCTTTGGGTATCTCTTGGAGGGGCGTTCGAGTTCATACTCTTCGGTCGCAAGGATTTCAGTCCATCTGTCGGCTAGCAAATCTTGATCAGTTCTAAGCTGTTGCTGTTTTTTCTTGAGGCTGCTCGCCGTGGCCATGAGCCAGCGTTTGAAACGCTCTTGTTCGACGGGATCCTCTGGCACGACAAATTCGTCGTCGTCGAGGCTTGCCTCGTCTTCGGAGGGAGGCATATAATTATCGTCCTCGACCTCTCTGTCTGCCGCTATCTCATGAGGGCTGGCTTCTCCATCCTCCTGTGCTGAATCTTGCTGGAGGTGGTTGTCTTCGGCACTGTCCGGGGTGTTATTATCTCCCGTGCCGGAATCACTATTTTTGCTTTGGCGGGATTTAGAGCGGCGCCGCTGACGCCGGCGCTTAGGCTGCTTCTTGGAGGGGTCATCCTCCGCTGTTCCATCACCATTGCCTTCTTTTGGGATGTCCACCATGTATATATCATACGACGAGGTGGCTTTCCAGTGCCCTATAGGCACTGGTTCTTGATCGTCTCCTGCATCAGCGTCCATACCGTCGATGTCTTCGGAGTCGAAGTCGAGCATGTCGGTTAAATCATCGACAGTGGCTACGAAGTGGGTGGTGGGTAGGCTTTGAATTTCTTCATCATCCACATCCCAACCTTGCTGACCATAGTCCGGCCAGGGCTCTCCTGATAAAGAGAGAGACTTTAGTGAATTCAGAATATCGCCGAAGGGCGAGTGCTGAAAGATGTCCGCGGTGGTGAACTCCATGATCGGCGCCCAATCGGGTTCGATCGGTAGGGGCGCGGAGGGCTCGGAGTCTAGAGAGGAGTCCGGCTCCTTGGAGTCATGGGCTTCGCAGAGAATAGGGCTGGTGTTCGGCTTGATCGCCGTAGAGATTGCAGCCCCCGAGGCGGTGTCCAACCACCCATCCTCGATTGGCACAGTTGGCTCCGAATTAAGCGTCGGAGCTGATGCGGGTGCGGCCTCCAGGGCACTATTCGGCGGCAGAGCTAGATCATGCCCATCGTGACAGTGCGGCGCGCTCGGCTGCGGCTCGAATCCATCGAAGATCAAGTCTCCGCGGAGGTCGGCCGTGTAGCTCAAACTTCCAAATCTGACCTGATGGCCAGGGGCGTAGCTTTCGATCTGCTCCAGATGACCAAGCGAATTGGCCCGCAGTGCAAAGCCGCCGAATACGAAGATCTGTCCGGGGAGAAAGGTCTCACCCTGGATCGCATCACTGTTGATGATCGGAGAAGCCATCGGGCCTAAAAGTGACGACACAGAGGAACTCTCAATGAAAGCACCAATGTCGGTGTCAAAACCGGCGGATCTCGGGTAGGGGGTCCCGAACTGTGCGTCTAGGAGGATGGTAACAGGAGACAAGGGACACGATGTTTTTACCCAGGTTCGGGCCCTCTCGATGGAGGTAAAACCCTACTCCTGCTTGATTAATATTGATGATATGGGTAGTACAAGAGTAGATCTACCACGAGATCAAGGAGGCTAAACCCTAGAAGCTAGCTTATGGTATGATTGTTGTTCGTCCTACGGACTAAAACCCTCCGGTTTATATAGACACCGGAGAGGGCTAGGGTTACACAGAGTCGGTTATAATGGTAGGAGATCTACATATCCGTATCGCCAAGCTTGCCTTCCACACCAAGGAAAGTCCCTTCCGGACACGGGACGAAGTCTTCAATCTTGTATCTTCATAGTCCAGGAGTCCGGCCGAAGGTATAGTCCGGCTATCCGGACACCCCCTAATCCAGGACTCCCTCAGCCGTAAAGATCCTTTTGTTGCTTCAGGCAGTGGCACCATGGATGTAGATATGGGCAGCGGTCCAGCTGATGATGACACCACACATCTTGATGGTGCAACTATCAAAGCTCATGATGGCATAGGACCAGATGTTGAAGACACGCCTGTCCGCCCTGTCGATGATAACCTCAATGAGTCTCAGATCTTACTCACTGGCACATCTCATGCAACATCCATCGAATCAGGTGATGGAGGGCTCAACCAGCAAGGTCTGACAGACACGCAAGCTGAGGCGGCCACTGAATCTTCTGTCAAGCGGTGCGGTACTCAGCTTCTGAAAAATTCGGCTTACCAGAGGCGCAAGAAACTGAGGCTACCATCACCCTCCCGTTCAGCTTCACCAATTGTGCCATCACCCCCCCCCCCCGGTCCAACTTCACCAGTTGTGCCTCCCAGCCCATCGCAAAGGCCGTCTTCACCAATTGCACTGTCAGCATCTGAGATTCATTTAGCTGTGAAGAAAGTTGTAGTCCAAGAGCTTGGTATACTTGTGGCTGAAAAAGGAACCGGTGTCTCCGTCCCACTATCCACCGTGCGGAAGGAGGCCCCACGCAGGTGAATGATTATTTCCATGGTCTTTTTTATCAATTATGTTCCTGAAACAACATGGTAAATACAGTTGTTTGAGTAAGGTAGTTTGCGTAATTTCATGATGGTAATCAACTTGCTCATTTTTCCTTTGCAGGGCACCCGGCAAACAATCTGTTGCTCCTAAGGATTCAGGGATTGCACTAGTGAAAAGGTATTCACATTCTTACTTTCGTTTATGTTCAGTAGTTCTTTTCCTGTTTTTCTATACTGTTTTCATGTGCATTGAAACTATAGTTTTGTTTTACACATACCAGCAAGATGGTTATTTTGTTCTTGTTGTCTGATAACTTATTTTGATGAACATTGATAACTCAACTTTGCCCCCCTGATAATTTAGAGTTACCAATCTTGATAGTTGTATGTGCTTGTAACATTTGGTTATTTTTTTCATTCAGTGCACCTATGAAACAAGTTGCTGCTGCTAAGGGTTCACCAAGTGTATCAGGAAAAAGGTGTCCACTTACCTTTCTAGTTTGCAGTTATTCAAAATTAATTGCTGGTTTTTTTGTTCATATCATTTGGTAACTTTATATTTCTAGTCCTTGATAACTCTGTGATTTTTTCCCTGGATGCTACCTATACCTGAAGTATGTGACATCTTTTTTTTGTTTGAAACATGTGGTAAATTAGGTTTAGCAACATGTGTAATCTCACTACTACCCTTGTGTACCCATTTTTCCAGTCGTTCAAAATATAAAACTGCTGTGAAAAAAGTGAAATTCGCCAAGACCAGATCCTCTCCACGACTAAGGGCAACATTGTCGCAGACAACATCATCGGAGACAACAGAAGTTATCCATCTTGATGAATCTCCCATGGCGATATCTCCGTCTGAAAAAGCAACAACATCTAGCAAGGGCGCATCTGATGTTGTTGCGGCGACATCGGCTGGTGTTTCTGATGATGCTGTTTTTCAGCTTGCTGCAGCGGCAACAGTTACTGCTGTTGTTGAAGATATCGCCAGCGTGGCTGTGGCTGTTGAATGTGAAAATGAAGTCGTCCCAAATATAGTGCATGATGGAAGTGAAGGTATTTCTGTTCGCATCACCTTTGTTTTTGTTTCTTGTATGTTATGATGTTTTATGTTGACAATGTGTTGAATCTTTTTCCGCTGTAGCCGTTCGTGTCACTGAGAAAGTTGTGGGAGGTACCTGAGTCAATAATGATACGGCTACAGCTGGAGGTCAAGAGAATGATGCCCATAATCCTGTTGGCACAGGTTGGTAACTTGACTTTCTTATGTTGATAACTTGTCTGTTTAATCCATGATAACTCAAGTTAATGTTTCTGGCACTAACAAATACAATGTCCTCTACATGTTTTCCTGATGCATTTTTTTTCCTTATTTATGTGCTACTTGTGGTGTTTGAAGCAGTAGTTGACCCTACGTTGGAGTCGAGCACCCCTGGAGCTGGAGAATACGATGGTAATTTTACGCCACCCAGCTGCTCTATTGGACTTGATGCCATCTTTGGTGCGAGTCCACAAGTGCCACCATCTACTGAAGCAACTCCAACGGCTCAAGCTGCACCAGCATTGGCTCAAGTACCACCTGCAGCACCACAAGCATCGGCGGCGGTGCCATCTGTTCAAGTATCATCTACAGCACCAGAAGCACCTGCGGCGGCGCCATCTACTCAAGTACCACCTGCAGCACCAGAAGCACCTGCGGCGGCGCCATCGGCTCAAGTAGCATCTGCAGCATCAGAAGCACCTCCGGCGGCACCATCGGCTCAAGTACCACCTGCAGCACCACCTACTGGCCCTGTCGTCGTTCTAGGGCCCGCATCTCCTGTTGATGCTGGCTCGAAGGGCAAGGCAGTGGTAAAAGTTACCAAGGCGCAACCGGTTGCTTGGGCTCCGCCACCCAACTCTGGTAAGTGAAGACCTTGTGTCTTCGCTTTTATGCAGTGAGAGTGATGGATTGAGATATGTCAGTGTACATCGTATTGTTTGTGCCTTGGTGTGCTCTTTTTATTTATGTGTTTGGTACTTGCTATCTTTTCGTGTGTATGGATGAATGTAATACTACTTCTATGCTTTGTGTGATGTAAATGAACATCTGTGCTTTTAGTACCCGGAATATATATTTCTGTTGTGTCCGCTACAATATTTTGTACGATGCTAGCATAGACGATAACTCCATGCTCTTTCCCCCTTGTAACTTTGTCAGTTTTGAAAGCCGATGTTATCCGTTACTGACTTTTAGTAAGCGTGTAATACGTACATCTCCTATCATTGCCTATTTATTTTCCTTAATTTATTGTCATGCTTACAAAACAATACTGCACTGGTAGTAGCAGGTGTGTACTCTTATTCCCTCATTTTTTAATTACCCTGATAAGTCTATATGACACTATCTTGATAACTCAAATGTTCAAATCCTGACAATTTACGAACCATTGACACCATAACTCCATCCACATATGCATTCTTTACCAATTCTGGGCTATACAATTCTTTTTGGTCTTTTTTTACATGTTATGATGATTTGTTGATATCACAGCTGTTCCTCGTTATGCACCAATGATATCTAATTTGTTCCTTAAAAGGCCCTTACATGTGTGCTGGTAATCCACATTCACATTACCTGGTATCTTCTATATTGTGTTCTTTATAACTTTTTGTATCTTGTCTCAATTTTTAATACTTGTTTTTTTTGCAAGAACTTATCTGGTTTCTCACTACTGTTCATGTCCTCATCGCTCTTTTTTTATTTAAGTAATACCGGAAGCTGGTCGTGTGCAAGTGTATGATGTTGAGATTGACGATGATGAGGTTCTCATGTGGTGGGAAGAATTTGAGCATGACAATCCAGCATTAAAAGGGAAATCTAATGTTCAAATAGGTGATTTTTTTCCTGCTCCATGAACATTGCAACCCTTGCACAAACCCCTTTCTCAGTTTTTCAACTATGGACCACCACTTGATAATCAAAACATATGGCAGTTGATAAGTTTTGACCCATCACTTGATAATTCTTTCTCCCATCTGCTGATAACTCATGTTTTTCATTGTTTTTTTTTTACTTTTTGTTTTAGTCATGTGCTTGTTACATTATACATCTTAATTATGTTTTTTCTCTTTTTACCAGACAACCCTCAAAGTCCAACATTTGTTACACCAGAGTTATCACCTCGCACAGAGCATTTAGTACGCATTTCAACCCCTAAATCCTTTGTTCAGAAAGTTAGGGTCACCCACCCGTCCAAATACCTGCTCCCGCCTTTTGCCACCCTCACACCGAGCGAGGAGGAAGAGTATGTTTACAATGAAGTTATCAAGCATACTACTGATTCCAACTCTAAGATTAAAGAGTATGTTTCCATCCTTTTTCTCATCTTTTTTTAACATAAATCATTATTTGTGTGCCATTTTTTGAAATGTATTTTTTAAATCTTTTTTTGTATTCTTGTAGTGTTAGGGTCATCGACATTGATGGTAGGTGGGTCACCCTCGGTGAGCTTGCCAACTGTGTGAAGGGAGTTGGGCAACTATCAACCAACATTGCTGAGTTACATGTTCGCATTCTCCAGTATAAGGAAACGCCAAACAGGCTCATCTTCCCTTGGCTGCTATCTGTGTATCTGTCGATAGGAGACTTCAAATCCAAGTGTGTATTGAAGTATTTTCGATGGGACAAGTCTTACATTCTTAGTCATCAGCATCAGGTATGTTATGTTTGCTGGATATGGCAACTTTACAGTTAGTGTCTTGGTAACTTCCTGTTAATATCAGTAACTTCCTGTTATCTGCGGATATTGTTTGTTCTTCATGTCATGATAACCTCTTTCATGCACACTGGCAACTTTGACCTTTCTGCCCTGATAACTCTTTTTCTAGTTGCCTCCCATGTGAATTTCATGACCATTTGTTATCTTGGTAATTTTGTTTCTTTTCCAACTCCTTCTATGCTTACTGCCTTTTAATTTTTTGCAGCTACTATTCCTTGCTTTGCAAAAGTTGGGCCTCGGTCCAGATGACGGGCATTGGTATGTGTTGTCACTAAATCTTAGGGCGAAGAGGTTTGAAGCTCTAGATTCATTGCGTGAACAAGATAGTCCTTCTCTTCTCGAGCATGCGACAAGATACATGAACGCTATAAAGAAGGCTTGGTTGATAAATTACAAGAACTCGCATAAGCAGATTCAGGACTATGAACTTGTGTACATTGATGTGTTGAAACAGGATAATGGGTTAGTTGTGGATTATTCACTCTCTTTTTAATATCCCACTATATGTTTCTCATCCATGTTTATTGACCCGGTCGCAAACTCCAATTAAACTGATTTTGTGTTGTTTTTTCATCACAAAATGTTTCAGCATTGATTGCGGATTTTTCGCCTGCACGTACCTTGAGGTGTGGGATGGAAAAAATGTTCCAGCCTTAACTCATGAACAAATTCCAGCTCTCCGGAAAATTATGACATTGAGGTGGTTAGATCATTATCAAAACAAATGCAAACAGTGGTGTTATCATCTGTTCGGCAGCGGGTGATGAGGTGATATTTTTTTACGACAGTGTGATAACTTCTACTAAACTGTGATGATAACTTTTTTATATGAATCTGTCATGACAATGCCATGGAGAAAAGTGTTGACATGTTGTTTTACTATAGTATACACAGTCCAAAGTCACTGACTATATGATAAATTCACTATTGTGATTATAATTTGTTCATAAGCAATTTTTAGAAGTGCAAGCAGGCCTAATTTTTTTGTTCATAAGTAATACAATGCAGTGCTGGTAGCCTTCAAAAAATATAGATATAAAAATATTGGATTTACAAATTCATGTCAATTCCATCATACATTGCTGGTAACTGGCATAATAGTGTATTGATAGCTTGGTTAAGATATAAAAATTTTGGATTTACAAATCCATGTCAATCCCATCAAACATTTGCTGGTAAGCGGCATAATAGGGTACTAATAGCTTGCTTAAATTATAGATATACACTTTTTGCATTACAAAGCCATGATAAATCCATGATACAATGCTGATAACTGGAATGTTATGGGGCTTGTAGCTTGCACATTATGGTCCATGAAAAAAATGTAGCCACCATATTCCATTTTAATAGCACCTTCTTCGTTTATCTTGCTAGGGGAGATTTGCATTTGCGTTTGTCATGTTCCAGACTCCCGCACACACCACATTTCCTTTTTGGCTTGGGTTTTGCAATCTCAAAACCCGACTGCTTTCTTTTTGACTTTGGCCGCCCCTTCGTTGTAGTCTTGGGAGGGTCTAGTATCAACTTTGTGTTTGAGGACGGAGCTGCATCAGGATGTGGGGGCTGGATGACAAAAGCATGATTGTTTTTGCTAGCATGTATCGTCACCCACACACTTTCTTGCTGTGTGGCAGGGTTACCCTGTCGCTGCACATTAGTAGCACTTTCTTGTTGTGTGGCGGGGTTCTCCTGTCGCTGCACATTAGTGGCACTTTTTTGCTGTGTGGCTGGGTTCTCCGGATGTCTTGCATCGTGGGCGTTTTGGTGCTGTGTGACGGGGCTGTCTTCATTCATCCGCCCCACAGGTATCGAGCAGGGATCCAGCTGTCCTTGAAACGATCCTTTTGCTTCTTCTTTTTCCTTTCTTGCCTTTTTAAGTTGATTGTTCTTCAGGGTTTCAAGCTCCTCCTTGAAATTATACAGGTGTTTTCTTGCCAATCTGGTCCCGTCATCTGTTAGGCAAGCGTCTTTGGCCGATGCCTTAAATTCTTTAAGAATTGACGTGTATCCCATGACGCTTTTCCCCTCCTCTGGCATCGACTTCTTAACTGACGGTTGTTCGAAATCAGGTTGAATAAGATCCTCCTCTGGATCCCAGGTCCACCTCTTTAGGATGTACTTTTCAGGTATCTCGTATACCCCAATTTGGTCCATAACTCGTAGTACGTGCGTGCACAGTAGCCCGTCACGATCAAACTTGCAGCAGCTACACGAGTATGTCTCTTCATCCATGTTTGCTTGCACATGGTAGTCCCTGTTTCCATATTTTGGTATTATCCCCCGCACTGAGCTGACGTTGAAAGTACCATCATCCAATGCATCGCATTTGTATGCTGATTTCACCTTCATCTCCACCTGGAACTTGCAAAACAAGTTATGTGTGTACAGCCCCTGCACCTGCATCTCCAGCGGGTTCATCGAGTACATTTCGGTTTCTTTGTACACTGTTTCCAACTGCTCTTTTGACACGCTAGCCATCACCTTATCCTGTATCATACTGTACTATTGTGCGAATTCGACCAGTGAGTTGTTTGGGTTGACATACTTCTTGAGCACAGAGTTAAAACCCTCGCTTCTTGCCGTGGTCTGCAAGAACGGGAAAAAATTGTGCATATAGTATACCAGGACCCAACACTTCCTGTTCTCCCACAGCCATTGGAAATGCTCGTTGTCAGTCTGGCCATACACTTCCATCATCACCCACCACTTGTGCTCAAACTCCTCAACTGCATTCATAATATAAACATGGTAACATCAAGTATTGAAGGATGGTAACATTTGTTCAAACATATTTGGTAACTAGGAACACCACTGCTGTTGATAATTTTGTCACACACACCTGGTTACTTTAGTTGAAGCATCATGATAAGTACTTTTCACACATGATAAGTTTTTTTTCCAAAGCGAATACCACTCTGTGTGTGTAGTACAAGCAACATTTTTAACTAGCAACAAAAAGATACTCATATCAATCAGCACTAGCTGGTGATTGAAAATTTTTGTTGTAACTAGTGGGGTGAACAACTGAAATGTGTACATCAAACATGAACATGATAGGGGTAGTACAGAAAGCAATTAATGTAGGTAATTTTGTTATAATCCTCTGGTAACTTGTCACCTTGTTAGATGGTAACTGTTGTTATCATGCATCTAAACCCATTTTCTATGTGCCCATTTTTCTTTATTTTAAGTTAGTGAGGGGTGGGAAGTAAAATACCAGCCAGGCTATTGTCAACACAATCCTTGAATGCATTGTTTAGTGGCTCATTATCAGCCATCAGCTTCCCAAGCTTCTCTTGTGCTTTTTTTATTATATGCCAGCGGTAATTCCTGTGTACTATCCCGATGAACACCTCATCAATAGCCCTCCTCATTGCAAAATCTTGATCTGTTATTATGTTCTTTGGCGCAATTCCACCCATTGCATGCAAGAATGCATTAAACAGCCACACAAAGTTACCAGATAGTTCATTTCGAACAAACCCACAACCAAATTGGATTGACTGCCCATGGTTATTAATGCCAATGAAGGGCGCATGGGGCATTTTGTACATGTTTGTCATGTATGTTGTGTCAAATGAGATGACATCATTGTAACTAGCATATGCCCTGCGCGACGCACCATCTATCCAGAATAAATTTTCCACTCTGTCCTCATCATCAAGCTTTATTCTCCAATAGAAACCTGGATCTTGTGCCTTCATATCTTGGAAGTACGAGATTGTGCTCCCCACATCAGCATGGCGGTACTCCATCCGGAATTTAGCTCGCTGGTTTGCGATGTCCTTTGTTGTGTATGGTACATCTTTAGGATTCCCATAGAACCATTGCATTAGTTGCATCTGTCTTGTTGTCTCTATGTTGCATCCGTGCAATATCTTCAAGAAGTCATGCTCATCTTTTGGAATGTTCCTATGTGTTGATAGGAACTTTGTCAAGGATGGCTTTCTTATTAGAGGCTAGTTGTGGTCGTCGTTGAAGCGTTTGACTCTCCACCACGCATCCGTGTGGGTGATGTAAAGGTGGGCCGGACATCCCGACCTCACAACCTTCCCTCTTTTCCTCTTCTTCACGATGCCTTTTGGGTCCTGCACATCCTTTGTCTCCTCCTTGTTTGTTTTTGGCTTGCCGTATTTCCCACAAACCAAGAGGACTCTGCTTACAGTATTGTCTTTAATTGTTTTTCTGTATTCCAGTCTCATTCCAAACCCATGTCTTAGTGCATATTGCCTGTAGTGTTCATAAGCTTCCTCAAAAGTATCAAACTTCATCATTTCATCAGGAGGTTTCGGTGTGGAGTATGCCTCAGTATTTTTGTCTCCCTGTTCAGCATTCTCTCCTCCTGTTTCTGGACTCGCTGGCTCGCTGACTGAATGATCAAAGAAGCTTTCTCTCCCCCCTATGCTGCTAGTAGTCGGTTCTTTGCTTGTCTCTCGAACCATCGGGTTGCTTCTAGATGTAGCACCTGTAATGTTTTTGAAAGTTGTTATTTTGTGTTATATTTTCTGCACGCCAAAACTAGTGGTAACTTGTACTCCAGTTGCTTGGTAAAGTTTGCATGCATTAAGATGTTTTTTGTAGTTGTAAAGTGAAAGCATGTAATTCCAATTGCAATACAGATTGCATGATAATTCGTATGTAGTAAGTGTGGTAATTGTACCTAAATTCATGGTAACCTGTGTGCATCAAGCTACGTGATTTATGAACTGTTTCATGGTGAATGTGATAGTTGTAAATAACATAGGGTGGTAGTTGCAATTCAAGTACGATGGTAACAAGTTTGTGTACAAAAATGTGGTAGCATGGTAAATGTTTTACCTTCATCTGTTTTGGCAGAACCAAAACTTGCCGTGTGTGCATATTCACACTGTTGGTTTGTCCCCACACCACTCATCATGATATCCACATTACCCCCTTGTCATGCGCCATTTTTCTTGTGTTGCAGCACCTGCTAGCACATATGATTGCATCCATTAATTTTCCACAATTACAAGCAATTTTGATTATTTTTTCACAACAACTATATTTTTTTTTCATTTTACTGCACTGATTACTTCTTTCTTATAACAGGTATCGTTTTGGCAGTAACCAGCATATGGGAGTATGACAGCGATAGTTTCTATCAACCTCATTTCATGAACATCATTTCTTATCAAAAAGTCTGGTGGCAACAATGTAAATCAACACATGGTATTCTTGTAGTGTTTTTAGCACCTTTGGTTCTGAGTTTTCCTGGTAAATTGTAATGAATTAGCATGATAACTTATTGTGACATGGGTTTGTTCAATATAAAAAGGAAGAAAAGGATCTTTTTTTATGTTGAATAAGTCTTAAAGGATGCTGATTACTCAATGCACACACTCTGGTAATCTATATTCAATCGAGATGCTATGTCAGTTTTAATAAGAAAATTCATACATGTATTTTCTAACATGCTCCAAAAAAGATAGCTTGATAGATTGATGATGATAACCTATATGTGTTTATGTTGGTAACTTAATGATGAGGTAACTCAATGATGTAATCTGTAGGTAGGAACATGGACCAATTTTACCAACTTTTTGGCTGTAAAAGAGGAAAATTTAGTCAATCTTTTTGTTGGTAGCCTGACTGAATTTGAGTGGTAACTCAATTACAACCGAGGAATTACACACATGTAGTAAAAGTACTACCTTTTTTGCATGCTTTTGCCTTTCTTATTTAGTTCTTGTTGTTCTTTTCCCCATGTTTTTTCCCCTTGATTTTATTGGTATGAAATGCAAATGCAGCATGTGTATAGAGGTTGAATCACTTACCTCCTTTCTTTTTTGCCTGATTATGACGAAATTGAGATGAACTGATGTAACCCCTGTGATGTTGTTGTGGTAAACCGGGGCCCTACCTCAAATCTTTGTGTTTTGGTGGTGTTTTTCGTGGTTTCCTTTTTTTGGTGGATCAGATCTGGGGCGGAGGTCGCCGTCGATGGAGGCACGTCGGGGAGAGAGGAGAGAACTGATCGGGGCAGGTGGATGTTTCTTGCGATGGAGGTAAGAAACTAGGTTTTGGGGTGGTAAGTCACATGCAGGAGGAGGGGAGGTGGGCCAAAGGGGCTGTGTTAACTGTCTTGGGCCTCAATGCGTTGCGCGCGGTGGGCCTCGCGAGAGAAGGCTGGGCCGTGGGTGGCGCTGCCGAAGTGGGTCACGCGCGGGGAGGGACGCAGATGTATGATCTGAGGATTTGTCGCTAACCACCAGTCGACTGGTGGTTAGTCGCGTCCATTAAAAAAACATTCATATCAAGCAGCTAAATACAGATAGGAAAACGAATTTATAAGAACTCGCAGCTCAAATATAAACTTGGACTTGACCTTCTAAAGGGAAAATTGGCTGCAGGACACCGTTAAAATCTGCCTTTTGCCACGACGCACTGAAAAAGGCTGGCTTTGCCGAAAGCCACTGCAATTTTTCATTCCTTTGCCACAGGACACTCATGCACTCTGGTTAACTGGGCCTGGTCGCCTCACAAAGCCCACTAAGATGCACAGCCGAATTCGATCTGTTGAAAAGGGCAGCGGCGACCCCTCAAAAAAAAGGGGGCAGATCTCCGATTCCTTTTGGTGTTGACGCAGCTGCACCCCACCTCCCCCAACAAGCGGCTGTAGTCGAGCCAGGTCCAATGGAACCCTTGCGGCGTCCGCCGTGTCGAGGATGACGCTTAAGCCGATGAGAGAGTTCCAGCCGCCGTTGGACGGGACGAGCGTGTGGCATGGGCCGCTGGCCTTTGGGACACATACGCCCCCGCCGTTGCTCTCCCCGCTGGTCCATAGAGGTTCTGCTGCTATGGTGCTCATCAAGGAAAAAAGAATCAAATGGATGTGCTATTCAAGTTCCACGTGGTAAATTTCCAAGGGTCCAGTCATCCCAGTCTCGTGGTGCCAGGAATGCAGCTGCGAGCACATTAGTGGAAGGTCGACACTATTTTCAACTATTTGAAGGGATGTTGTGACCGACCTATATCCTCGATCAATGAGTTGCTTTCCTCGCAAGTTTTTGTTTTCTATCAAGTAATTTGAGTGAACTAAGGCGTTGTTAATCATGCTGAGAAAAGTTCTGTTGTGTATTTCAGTGTTTGATGTCCCGCCTTAAATAATGTTTGCTCTTTGATCGATTTCACAAGAGCAAGCTTGTCACGGAAGATATGGATAAACTTTTTGTGGCAAGACGCAAAGATTAGCATTTATTTGTACCAGTTTGTTGACCTAACTCCACAAATCGAGCTACTGTTGGGCCGAGGTGCTACAGATGATTAGGGTTCCCCCTATTGAGTTCATAGTGTACAATGAATGATCAGTCATTTAACTGAATTCTGGATCGGATGCTCCAATTTCCATTGATGTTTACTTGATTTCCATGGATGTTATTTATGCATATATACACTCTCTGTATCTTTCATTTTAGCAACTTGAAATCATTCACATCACCTTGATGGTTGGACTATTATGTGATGTGAGCTAAAGAAAGAATAGTGAAAACCATTCAGATCACCTTGATGGTTGGACTATTTACAAGAGCAAGGTTGAACAAATTTGAACTAGTTTCAAATGCACCCAGGATTGGTCTTGGTTTGAAGGTATTGCCACTAGTAATTCACAAATATATAAAAGAATTGAAAACAAAATTTTAATTCAAAAGACCCCAATCATGTACGTAAAAAACTTCAAAGAAATATTTTTTACGTGGGGGAGATCGCGGGATATTACATTTCTTCTTCTTCCGAAGAAGCGTAGACAGCAGCGAAATAAACACAGAGATGGCAAGTTGCGTTGAAAGCTCCCAAAGACAGGCGAGGGAAAGAGGTCCGGCGCACGGAGTGCTTTTGCAAGAGCCTGATCTAGCTCAGATTACCAGTGCGGGGTGAGGGCCTTGTGTCGTCCCGTTGCATGGAATGGCCAAGGAAAAAAAAGTTACACACCTTTTCTAAATCGGTGATGATACAGCCGCAGTGGACGCGGGCCCGCATGCATAAGCATAACCGGCCGCTGGGGTGGGTCCTCGGAGAGCAGTAGACTCGCCACTCTCCTGCAAAGTGATCGAGACAGACCACACCCTCTCAAGCTAGTTTAACCTTTGTTTTTCTTTTTCTTTTTTTGCTTGTTGATGCTTGGCGCCCTGCTAGACGAGCTTCTCATTTGTATCACCGAGTGCAGATCTAAACGTCCGAACGCAACGAAAAAACGCTTCCAAGTGTCATTCTCGTTGCACATGCTAAGAAGTTTTTCTTTTTGTGTGTGTGGAACACATGTCGAGGAGAAGACGCTGCAATGATTCGCTGACCGCTCAATATGAGTAAAGCACTGTTCGGCAACGGACCACTCCCGCGACTATGCTTCGCTCAGCGCTAGAAATGAGGAGAGGCAGAATGGCTGCTCGCAAAAATGAACTGTGTGCCGCTCCGCTCCACCACTTGAGCTCCACAGAGTTGGGAGCCGGTGAACGGCCGAACGGGCCCTAAACATGCAGAGGAATTCCGAATTCAAATGATGGTGCTGCACTTCAACAAATGTTACTGGTCGGCGGGTTGTCACGTACTCCCTCCGTTCGGAATTACTTGTCGCAGAAATAGATGTATCTAAATGTATTTTAGTTCTAGATACATCCATTTCCGAGACAAGTAATTTCGAACGGAGGGAGTAGATGATACATGCAGTACAAGACTTTCACAGCCTTGCTTCAAATGGCATGCGTACCAGTACCCATTATAAGATATCTATATTTTATTGTGCAGGCCAAAGACGAGGGAGCATTATGTTTGTTTTTCTTGTGTTCATGTTATGTACTCCTTCCGTTTTTTAATTTAAGAGTGTTTTTTATCTCGAGATTATGAGACCACTGAATGACCACTACCGACGCCATTACGAGCCGCTGAAGCGCCGTTGTCGTTGCTCCCCTACCGAAGCCTGCTTGACCTTGTGTATGATAGCCGGAAAGTCTTCATGCGCATGCCCATAAGAACCAGCACCCGGGAGCCGGAGACGCTGTTGAACCTTTGCATAGATCTAAAGTATATGACACCCAATATTGTCACATGTCGAGAAACCCTAACCTCACCGTCCCAAGGAAATGGCAGAAATCTACGCTTGAGCTTCGTCGACTACGTCCAAACGAACGAACTCAAGGAGAATCGAAATCCGGAAGACAAACTCACAGAAGAAATATTGCCATCCGTCCGAGCGTCGCACCCGCGAGGACTAAAAAAACCTAACATAAACTACAAACCGGAGCGGAAGGCACCGGCATTCTCTTCCCCGCCACCGGCCGCCGGAGTGACAGGCAGAGAGAAGGCGAATTGGCATGCTCGGCGGTGAAGTCTGGAGAAAAAAGTTTGCACTAACCACTTAGGGTTAGGGGAGGAAACGAAAGGATAACATTTGTGATTTTGATACACAAATGTGTGATTTTGGTACCGCTGTCATTATTATTTTTTGTATGCAATTGCAGGATGTTGCAAGAGTCGTAAAGCAACGATTGTGGGTACTCAGAGTCAATCAACTTCAGTGCCATGGCTCTCTCAAAGAAGCAGTAGCGATATATGGGGTCAGGAGAGAAGGTTTACTGATCCACACGCACCGCCACTCCATGTTTCTCATCTGCACCGGCCTCAGTTAAGTCAAAGTGTAGCGTCATCTCCGTTATGCTCGTGTAACACGGTGAAATGAAATGAAATTATATGGGAACACACAAAATGATCAAGACAGAGTGACAGACCACATCCTCTCAAGCTGCACCGAGGGTTGCAGTTTTCTGTTTTCGAGTTGCTTGTTGATGCTTCCCTTTAAACTAGACGAACTTCTCATTTATATTATCGACTGTAGACGATGTAGTGACATTTCTGATCGCACGTGTTTAGGATAAGCGCTCCTGTAGCACATCGCTGGTTGCTCGTGGGAGATCACAGATCAGTGTATGAGTGGCCCGGCTGTGGAGGACCCTGGTTGATCCAGACAATGGCGTGACGACGTCCGAGGTAGGCAGGAACAGTAATGAGTGCTGGTGTTGAGGTAGAGAGGACAGTGGAAGGAAAGTGCGCGGAAAGCTCGTGGTGGACGGACGAGGCAAAAACCATGCAACGCTCGCCATGCCTTTGGCAGAGCCCGATCTTAGCTCAGGCCCGATCGATGTCGCCGCGTTGCCTGGAATGGCAACGCAGGAAGCCACGCAGCGCAGCGCAGCGCAGCGTTCGGCTCCACCCTCTCCAAATCGATGCAGCAGCTAGCACTAGGTGCATACATTAGCAGCTCCAGCTCGTGATCACCACTCTCCTCGGCTCCTCCTCCCACCAGTTCACCACTGCCCCCTAGAATCGCCCGTTCACATGGCGCTCTCCCGCCGCCTCCTCCTCCTCCTCTCCCTCGTCGCCGCCATGACGGCGGTCACCGGCACCGCCCCCGAGGTCATCGTGACCAAGTGCTACCCGCCGCCGACGCCCACCGGCACCACCTCCGAGGTCATCGTGACCAGGTGCTACCCACCGCCGACGCCCACCGTCAACGGCAGCGGCGCGTTCCGCGGCAGTCTCCTCCCGCTCCTCGACGCCCTCCCCTCTGCCGCCGCGCGGACGGGCTTCGCCTCGCTGGGGGCCGGCGGCGCGCTCGCCCGCGGCTTCTGCTTTGGCGACCCCGCGCCTGACCCGTGCCTCCGCTGCCTGTCCGACGCCGGCAGAAAGATCGTCGACCAGTGCGGCGACGCCGGCCGACGCGCGGGCTTCCTGAACGACGGCTGCTTCCTGGGCTACGCCGACACCAACGCTTCCTCCTCCGCCCGCGCGGACGACGACATCGGCGCGGTGACCTTCTTCGGGGACGCCGTCCCGCGCCTCGACGACGCCGACGTGCAGAAGCTCGTGACCGTGGCGCAGTCCCTGGTCCCGCGGTCCGCGAACGGCCAGCTGCCCACCGTCAACGCGACCGCCACGGCGAGCAACGGCGACACGGTGCGCGTGCTGGCACAGTGCGCGACGGACCGCGCCGTGGCGGAGTGCGCCCAATGCCTGCGGGACTCGGCGCTGCATATTGCCAGGAGCTGGGAGCCCGCCGCCGGCGACGTGCAAGGAAGCGTGGCCGCCGTCCTCGGTTCCAACTGCTACCTCCGCTTCGAGATATCGGCACCGCCGCTGCCCCTGGGAGAGCATACCCGTGAGTAGCTCAGCTGATCTCCGGCAGGTAAATTTCTTGAGGATTCTGGCTGCCTCTGACTTGCGATGCATTGCATGCATGCGCTGCAGGGAGATTGATAAAGGAGAACGTCGCCCTGACCGCCTGACGGTGTGCATTGCCATCATCTTGGTCCTAGTCGTAGCTGTCATTTTGCTAGTTAGGCTAGGGTAGTGTTATGCTCTTGAACTATTCTGTTGTATGCATTTGGATGCTTGGTACTGCTACTGCTCTGTTCCGTGATCGATCTCCCACTAATCTTCATCATGATTGTGGAAGCCGGCCGTTTCGCGCGGTCTTATGGAAAACTAATGCTCATGTTTTCTAGATCTTCGACAGATGATGATCTCTTCTCGCTAGTTGCTTGCCTAGCAAGCTCGTCGAGTCGTCCCGTCTGCCATAATTCTGTTCCCGTTCCGCTCCGTCGAGTTCTACTCGATCTGCATGCAGGTGTTTCTTTCTAGGAGAAAAAATAAATAAAAATCCTACACGTACGGGAAAAGCACTACGGACTGATCTTACGGGCAGATGTGTCGCTCTCTTGGTCTCTCCATTGTAAATTCATTCCCCCGTGATTGTAAACTGACCCTGCCTCCTGATTAAATCAAGGACATATACCTGGCCATCCCTCGGGCCGGGCCGGGCTTCGGGCCAGGCCTGACCAAGCCCAAAGCAAAAAAACCAGGTCTGAGACCGGCCTAGCCCGGACGTCGAGCCCAAAAAACAAGCCCAAGCCCAGCCCATCACTGCAAAATCCGTCAGGCCTCGGGCCTTGGGCCGGGCCTCTTCATTAAACAGCTGATATGACAGGCCCGGCCCGTCTTTCAGGCTCAAAAACTAGGCCCGAGCCTGGCCCGTGGACAAGATCGGGTCGGGCCGACCGGGCCAGGCTGCCCAGGGCAGAGCTACTGGGACATGTAAGCCCGTAACCTCCTCTCCATGAGAATTGTTCCGTAGATGTAGCAAAGCTAAAAAAAAATGGAGACCAAAGATGCTTGCATGCGTTCTTTTTAAAATGTTATATCATGCTGGAGCACATTGGGCGTGCAATCAGAAAATATGTGCCACGGTTGGCAAGCAGCGTGTCTCTTTTTTTCCGGGTAATTGGCATGCAAGGTGTCAAAGACCCCCGCAAAAAAAGAAAGAGAGAGAGTGGCACATCAGTCTGATGTGTGGGTCCATCGTGTAAGAACCAATTCAAATGCTAAAATGGGGTCCATGGTAAACTTATGTGTGCGAAATCTGGTACACGCTGGCGAAAAAATAAATATACTTCAGCATGTCACCATCTCACGAGTACCTTTTTCTTTTCTTTGAGAAATACTCCCTTCTTCATTCACAAATATAAGATGTTCCAACTTTTTTCTGAATCAGTTGTATACATAAACAAGTTTTAGTGTGTGCGTTCACTTATTTCAGTTGGTATAAAGATTATACAAAAAATATTCAAAACATCTTATATTTGTGAACAGAGGGAGTATCTCACAGGTACCTAAGGTTCAAACGGAACTTGATCATAAAATTAAGTGATAGGAGTATTTGCTAAAAAAATAGGTGATATTTTTGAGCAATATCTAGTTCCACACTAGTACTAAGTGGGAGCGTGGGCTCTACTGAGCTCCATGGAGCTAGGTTTTTTTCCCCCAAAAAATCATATTTAAAAGTTTTGAAAAATATTCAAGAAAAAACATTGAAAAACTTGTGTGTGTTCAGTACGGATCTGAGAAACTTTCTTTTGAAAATATTGTAATCTGTAGGCTACACGGAAGAAACAAAATTTGGCCCAACAACAAAAGAATGGCCCATTTGGAATACATTTTTTTTCAATGCCACTGTAAAAGGATATAGTTATAAAATTTCGCACGTATGTAATATACATGCGTATGTGTACTCACATATTCTCTATCTCTTTTCTGATGCATAAATACCGTATTTTATTTTATTTTTTGAGACAAAAATACCGTATTTTATAACTAGGCTCGCTGGAGCCGGGCTCCATTAGCATTTTCGTACTAACTGACCCGTGAGTGACAAAATAGGGAGCCGTTGTGTCTCGCCCACAGCAAGACACGAGCACGTCTCACCTAAAGAACGCCCCAAATTCGCCCCTAATCACACGCGTACATGTACACCAGTTTTGTTTTTCATTTTTCTATGTATTTTCGAAAATATAATTAGGTATATTCCAAAACAACTTAATGTACTTAAAAATATTAACCAACAAAATAGAAAAATGTAAACAGTGTGTATATTTTCTGGAAGTGTATTTTATTAAATAAAACTTGATAGTATTCCAAACAAAATGTTCGTGATATTTCAACAATGGTCACCTGTTTCAAAAAATGTACATGGATTTTCGTTAAATGATAAATAATATAAAAATGTTCATGTAATTCATAAAAAATGTTTCATACCACAAAAAAAATGTGTGATACATTTTGAAAAGTATTCACAAGTTTCAATAATATGCTTTCAATAAATGTATATATATTATTAAAAAATCTGCATAGTTAAAAAATGTATCATTCAAATAAATATTTCAATGTGTATTTGGAAAATGTTGCACATGTATTTGAAAAATATTCAAAAACATGTATTAAAAAATGTAATCATGTATTTGAAAAAAATGTCTATAGTTTTTTATATGTATTCAAAATAAGTCCAATGTGTATTTAAAAGTAGACATCAAAACATATATTTGAAATAATTCTAATCATGTATTTGTAATAAGTTAAACATGTATAAAAAGATTTATGATGTATACAAAAAATGTACTATAATGTGTACAAAAAAGGAAGACATGTGTTTAAAAAGAAAAAGGGAAAAATGATAAAATATATGAAACCCAAAGAAGTAAACAAAGAAAAAGAGAAAAAACAAAAACCAAAGAAAGCTAGAGGAACCTGAAGAAAACTGCTGCAAACAATGAAAAATCCGATAAGAAAACAACAAAGAAAAAACTCGTACCACGGCTACAGTATTGTGCCAATCCTATAGCACCGCACCCCTTCGCAGCTTGTACATTTATATGTTTTGAGTTTGTAGTTTGTGATAGAAGAACAACAACTAGGTCTCAGAGCAGCGAGAAATAGCCCTAGCGGACAAAATGGACCGCAAAGCACCAGAAAAGACATTAGCCTATAAAACAGGCTCAAATGTTGCAGCTTGTCCACCCTTTTATGACCCAACAACAATTTATTTAAGGATACCAACATAAAGACATAAATACCACCCATGTTTGGTTGAAGCTAAGACTTAAAAAGATCTATTGATGTAGGGTTAAGCCCTTGTTTGCCCGATCTTCATGAATTGGAGGTGGATTTTGGGAAGGACACAAACATGTCACAAAGGAGAACACTCAATAATAATATGCACATCACACATGTGCTCTCTTAACATCCAAATCAAAATACACCTAGAAACCACAAGTAAAAGGGTAGGTTCTTCCCAAATCTCTAGGGGAGAGATGAGGTATGATGGTCCACTTAGAGATCCTTCTCCAAGTTGGAGGTCTTGATGATCTATGATGATATCTCTTTTCAAGTTTCGCTCCCTAAAAGGCTGCCGATACCATACCTCTATTGAACCCTACTGGATCCACGAGTGAATAGAAAGTTAGATCTACATGGGATCTCACCTGAATCGCCCCATCTATCCTTGATCTCCAAGTTGGAGGTCTTGATAATCTATCATGATATCTCTTTTCAAGTTGGAGGTGTTGTTCCTCTAGGAGGAGGTACAAGGAGCAAAATGTCCAAGTGTATACTTTGCTAACCCTAGGATGGAGGTAGGGGAAGAGTATATATAGTCCTAGGCAAATGAAGGGGTAAGTAAGGGTACAAGGGTCATTTGCCCCATGGTTGCTCGCAGGCAAGCCTGTTTGCACGGGAGAGGGGTTATAGGCACGGGCAAACGGGCATGCACGTGGGGGTGTCCAGAGAGCTGGACGCAACCCCCGTGTGCACGGGGGTGTACCTTGGGCATGGGGTCCAGAGGCATGTGCACACTAGGTATCTAGATGGCTTCGTATTGCGGGCCTTCCGTAACACCCCGTACGTAACTTGCCATATTTCTATTCCAACTCTTGCCGTTTCCGGCACTAAGTTATGTTATTTCCTCGTTGTCGGGTTTTTGCCTTCGTGTTATTTTGTCGTTGCCATGCATCTCATGTCATCTCATCATGTGTGTAAGGACATATTTATGCCTAAGTGTTTTGGTGATTGATGACAACGCATTTGCGGACTAATCGTGTGCCATGAGTATTCCAGACACTTCTTTGCTAGGCACAAGACGATTGGGTGCCCCTCGAAGACTGACGAAGACGACGTCTTTTCTACGTTTCTTTTTGGTGGATTTGAGTCGTAGGAAAGCCGTACTATTAAGAGGGGGTCCGCGTTGGAAAGGTTTGGGTGGAATCATCACGTACACGTCTCCTTTTATCCCCTCCTTCTTCCTTGGAGCTTCCTCTGTTTTCCTGCCTCTTGTGACTGGCTGCTGTTGTGGTTGCGGTAGTACTGCTCCTGGATCAACGGTAGTACCGTAGGCATCCACGATAGTACCACGTGGTGGCGCGGTAGTACCTCTGGTGCCCACGGTAGTACCGCTCCCCTGGAGCCGCACTACCGCTGCCCACCAGGCTAGTGCCGCCCCTTTGCGGTAGTAGGAGCGGATGTAATTTTTTACATCCGCACCTGCCGTGGTAGTACCGCTTTCGCCGTGCGGTAGTACCACGCTATGCGGTCAGGCAGTACTTTTTTTGCGGAAGCAGGCACAGAAGTTTCCCTTCCCCCTGGCTGGGACTTTTGCCTTGCGGTAGTACCGCATGGGGGGCGCGGTAGTACCGCGCGTGCGGAAGTACCGCCCCCAGCTTCTGTGCGTCTGTTTCTGTGCTGGGGTCGCGGCAGTACCGTGGGTCGGCACGGTAGTACCGCACAGCCATGCGATAGTACCGCTTGGTTGCAAGCAGTAGTACCACGCGGCCGTGCGGTAGTACCGCTGGCCAGGCGCGGTAGTACCGCTGGCCGCGGGCTGGTTGGTGGGTAACGGTTGGATCTTTTCCACACACTATATAAGGGTTCTCCTTCTTCCCCGTTGACTCACCTCTTCCACCATTAAAAGCTCCATTATAGCTCCAAGCTCCATTTTCCCCCGATCTCACTCCCTAGCTGACCAAACTTGTTGATTTGCTTGGGAGTGGTTGAGAAGGCCCCGATCTACACTTCCATCAAGAGATATTTGATTCCCCCTACTAATCCCTTGCGGATCTTGTTACTCTTGGGTGTTTGAGCATCCTAGACGGTTGAGGTCACCGCGAAGCCATAGTCCATTGTGGTGAAGCTTCGTGGTGTCGTTGGGAGCCTCCAATTGAGTTGTGGAGATTGCCCCAACCTCATTTGTAAAGGTTCGGTCGCCGCCTCCAAGGGCACCAATAGTGGAATCACGGCATCTCGCATTGTGTGAGGGCGTGAGGAGATTACGGTGGCCCTAGTGGCTTCTTAGGGAGCATTGTGCCTCCACACCGCTCCAACGGAGACGCACTTCCTCTTAAAAGGAAGGAACTTCGGCAACACATCCTCGTCTCCACCGTCTCCACTCTTGGTTATCTCATTCCTTTACTTGTGTAGCTTATTTGTTTCATATATCTTGCTTGCTTGTGTTCCTATTCGTGTTGCATCATATAGGTTGCTCATCTAGTTGCATATCTAGACAACCTACTTTGATGCAAAGTTTAAATTGCTAAAGAAAAGCTAAAAATTGTTAGTTGCCTATTCACCCCCCCTCTAGTCAACCATATCGATCCTTTCAATTGGTATCAGAGCCTCATCTCTTTATTAAGGACTTTACCATCCAAAGAGTATGGTTGATACCATAGACGGTGCGAAGGAACACTCCGGTGTGAATCCTATCTTGTCTACGGGCGATGGGGGAACTTCGGTCTCTCGTGAGGAGTTCAATGTGGCCTTGGAGACATTGAAAACATCCATGACGACCGAAGTTGAAAGCATGCTTACTAAATTTCTTGAGGGGCTTAAGCTATCCACCGCACCGTTGAAAGTGGGTGATCCCGCCAACAAGGTGTCGGATGCTATCCCCGACAAGGGGGAAGCTAGTAGTGAAAAGGCTCCTTCTTCTAGTGGCAAGAATGGCACCGACATCTTTGCCCATGTGGAATCACCACTTGTTTATGGTGGACCGGTTCCTTCCACTCATTTGAATCATGCCGGTCCTCCCCCTAAGATTGTGAAAAATGAGGATTTTGGTTCTTGGGTTTACCGCTTTAAACGGCATTTAAATCATGTGAACACTAACCTTTGGAGAATCATTGAAGAAGGTTTCTATCCACATGATCCAAGCGACTTCACTCCTCGAGAAGCCGCGGACAATCAATTCAATGAGAATGCTCTCTTCATCATTCAAGATGCAATTCCACCCGAAGACCTACCTCATCTTCGTCCCTTCGCCTTGGCCAAAGATGCATGGCATTGTGTCGTGTCTCTCTACCGGGGAAGCGCAAGCATTCAACGCTCCAACTATGAAGTGGTACAAGATGAGGCTGATGAGTTTGCAATGAAGGAAGATGAAGAACCTCGTGAGCTTTATCGGAGAGTAACCAAACTCGCGGTCTCACTACGAGATCACGGGAGCAAGGACACGGATGACAATTTGATCAAGCGCAAATTCCTCAAGGCAATGATGCCCTACCACAAGGCCATGTCCTCCGTCATTCGTCAAAGACCGGACTTCCACACTTTGACCTCAAGCGAAGTGTTGGATGAGTTTGTGGCCATGAACATTTTGGACAAGACCGCCGACAATGCGGTGCTCCGTTCTCAATGGGCAAAGAAGCCTAACCTTACATTGAAGGCCAAGCTCATCGTGGAAGAATAAGAAGAGGAAGAAGAGGAGAGCAACCCCGAAGATACGAAGTATGCATATAATGAACACATGGCACTTGCTTCAAGGCAATTTTGGAGCAAGAAAAACTCGAGGCCCAATTTTAGCAAAAACAACTTGAGTGGCACAAGGGGCAAGCAACGTGTAAGGACTTGCTACAATTGCGTCAACGTGAGTCATTTCGTTGCGGAATGCCCGTATGAGAAGAGGGAAGATAATGGTGGCAAACTCATCCGAAAGGACAAGGCCAAGTCGTTCCCCAACAAGAACAACTTCACCAAGAAGACTCCTCCCAAGGCTTTGGTTTTGCAAGAAGAGTACAATGAGGATGATGATGATGATGAAGATGATGAGTCGGTTGCCATGGCCTCCGTTGCCATTGCAACAACGTCACGGGTGTCTCTCTTCGACTCACCCAACGAGAGTATCACCGCCAAGTGCCTCATGGCTAAATCCACCAACAAGGTAACCTCCAACATCAAAACTACCATCATTAATCATCCTTCCCCGACGGATAGCATTAATGAACTTGAGGGAGCTAATGTGGAGGCTAACGAGTTTGAGGCCTTTATGGGAAAACTCAAGAGAAAATCCAAGAAGCACTTTGTTGCTATCTTGGAACAACTTGGTGAAGCCAATGACATGATCGAGGCTCACGAAGACACCATCTCTAAGATGGAAGGGCATAGTCGTGAATATGTCGATGAGATTTCGGATCTTTCCAATGCTCTTGAGGAAGAGCGTGGTCTTCGTTTGGCTCTTGAGGAGTCACACAACGTTGATCATGCTAAGTTAAAGAAAGATTATGATCATGTCCTCATTGTTTCTCGTGTGCTAAATTCTGAGAAGGCCAAACTCAGGGTTGATCTTGCTAGACTCAAAGAGGAGTTTGATATACTTGACAAGGCCCACAAGGCCTTGAAGGGTATCCACGCTAGTCTCAAGGAGTCTCATGATCAACTCCAAGTGAAGCTAACTAAGGAGAAAGCAACTTTTCCTCATATGGTTTTAATTGATAATGCAAATGCTACTAACCCATGTTGTGAGCATATACATCTTGTTGAGGAAAATGCGAAGTTGAAGGAGCAACTTGAGAGAGGTCTTGTGACTTGCATACAAGGCAAAAAGAACCTCAACGATCTCTTGATCAACCAAAAGGGAGGTGTGGCCAAGGAAGGGGTTGGGTACGTGCCCGACTCCAAGAACAAGAAGAAGAATGACAAGACCAAACGACCTCCTCCCCTCATGCAAACCTTTGTGAGGGAGGGAGAGAGTGCCCCCGAGGAGAAGAAGAATAACAATGTCAAGAAGGGCAATGCCACCCCTCTCAACAAAGCCGGCGATTTTAACCCTTCTTATGTGTTATGCCGTGCTAGTGATGGGCATGTTTATGCCAAATTTGTTGGTTCTCTTCATGAATACATTGAATGGTCTCTTTGGGTTCCAAAAACCCTTGTTACTAACATCAAAGGACCCATTACAAAATGGGTACCTAAAACCAAGCATTGATCTCTTGTAGGTGTTTGCTTCTGGTGGGGGATCATGGTTGCTCGATAGCGGAGCTACAAATCATATGACCGGAAGCAAGGACTTGGTGGTGGACGTGCACAAGGTTCCATCTATGCCCACCAATGTCGAGTGGGGTGACGCCTCATCTTCTAAGGTATTGGGACTTGGCAAGGTGGTCATCTCTCATGATCTCACGGTCGAGAAGGTCATGCTTGTTGAGTCCCTTGCATACAATTTACTTTCCATTCGTCAACTTGCTATCATGGGCTTTGCCACTTTCTTTGATATCGATACCGTGGCCCTCTTGTGGAGCAAGACTCTTAAAGTAGCTTTTGTTGGGCATGTCGAGAACGGTCTGTATGTGATTAACTTTTCGGAGCGACCCACTAAGACCGCGACATGCCTAATGGCTAAAGTTGATGTGGGATGGCTTTGGCATCGCCGTTTAGCCCATGTCAAAATGAGATCTTTGCAAAGTCTCCTCAAGGGGGACCATGTCCGTGGACTAACGAATGTTAGTTTTGCTAAAGATCATGCTTGCAGTGCCTGTATCGAAGGAAAGCTACCTGAGAAGGCTCACCCTCCCACGACTATCATTTATTCAAAGAGGCCTTTGGAGCTCCTTCACATGGATCTCTTTGGGCCTCCATCCTTCGATAGTCTTGGAGGTAGGAAGTATTGCTTGGTGATTGTGGATGACTACTCAAGGTACACGTGGGTGTATTTCTTCAAGAGGAAGAGTGAGACCCAACAAACCGTCATTGACTTTGCAAATGAAGCACAACGTCAACACAATGCAAAGATCTTGACAATAATAAGTGACAACGGCACCGAGTTCAAGAACTACACCTTGGATGAGTTTCTTAGTGACGAGGGAATCAAGCATCAATATTCCACACCCTACACCCCTCAACAAAACGGTGTTGCGGAGAGGAAGAACCGGACGTTGATGGATGCGGCAAGGACCATGATGGCGGAGTTCAAGTCTCCGTACAACTTTTGGGCCGAAGCCATCAACACCGCGTGTCATGCATCAAATCGGCTCTACCTCTGCAAGGGCTTGAACAAGACTCCATATGAGATACTCACCGGTAACAAGCCCAACCTCAAGTACTTCCGGGTATTCGGGTGTAAGTGTTTCATTCTCAAGAAAGGTGTTCGGTTATCTAAATTTGAGGCTAGAGCTTATGAGGGCATATTTGTTGGTTATGCTACAAACTCTCATGCTTACCGTGTCCTCAATAAATCCACGGGACTTATTGAGGAGACGTGTAACGTGGAGTTTGATGAGAATAACGGCTCCCAAGTGGAGCAAAGTGGCACTTGTGATGTAGGTGATGAAATTCCTCCTCAAGCCATAAGAAGAATGGGTGTTGGTTTCATCCTACCCATTGAGGAACCCCTTGTGGCCGAAGGAGAAGGACAATGCTCCACTCAAGTGGAGCCATCACCAACCCAAGGCCCACACGCTTCCGAAGAACAAAGTGAAGGCCCTCAACCTCATGAACAAGACCAAGGGCAAGATCATACTCAAGACGGTGTTGACACACCAAGGGATGCCCAAGGTCAAGTTATCTCCCCTGAGCAAGTTCAAGATCAAGAACAAGTTCATGACAGCGCTCAAGATGATCAAGTAACCGCTCCTCAACTCACCACCGAGGAGGAATTAGAGCGCCGTGCCGCCAAGGTTGCTTCCAAGCTCTCCACCAAGGATCATCTCATGACGAATGTGCTTGGAAGCTTAAGAAAGGGGGTAAGCACTCGTAGACAATTAGCAAATTATTGTGAGCATCACGCGTTTGTCTCTTGTGTGGAACCCCACAAGGTCTATGAGGCGCTAGAAGATCCGGATTGGCTCAATGCCATGCATGAAGAACTCAACAACTTCGAGCGCAACAAAGTGTGGAGATTGGTGCCAAGACCGACCGGAAATCACAATGTCATAGGAACCAAGTGGATATTTAAGAACAAGCAAGATTCCCATGGGATCATCATTCGTAACAAGGCTCGTTTGGTAGCACAAGGCTACTCCCAAGTCGAGGGTATCGACTACGGTGAAACCTTTGCTCCCGTTGCTCGTCTTGAATCCATTCGCATGTTGATTGCATATGCTTCTCATCATAACTTTAAGTTACAACAAATGGATGTGAAGAGTGCTTTTCTTAATGGTCCCATTAATGATTTGGTTTACGTCAAGCAACCCCCAGGCTTCGAGGATCCCTACTTTCCCGATCATGTGTATCAACTCGATAAGGCACTCTATGGCCTTAAACAAGCCCCACGTGCGTGGTATGACCACCTTACCGAGTTGTTACAAGACCGTGGTTTTGAAGTTGGGCTAATCGACCCCACTCTTTTTACTAAGAAGGTCAAAGGGGAGTTGTTTGTGTGCCAATTATATGTTGATGATATTATCTTTGGTTCTCCTAACAAAGCTTTCAATGAGGAATTTGCTGCTCTCATGACCTCAAAGTTCGAGATGTCCTCCATGGGAGAGTTGAAGTTCTTTCTAGGGTTCGAAGTGAAGCAAAGAAGAGAAGGAACCTTCATCAATCAATCCAAATACACTCAAGACATGCTCAAGAGATTCAAGCTAAGTGACGTCAAGCCGGCTTCCACTCCAATGCCCACCAAGTGCTGACTTGACTTAGATCCCAATGGTAAAGTGGTGGATCAAAAGGTATATCGTTCCATGATTGGATCCTTGCTTTACCTTTGTGCATCTAGACCGGACATCATGTTGAGTGTGGGAATTTGTGCATGGTTTCAAGCCGCACCTAAGGAAAGTCACTATGTGACGGTCAAACGAATCTTTCGATATTTGGCTCATACCCCAAACTTTGGCTTATGGTACCCAAGAGGATCAAACTTCAAGCTTGTAGGGTACTTGGATTCCGATTGGGCGGGAGACAAAGTGGATAGGAAGTCCACTTCCGGAGGGTGCCAATTCCTTGGTTGCTCTTTGGTAAGTTAGTCTTCCAAAAAGCAAAGTTGTGTGTCTCTCTCGTCCACCGAAGCGGAGTATGTGGTGGCCGGTAGTTGTTGTGCACAACTCTTATGGATGAGGCAAACTTTAAAGGATTATGGTGTCACTTGTGACAAAGTGCCTCTTTGGTGTGGTAATGAAAGTGCCATCAAGATCTCTCTCAACCCGGTGCAACACTTCAAGACGAAGCATATTGAGATCCGATATAACTTCATCCGGGATCACATTAGGCGAGGAGAGATCGAGCTCAACTACGTCAACACTCATGATAACCTTGCAGATATCTTCACGAAGCCCTTGGATGAAGCAAGATTTCGCGAGTTAAGGCATGAGCTAAATATCATCGATTCGAGCAATGTTGCTTGAACCCTTGCACACCCCACCATACTCAATGTGTTGTCCTATTTAGATGTAGGCATGGACATAGGGGGAGTGATGTTCTCTCAATGAACTCTCCCTCCCCCCATTATGCATAAATCAATCAAGTCTTTCACATTAGCCATGTTTGATGGTACTTGTGCTTCAAAGACGAGTTTTGGTCATGGACCCAAGGATAATTCTTCGCGGTGCCATACCAATTGACTCAAACATAGGTGGCTACGGCCACCGCCCTCTCTTTTGGAGAGGTGGTGTCTCGTGGTTGGTTCGTTTGTCGTGTGCCTTTATGGTTTTGTGTGTTGCGTGGTCTTGTGGTGTCGTGTTGGCTCGAAGTGGTTTGTGCAAAGATCCAGTTTTTTGCGCTTGAAACATGCATCTTCTTGAGCCCACGGTACTACCGCGTTTGGGCGCAGTACTACCGCTTTGGGAGGCACGGTACTACCGCGCCACAGCACGGTACTACCGCTCTGGTGCGGTACTTCGGAAGTACCGCGCCGTGCGGTACTACCGTGTCTGGGCACGGTACTACCGCGCCATCAAGGGCGCGTGGGGGTTATGACTCGGGTAGGGGAGTTCCGACTCCCCATACCCATTCATTGTCTCTCTCTCCACGTCTCTCCCTCTGAAGAACGGCGTCAGAGGCCCTCGCCGGATCTCCGTCTCCGGCCACTCTCCTCGGATTCCGACCGGTGGGATCGTTCCCCACCACTTCCTCTTGCCATGGACCAAGGTTTTTCCCCAAATCCCTCTTTTTCTTGGCTATTTTCTTGCTTCTAGGATTTTGGGGAGAAACTTGTCGTTCTTGAGATTTTAGGCCAAATCTATGCAAGAGTAGGATGTAGGAGAGTCGTGATGCGTAGGAAACATACTTGATATGCTGTCTTGTGGTAGCTTTGTCCAACCGTAGTACCGCCGTGGTTTCGCAGGCTTTTTCAGATTTGAACCAGTTCAGATCTGACGCGGTGCGGTACTACCGTGCCCGATGTGCGGTACTACCGCTCTTGCGGTACTACCGCCCGTCAGGTGCGGTACTACCGTACGGTGCGGTACTACCGCTCTGCAGACATGGTACTACCGCGCCGGCCGCGGCGCTAAGGTCGTACTACCGCTCCTACACCCGGTATTACCGTGATCTTGCACGATACTACCGCGTCTAAGAGCCGTACTACTATCTTAGCTCCGCAGCTCTTGGCAGTACTACCGTAGGGATCAAATCTCTCTCTAGGACATTTATCATGTGTGCTTTCTGCTTGTTTCACTTGCTTTGTTGTGGTCTTTGCATTAATCTCTCTTGGCTGTTGTGGGTGTTTTTGCGTTCTGTGTCTCAGGTGGTGGCTCTCGCCGTTCCAATCCCAGTCGTGACACTGGCTCCAAGCGTCTGTGCAACTCCCAAGATGAAGCCCCAGAGGGCTCCAATGCCCCCAAGCGCAATTTCAAGACCACTGCCAACAAGCAAAAGGAACCGGCTAAGGGCATGGACAAGATTTCAACCTCTGAGTATGTTGAGCGCCGAAAGATCAATCCCTATGTGAATCCTCGGGCTATCCTTAGAGGCACCGAGTTGTTCTGGACCAAGCAACAGGATCTCATCTATCTGGATGTGATCAAGAACAAGCAGAATACCTTTGTGGATGTCAAGTGGATAGACATGCATCACCTGCGGAAGGACAAGTTTCGTGACTATTTTGGAGAGGCTCTGGACTTGGTGGAGCAGTTTGCTATTGAGCCGGTGATCTCCTTTCACCTTGACTATGACCCTGAGCTCATCTGTCAGTTCTTTGCCTCAGTGTACTTTCATCCCGGGGAGGAGCGGAGGATGACCTGGATGACCAATGGCCGTCAGCTGTCTGCTACATGGAAAGAGTTCATGGATCTGCTGCACATTCCTGATGACGGGCTTCACACCCCCGTTGGCGTTCGCCCGCATGCCAACTCCGAGTCTGCCAACAAGAACCAGCTTCAGCCCTTCCTTGTTGAGAAGGTACTCCCCAATGGCAAGTCTTCTTGGGTGTTGAACTCCTTTCTGGATATCATGCATCGCATCTTCCGCAACACTCTGTTCCCACGCATTGGCGACAAGGACAAGGTACATGCATATCTAGTGAACATGTTGCTCTTGTGTGCAGAGGCACGTTCTTCTCAGACTCAGCCACTTGATGTCTCACACATCATGTGGTGTGAGCTTCGGTTTGCGGTGTTCACTCGCAAGGTACCTATCTATGGACCGTACCTGTTTCTGCTGCTCTCCACCACTTGGGAGAAGACGTATCCAGGTGATGAGTTCCTTGCTCCAGACTGGATTCTCCATGAGTCCATCAGCCTCCACGTCAAGCCCAACTGGGCCAACACCACTACCCGTGCTGAGGCATCTTCTGCTAGGAGGGCTGCTGGTGAGGGGAAGGCTGCTGCTGCTGAGACTGTTGCTGAGGACCGTGCTGCTCGGCCTACCACTTCTTCCTCTGAGCCGTCATGGGCCAAGAAGCTGAAGGACAAGATGAAGACTCTCTTCTGCATGCAGGCCAAGGGACAGTATAGGGCTCATGTGGCTGACAAGGAGAGTCGCCGCCGTGACAAGAAGGTGATGAGGCTCTTTAGAGAGGATGTGTCTAGCGGGTCTGAGGATGTCATCACACCTGAGGCTGCCTGGATGTCAAAGCAGGGCTACAAGTGGACCAGTTCAGAGGATGACCTTGAGGAGACTATCCCTGCCGCTGAGTCTGACGAGGAGCACGAGGAGCAGTGGGTCGACTTCTCTGCCTGAGCCACCCCGTGTGTGTAGTTGTCCTCTCTGCCTTTTTGGCGTCTCGATGCCAAAGGGGGAGAGAGTGTAGGGATTTGTGTTGTATCGTGCTTGGTGTGTTTGTTTGCTTTGTCGTTTGGACCTCGTTTGCCTCGTTTGCTTTTGTTTGGTTTGTGCCTTCGAGACATATCCTCCATATGGTGTAAGACATATGCACTCTATCTATCTTAGTTATCTTATGTTTGTACTATCTTGTCTAAGTGATAGATATGCCTTGTCTCTATAATATAGGGGGAGCTCTGTTCCTAGTATTCGTGCTCATCTAGGTGGCACACATTTAGGGGGAGCCCGTCTATATTATAGAGAGGAGGGGTTTGCATTTACTTATAGTATTTTCTTTGTGCAAATCCCATTTTGTCATCAATCCACCAAAAAGGGGGAGATTGTAAGGACATATTTATCCCTAGGTGTTTTGGTGATTGATGACAACGCATTTGCGGACTAATCGTGTGCCATGAGTATTCCAGACACTTCTTTGCTAGGCACAAGACGATTGGGTGCCCCTCGAAGACTGACGAAGACGACGTCTTTTCTACATTTCTTTTTGGTGGATTTGAGTTGTAGGAAAGCCGTACTATTAAGAGGGGGTCCGCGTTGGAAAGGTTTGGGTGGAATCATCACGTACACGTCTCCTTTTATCCCCTCCTTCTTCCTTGGAGCTTCCTCTGTTTTCCTGCCTCCTGTGACTGGCTGCTGTTGTGGTTGCGGTAGTACTGCTCCTGGATCAATGGTAGTACCGTAGGCATCCACGGTAGTACCGCGCGGTGGCGCGGTAGTACCGCTGGTGCCCACGGTAGTACCGCTCCCCTGGAGCCACACTACCGCTGCCCACCAGGCTAGTGCCGCCCCTTTGCGGTAGTAGGAGCGGATGTAATTTTTTACATCCGCACCTGCCGCGGTAGTACCGCTTTCGCCGTGCGGTAGTACCGCGCTATGCGGTCAAGCAGTAGTACCGCCCCTCGGCAGTACTACTATGTCGGGTTTTTGCTACTTCCATTTTTTTGCGGAAGTAGGCACGGAAGTTTCCCTTCCCCCTGGCTGGGACTTTTGCCTTGCGGTAGTACCGCATGGGGGGCGCGGTAGTACCGCGCGTGCGGAAGTACCTCCCCCAGCTTCTGTGCGTCTGTTTCTGTGCTGGGGTCGCGGCAGTACCGTGGGTCGGCACGGTAGTACCACACAGCCATGCGGTAGTACCGCTTGGTTGCAAGCAGTAGTACCGCGCGGCCGTGCGGTAGTACCGCTGGCCGCGGGCTGGTTGGTGGGTAACGATTGGATCTTTTCCACACACTATATAAGGGTTCTCCTTCTTCCCCGTTGACTCAGCTCTTCCACCATTAAAATCTCCATTATAGCTCCAAGCTCCATTTCCCCCCGATCTCACTCCCTAGCCAACCAAACTTGTTGATTTGCTCGGGAGTGGTTGAGAAGGACCCGATCTACACTTCCACCAAGAGATATTTGATTCCCCCTACTAATCCCTTGCGGATCTTGTTACTCTTGGGTGTTTGAGCATCCTAGACGGTTGAGGTCACCGCGAAGCCATAGTCCATTGTGGTGAAGCTTCGTGGTGTCGTTGGGAGCCTCCAATTGAGTTGTGGAGATTGCCCCAACCTCGTTTGTAAAGGTTCGGTCACCGCCTCCAAGGGCACCAATAGTGGAATCACGGCATCTCGCATTGTGTGAGGGTGTGAGGAGATTACGGTGGCCCTAGTGGCTTCTTGGGGAGCATTGTGCCTCCACACCGCTCCAACGGAGACGTACTTCCTCTCAAAAGGAAGGAACTTCGGCAACACATCCTCGTCTCCACCGTCTCCACTCTTGGTTATCTCATCCCTTTACTTGTGTACCTTATTTGTTTCATATATCTTGCTTGCTTGTGTTCCTATTTGTGTTGCATCATATAGGTTGCTCATCTAGTTGCATATCTAGACAACCTACTTTGATGCAAAGTTTAAATTGCTAAAGAAAAGCTAAAAATTGTTAGTTGCCTATTCACCCCCCTCTAGTCAACCATATCGATCCTTTCAATGTGCATTGCATTTGCATACGTGTTCGTCTCATGCATCCGAGCATTTTCCCCGTTGTCCGTTTTGCATTCCGGCGATCCTATGACCTCCGGCGTCCCTTTCTACCTCTTTTCGTGTGCGGGTATTAAACGTTCTCAGATTGGACCGAGACTTGCCAAGCAGCCTTGGTTTACTACCGGTAGACCGCCTGTCAAGTTTCGTGCCATTTGGACTTCATTTGATACTCCAACGGTTAACCGAGGGACCGAAAAGGTCTCGTGTGTGTTGCAGCCCAACACCCCTTCAAAGTGGCCCAAAACCCCTTCTATCAACTAGGCCGTTCGATCATGATCGCGTGGCCGCAAACCGTGCTCAATTTGGAGCCTCCTAGCTCCTCCTACCTCTATAAATAGATCCATCCACGAAATCCCGGGTCTCCTCCCCCCTAACCCTAGCAATTTCCCCCGCAGCGTGCCGGACAACGTCCGCTCGCGCCGGACGAGACCGCCGCCGCCTATCCCGTCGTGCCACGTGGCGGGCGCGCCCCACTTCGCCGCCGACCATGCAGGGCCCGCCGAAGCCCGTGGCCGGCCCCCGCGGCTCGTTCCCCTCGCGCCGCCTCGCGCCTGCAAGCCCCGCCGTCTTCCTCCTCGCGACCGGCCGAGCCGCCCGGCGCCGCCGTGCGCCATCGCCGGCGACCGCCCCGCTCCAGCGACGCCGTCCTCCACCACCACACCGCCGACGCCGGCCTCCACCGACCGCACCTCGCCGCCCCGCATCTCCTCTCCGACGCCGGCGCCGTCCCGCAAGTCCGGCGACCCCTCCTCCCTTCTCCTCGACTCCGGCAGCCATCTACAGCTCCGGCGACCTCCGGCAGCTACTGTTCCGGCGACCTCGATCCGCGTGCAAACCGGATCTGGAGTTTTGGATCGGTTGACTATCTCAACAAACCCTAATGTTTTGTGCATACTTTGACATGTCATAACTCTGCAACCGTTGCCCCGATTCGTGCGTGTAGCATATCCAAATGTTCGTCTCAACGAGTACTTCATTTCATCTCATTGCATCATGTTGTTTTGAGCTCATCTTGATGCCCTAAATGCTATTGGAAGAGGGCAATGTGATGTTAGTTTTAGATTCTTATCAGCATATGCACTTTTGTCATTTTTGCCATGATTAATGTGTGCCTCCTATGATCTTGAGCTCTACATGATTTTTGAAGTATGCCATGCCATCTTTACAGGGGTGTATGCCATGTATTTTTGTGATCTCTGTGGTGACTAGCACAAGCATGCAAAGTAGACTTCTCAATGTTGCTGATTTCAGGGACTTAGAAATATTCTAAGTCATTGCCCTATTTATATTTTTATGCCATGTGTTCATGTTGCTACCGAGTGATCCGTGCCTCTTTTGAGCATGATCAGTAAGGATGTTTTGTAGATATTGTGGTGCTCTATCCATCCATGTCTTTATTTGCATTTATGGAGCACCCTAGCTTGAGTCAATCGAGCTCTACTTTTGCTATAAAATGTTCCTGGCAGATTGTTAACATGTTTAGCAATTTTGCCGAGCTTGTTGTAGTTGATCCGTGCATGCTATGTTGTTGTTCTTGCCATGTATAGCTTCCATGCCATGTCTACTTGCTGGGTGTATGCTTAGTTTGTCATGTCATGCCTTGTGGTGAGTGCATCGAGCTTGTAAACGTGCCTACTTAATATCTGTTTTGACATGTTCCAGTTTTTCACTAAGTCTGAATCTGTTAACGTTAATTGCTATGTTCACGTGGTTGCAATTGTATTTCCTGATCCCTTTTGGCTTATGGTCAGTAAGGGACTTTTGTTGTGTGCTTTGAGTAGCTTCATGCCATGCCTTGCTTTGCCTTGATATGTTCCTGTAGCATGTTGTTACCTTGCTCTAAACATTGCTTCCTGATGTTAAATTCCTGACATGCTGTTAATTTCACTAAGTATGAAACCTGTTATCTTTTGCACTTTTTCCATTCTTGTTTGAACCTGCTATTGAGTGAATTAGCCATAGCTCATTGTTCATATTTTGTTAAGCATCATGAGTGGATCCCTGCCATGTATTTTGTTGCTATGTTAGAGTGCTGTAGCATGTTGTTCTTGATGCATTTAGACGGTCTCGTGCTGTTAATCGCAGACCGGTGCCATATTTGTTTTGCTTGCCATTTCCAAACCGTGCATACGAATCCGGTGATCTTTATATCGATTTCGACCGAAATCAACTCCTCTTTCCAGTGGCACTCTTGGTTTTCCAAGTTGAGGCCAGGTTCAATCTTTCCTTTCCAAATCATGCATATGCATCGCATATCAGATCCCACATGTCATGCCATGTTTTGCATCATGTTGTTTGTGCATTGCACGTGGTTGATTGTGTCTCCCTTTGCTTGTTATTCTTGCTTGGGTAGAGCCGGGAGACGAGTACGTCATCGAGGAGCCCGTTGAGTACGCTTACGAGGATCAAGCTAACGTCAACTCGGAGAACTTTGCAGGCAAGATGACCATACCCTCGAAATCACTTCTGTGTTTGCTTGCTAGATGCTCGCTCTTTTGCTATGCCTATGCTACGATACCTACCACTTGCTTATCATGCCTCCCATATTGCCATGTCAAACCTCTAACCCAACTTGTCCTAGCAAACCGTTGTTTGGCTATGTTACCGCTTTGCTCAGCCCCTCTTATAGCGTTGCTAGTTGCAGGTGAAGATTGGAGTTTGTTCCTTGTTGGAACATGTTTATTGTTGGGATATCATTATTATGCCATGTCTACTTTAATGCACCTATATACTTGGTAAATGGTGGAAGGCTCGGCCTTATGCCTGGTGTTTTGTTCCACTCTTGCCGCCATAGTTTCCATCATACCGGTGTTATGTTCCTTGATTTTGCGTTCCTTACACGGTTGGGTTATAATGGGAACCCCTTGACAGTTCGCCTTGAATAAAACTCCTCCAGCAATGCCCAACCTTGGTTTTACCATTCGCCACCTAGCCTCTTTTTCCCTTGGGTTTCCGGAGCCCGAGGGTCATCTTTATTTTAACCCCCCCGGGCCAGTGCTCCTCTGAGTGTTGGTACGAAATGGGCAGCCTGTGGGGCCACCTCGGGGTAACTCAAGGGTTGGTTTTACTCATAGCTTGACCTATCCGAGTGTGCCCTGAGAACGAGATATGTGCAGCTCCTATCGGAATTTGTCGGCACATTCGGGCGGCTTTGCTGGTTTAGTTTCACCATTGTCGAGATGTCTTGTAACCGGGATGCCGAGTCTGATCGGATTGTCTTGGGAGAAGGAATATCCTTCGTTGACCGTGAGAGCTTGTGATGGGCTAAGTTGGGACACCCCTGCAGGGATTTGATCTTTCGAAAACCGTGGCCGTGGTTATGGGCAGATGGGAATTTGTTAATGTTTGGTTGTAGAAAACCTAAAGCTTAACTTAATTAAAATGAATCAACTGAGTGTGTCGCCGTGATGGTCTCTTTTCGGCGGAGTCCGGGAAGAGAACACGGTCTCGAGTTATGCTTGAACGTATGTTGTTCTAGGATCACTTCTTGATCATGGTTGCTCGATCGTGCCTTTGCCTTCTCTTCTCGCTCTCATTTGCGTATGTTAGCCACCATATATGCTAGTCGCTTGTTGTAGCTCCACCTCATACTTTTACCCTTCCTATAAGCTTAAATAGTCTTGATCGCGAGGGTGTGAGATCGCCGAGTCCTTGTGACTCACAGATTACTTCAAAACTTGATGCAGGGACCGATGACACCGCTCCAGGTGATTCGACTAAGCTCAAGTGGGAGTTCGATGAGGACTCAGGACGATACTACATTTCTTTTCCAGACGATCAGTAGTGGTGCCTAGTTGGGGCGATCGGGGACTTTGTCGCTTTTGGGGTTGTTCTTTATTTTGGTTCCGTAGTCGGACCTTGAGTGTATCTGGATGAATGTAATGATATTTATGCTATTTGTGTGACGTGGCGAGTGTAAGCCAACTATGTATCTCTTTCCCTTATGTATTACATGGGTTGTTGTGAAGATTACCTCACTTGTGACATTGCTTTCAATGCGGTTATGCCTCTAAGTCGTGCTTCGACACGTGGGAGATATAGCCGCATCGAGGGTGTTACAAGTTGGTAATCAGAGTCTTCCCCGACCTTAGGAGCCCCCTTCTTGATCGAATCGTTGGCGTTGTTGAGTCTAGAAAAATGTTTTCAGTCATTTAGGATTATATATATCGGAGAGTAGGATTCTTTTTACTCCTCAGTCCCTTCATCGCTCTGGTGAGGCATCCCGACGTAGAGTTTTGACTCTTCTCTTCTCAAATTTCACTAATTTTTTTAGGATCACGCGGGTATCTTGGAATCGTTCCGATGGTTTTGTGATGAGAACATTGTTCTTGGTGCCTCCTGACATTTAGGGGTTGTGGCAGTGTCCCATGGAGTTGAGCTCCGAGGTGTTGTCGTCACAATTTTATCATTGCAATTCTGGAATACCTGAGTTTCGCCGACATCGAAAATCTCTTTTATGCATTGTTGGTGAGATAACCTCGACGCCACCCAGTACTGGGGCGGGAGTTCAGGAGTATTGCCATAACTCGTATAACGGATGCTTTTCGAAGGTTGAGGTAAATGATTTCCGAAGGTTTCTTGGCTATGTGTTAAAGGATAGATACAGCTGGATGTAGGATTTGCTAGCTTTGGGTGAGATATTATGCTTCCCCTGTATCCCCAACACCTGATTGCATAACCGGGAGAATTTCGGGAGTTCCATAGGTGGGAATTCTTGTAGCTCTAGTATTTCTTCCGCGGATATTTGGTTTGTGATTGGGTAATCCTCACCAAGTATTTGTTCTTGTCTGTACCTTGTTGTTTTATTCTTCTACCTCTATTCTAAGTGGCTTCTCAATTTATGGAAGTGTGACCATTTCAATTGGAATGCATTCGTTCATTTTGTTCAGATGTTAAGACTATTTGTTGCAATTGCAATCCATTTGATTCAGCTTGAATATATGTCTGTCAAGATGCTAACGGACGTCACCCTCTTCAGGATGGCTCCTCCAATGTGTAACAATCCTGAACCGCCACCACCACCTCCACCTCCGGAGGCATGGCAAGCTGTGATGGCCGCTACCAATGCAAACACGCAGCTGATCATGCAAAATTTGCAAGAGCGCAACCAAGGCCATGGCAACAATCAAAATCAGTTTGCTACACTCAACCAGTTCCTCGCAAACTAGCCAAAGACCTTCAACAACTGTGTCAAGGCAACAGACGCTGATCATTGGCTTGTGGATATCTGCAAGCATTTCGAGTGCAGCAACGTGAGGCCTGAGGACTTTGTCAAGTTTTCCTCGTTCCAACTCAAAGACCAAGCCGCAGAATGGTTTCAGCAATACAAAGATTCCAGATGACGCCGTGTGATTGCCTGGGATGAATTCCGTCAAGACTTCAAAGCTCACCACATTCCTCAGAGTGTTGTTGAGAGCAAGTGTGAGGAATTCCGCCACCTGAAGCAAGGCAACTTGTCTGTTTACCAGTATAACATCATGTTCCAGAAGCTCGCTCGTTTTGCCAAGCAGGACGTCCCCGACAAGAAGAGCATGATTTACCAGTTCAGGGGTGGCCTCAGAGAAGATCTCCAACTAGCTCTCGTGCTTTTTGAGCCACAGAAGTACGATGAGTTTTACAACATGGCACTGAAACAAGAGACTGCTCAACTCAAGTGCGATGCTTCCAAGAAGCGAGTCAGAGATGCGACTCCTTCTTCCTCAACTCAAGTGGCAACTAAGCAGCAAAAGTATTGGTTGCCTCATCCTCCTCCGTTCCGTCAGCCTTATCAGCAGAAGAGAAAAGGTGGCAATGGATCTTCCCACCCACCCAACCCAGACTTTCAGAACAAGACTTTGTCTCAAGCTCCAAGGCCAAGTGTTCCGTATCACCGTCCGCTCTCGGAGGTCACGTGCAACAAGTGTCAGCAGAAGGGTCACTATGCCAACAAATGCTTCAATCAGAGGCGTCTTCCTCCTCCTCCTCTTGTGAGATCTACCAACACAGCAGTGGTCAAGCATAATCCCAAGAACGCCAAGGTCAACTTGTTGAGCGCAGCTCAGGCAGAGGACTCGTCAGATGTGATAATGGGTAACCTTCCTGTTAACGATATTTCTGCAAAAGTTCTTTTTGACACTGGTGCATCGCATTGTTTCATGTCAAAGCCATTTTTTTGCCAAGAATGAATTCGCTTCTTCTCATTTGGGCAAATCAATGGATATCGTTTCTCCGGGTAAACGCTTGAATGCCAGTTTGGTGGTTCCAGATGTTACTATCACGTTGACGACTATAAGTTTCTTTCTTCTCCAATGGTCCTTGGTAACTCAGATATTGATCTTATTCTCAAAATGGATTGGCTTTCTAAGCACAAGGCTCAGCTTGATTGTGCGGCCAGGCAGATTCAATTGACACATTTGTCTGAGGATGTAATCATTTTTGCCGCTCGAGATGATACCATCCGGCTGTTTTCTCTCAATGAGAAGGGTGAGTTGGATGCCATCTCTCAGATTCTAGTCGTTTGCGAATATCAAGACGTCTTTCCAGAAGAGCTTCCAGGAATGCCTCCGCACCGGCCAGTTGAATTCGTCATCGATCTTGAGCCTGGCACGGAACCTGTTTGCAAACGTCCTTACAAGCTTGGACCTAAAGAGTTGAAGGAGATGAAGAAACAACTCGATATTCAAGAGCGTGTGGGTCTCATCCGACCAAGTTCTTCTCCATGGGGTTGTGGTGTTCTTTTCGTCAAGAAGAAGGATGGAACGGACCGACTTTGTGTCGACTACCGTCCATTGAACAAGAAGACTACAAAGAACAAGTACCCACTTCCCAACATCAACGAGCTGTTTGAACAACTCAAAGGTGCTCAAGTATTCTCCAAGCTTGATCTCCATATGGGCTATCATCAGATTCGCATTCATGAAGAAGATATCCCCAAGATAGCATTCAGAACAAGCTATGGTTCATATGAATACACTGTCATGTCTTTCGGCCTCGTCAATGCTCCTCCAACATTCTCTCGCATGATGAACTTCATCTTCAACGCCTACACAAATGACTTCGTCTTGGTCTACCTCGATGACATTTTGGTCTTTTCCAAGAACGAGGAGGATCATGCCAAGCATTTGAGATTGGTGCTGGATGTACTCAGAGAACATCACTTCTATGCGAAGTTTTCAAAGTGCGAGTTTTGGTTCGATGAGGTTCTCTACCTTGGACATATCATCTCCGCCAAGGGCATATCTATTAATCCTGAAAAGGTGTCTGCAATTGTGAATTGGGAACCGCCTCAGAACATGAAGCAACTCCGCAGCTCCCTTGGGCTCGCAAGCTATTGTCGAAGGTTCATTGAGAACTTCTCTAAGATCGCGAAGCCTCTTTCCAACCTCCTGCAGAAGCATGCGAAGTACGTCTGGTCTCCTGAATGTGACATCGCTTTCAACACCCTGAAAGAGAAGTTAGTCACTGCTCCAGTTCTGACTCCTCCTGATGAATCCAAACTGTTTGAGGTCTTCTGTGATGCTTCCCTTCAAGGTCTTGGTGCAGTGTTGATGCAAGAGGAGAAAGTTGTGGCTTATACCTCTCGCCAGTTGAAGCCCAACGAAAAGAACTACCCCACTCATGACCTCGAGTTGGCGGCAGTTGTCCATGCTCTTTTAACTTGGAGACATCTCTTGTTGGGAAGGAAAGTGGACATCTTCACTGATCACAAGAGTCTCAAGTACATCTTCACTCAGCCCAACCTCAACCTCAGGCATACTCGTTCGGTCGAGATGATTCAAGAGTATAATCTGAGTATCGAATATACTCCAGGCAAGGCCAATGTAATTGTTGACGCATTGAGCAGGAAGGCTTACTGCAACAGTTTGATTCTCAAGCCTTACCAACCGAAGCTTTGTGAAGCTTTCCAAAAACTCAATCTACAAGTTGTTCCTCAAGGATTTCTTGCCAACCTTCAAGTCTCTCCTACTTTGGAAGATCAGATTCGCGAGGCTCAACTTCTTGATGCTATGGTGAAGAAGGTGAAGATTGGGATTGCCAAGAGTCAACCCAAGTACAAGTGCTATCGCCTTGATGACAAGGATACTCTATTCTTCGAGGATCGCATTGTTGTGCCTAAAGGTGACCTTCGTAAAGTCATTATGAATGAGTCTCACAATTCACTCCTCTCTATCCACCCTGGAAGTACAAAGATATACCATGACCTCAAGCAGTCGTATTGGTGGACTCGAATGAAGCGCCAGATTGCACAGTTCATGAATGAATGTGATGTCTGCAGAAGAGTGAAAGCAGAACACCAACGACCAGCTAGTCTCCTCCAACCTCTTGCCATTCCATAATGGAAGTTTGACCATATTGAGATGGACTTCGTGACTGGATTTCCAAAGTCCAAGGGTGGCAATGATGCAATCTTCATTGTCATCGACAAGCTCACCAAAGTGGCTCATTTTCTTCCTATCAAAGAATCTATCACAACAGCTCAGTTGGCAGAGCTATATACCTCCAGGATTGTCTCTCTGCACGGCATTCCACAGTTGATATCTTCAGATCGTGGTAGCATCTTTACCTCCAAGTTTTGGGATTCTTTTCAGAAGGCCATGGGCACCAACATTCGCTTAAGCACAACTTTTCATCCTCAAACTAGTGGCCAAGTCGAGCGAGTCAATCAGATTCTTGAAGATATGGTCAGGGCTTGTGTCATCTCTTTCGGTATGAAGTGGGAAGATTGTCTTCCATATGCCGAGTTCTCCTACAACAATAGTTTTCAAGCGAGTTCGGGCAAGGCCCCATTCGAAATTCTCTATGGCAGGAAGTGTCGTACTCCTCTTAACTGGTCAGAGACTGGTGAACGTCAACTTCTTGGCAATGACTTGATCACAGAGGCAGAAGAGATGTGCAAAGTCATTCGTGATAATCTCAAAGCCGCGCAATCATGCCAGAAGAGTTACTATGATAGCAAGCATCGTGACTTGGCTTTCGAGATCGGAGACCATGTCTACCTCCGCATCTCTCCAATGAAAGGTACTCGTCGCTTTGGTATCAAAGGGAAGCTTGCCCCTAGATACGTGGGTCCTTTCAAGATCATCAGCAAGAGAGGCGACCTCACCTATCAACTTGAGCTTCCCTCCAACTTTGCAAATATGCACGACGCGTTTCACGTATCTTAACTCCGCAAGTGTTTCAATACTCCTGACCGCACCATCAACTTCGAAGACATTGATCTCCAAGAAGACATGTCTTATCATGAGCACCCCGTTGCTATTCTTGAAGAAACCGAGCGCAAGACTCGCAACAAGTCAATCAAATTCCTGAAAGTCAAGTGGTCACATCATTCCGACCGTGAAGCCACTTGGGAACGCGAGGATCACCTCCGTTCTGAGTACCCGGAGTTTTTCCAGTCCTAGATCTCGGGATGAGATCCTTTCGTAGTGGTGGAGTGTTGTAACACCCCGTATGTAACTTGCCATATTTGTATTCCAACTCTTGCCGTTTCCGGCACTAAGTTATGTTATTAACTTGTTGTCGGGTTTTACCTTCGTGTTGTTTTGTCGTTGCCATGCATCTCATTTCATGTTATCATGTGCGTTGCATTTGCATACGTGTTCGTCTCATGCATCCGAGCATTTTCCCCGTTGTCCGTTTTGCATTCCGGCGCTCCTATGACCTCCGGTGTCCCTTTCTACCTCTTTTCGTGTGCGGGTATTAAACGTTCTCGGATTGGACCGAGACATGCCAAGCGGCCTTGGTTTACTACCGGTAGACCGCCTGTCAAGTTTCGTGCCATTTGGACTTCGTTTGATACTCCAAGGGTTAACCGAGGGACCGAAAAGGCCTTGTGTGTGTTGCAGCCCAACACCCCTTCAAAGTGGCCCCAAACCCACCAAAACCCATTCTATCACCTAGGCCGTTCGATCATGATCGCGTGGCCGCAAACCGTGCTCAATTTGAAGCCTCCTAGCTCCTCCTACCTCTATAAATAGATCCCTCCACGAAATCCCCGGTCTCCTCCCCCCTAACCCTAGCAATTTCCCCCGCAGTGCGCCAGACGAGACCGCGCCGCCTATCCCGTCGCGCCACATGTCGGGCGCGCCCCACTTCGCCGCCGACCGTGCAGGGCCCGCCAAAGCCCGTGGCCGGCCCCCGCGGCCCGTTCCCCTCGCGCCGCCTCACGCCCGCAAGCCCCGCCGTCTTCCTCCTCGCGACCGGCCGCCCGAGCCGCCCGGCGCCACCGCGCACCACCGCAGGTGACTACACCGCTCTGGCGACACCGTCCTTCGTCCTCCGCCACCACCACGCCGGCCTTCACCGACCGCACCTTGCCGCCCCGCATCTCCTCTTCGACGCCGGCGCCGTCCCGCAAGTCCGGCGACCCCTCCTCCCTTCTCCTCGACTCCGGCAACCGTCTACAGCTCCGGCGACCTCCGACGGCTACTGTTCTGGCGACCTCGATCCGCGTGCAAACCGGATCTGGATCTGGAGTTTTGGATCGGTTGACTTTCTCCCCAAACCCTAATGTTTTGTGCATACTTTGACATGTCATAACTCTGCAACCGTTGCCCCGATTCGTGCGTGTAGCATATCAAAATGTTCGTCTCGACAAGTACTTCATTTCATCTCATTGCATCATGTTGTTTTAAGCTCATATTGATGCCCTAAATGCTGTTGGAAGAGGGCAATATGATGCTAGTTTCAGATTCTTATCAGCATATGCACTTTTGTCATTTTTGCCATGATTAATGTGTGCCTCCTATAATCTTGAGCTCTACTTGATTTTTGAAGTATGCCATGCCATATTTACAGGGGTGTATGCCATGTATTTTTGTGATCTCTGTGGTGAATAACACAAGCATGCAAAGTAGACCTCTCAATGTTGCTGATTTCAGGGACTTAGAAATATTCTAAGTCATTGCCCTGTTTATATTTTTATGCCATGTGTTCATGTTGCTACCGAGTGATCCATGCCTATTTTGAGCATGATCAATAAGGATGTTTTGCAGATATTGTGGTGCTCTATCCATCCATGTCTTTGTTTGCATTTATGGAGCACCCTAGCTTGAGTCAATCGAGCTCTACTTTTGCTACAAAATGTTCCTGGCAGATTGTTAACATGTTTAGCAATTTTGCCGAGCTTGTTGTAGTTGATCCTGGCAGATTGTCTCCACTCTTGGTTATCTCATGCCTTTACTTGTGTACCTTATTTGTTTCATATATCTTGCTTGCTTGTGTTCCTATTTGTGTTGCATCATATAGGTTGCTCATCAAGTTGCATATCTAGACAACCTACTTTGATGCAAAGTTTAAATTGCTAAAGAAAAGCTAAAAATTGTTAGTTGCCTATTCACCCCCCTCTAGTCAACCATATCGATCCTTTCAATGTGCATTGCATTTGCATACGTGTTCGTCTCATGCATCCAAGCATTTTCCCCGTTGTCCGTTTTGCATTCCGGCGCTCCTATGACATCTAGCGTCCCTTTCTACCTCTTTTTGTGTGCGGGTATTAAACGTTCTCGGATTGGACCGAGACTTGCCAAGCGGCCTTGGTTTACTACCGATAGACCGCCTGTCAAGTTTCGTGCCATTTGGACTTCGTTTGATACTCCAACGGTTAACTGAGGGACCGAAAAGGTCTCGTGTGTGTTGCAGCCCAACACCCCTTCAAAGTGGCCCAAAACCCACCAAAACCCCTTCTATCAACTAGGACGTTCGATCATGATCGCGTGGCCGCAAACCGTGCTCAATTTGGAGCCTCCTAGCTCCTCCTACCTCTATAAATAGATCCCTCCATGAAATCCCGGGTCTCCTCCCCCCTAACCCTAGCAATTTCCCCCGCAGCGTGCCGGACAACGTCCGCTCGCGCCGGACGAGACCGCCGCCGCCTATCCCGTCGTGCCACGTGGCGGGCGCGCCCCACTTCGCCGCCGACCACGCAGGGCCCGCCGAAGCCCGTGGCCGGCCCCCGCGGCTCGTTCCCCTCGCACCGCCTCGCGCCTGCAAGCCCCGCCGTCTTCCTCCTCGCGACCGGCCGAGCCGC
>NC_041384.1:675250288-675300390 GCF_002162155.2 Triticum dicoccoides | reverse complement strand
CCGAGCCGCCCGGCGCCGCCGCGCGCCATCGCCGGCGACCGCCCCGCTCCGGCGACGCCGTCCTCCACCACCACACCACCGACGCCGGCCTCCACCGACCGCACCTCGCCGCCCCGCATCTCCTCTCCGACGCCGGCGCCGTCCCGCAAGTCCGGCGACCCCTCCTCCCTTCTCCTCGACTCCGGCAGCCGTCTACAGCTCCGGCGACCTCCGGCAGCTACTGTTCCGGCGACCTCGATCCGCATGCAAACCGGATCTGGAGTTTTGGATCGGTTGACTATCTCCCCAAACCGTAATGTTTTGTGCACACTTTGACATGTCATAACTCTGCAACCGTTGCCCCGATTCGTGCGTGTAGCATATACAAATGTTCGTCTCAACGAGTACTTCATTTCATCTCATTGCATCATGTTGTTTTGAGCTCATCTTGATGCCCTAAATGCTATTGGAAGAGGGCAATGTGATGTTAGTTTTAGATTCTTATCAGCATATGCACTTTTGTCATTTTTGCCATGATTAATGTGTGCCTCCTATGATCTTGAGCTCTACATGATTTTTGAAGTATGCCATGCCATCTTTACAGGGGTGTATGCCATGTATTTTTGTGATCTCTGTGGTGACTAGCACAAGCATGCAAAGTAGACTTCTCAATGTTGCTGATTTCAGGGACTTAGAAGTATTCTAAGTCATTGCCCTGTTTATATTTTTATGCAATGTGTTCATGTTGCTACCGAGTGATCCGTGCCTCTTTTGAGCATGATCAGTAAGGATGTTTTGTAGATATTGTGGTGCTCTATCCATCCATGTCTTTATTTGCATTTATGGAGCACCCTAGCTTGAGTCAATCGAGCTCTACTTTTGCTATAAAATGTTCCTGGCAGATTGTTAACATGTTTAGCAATTTTGCCGAGCTTGTTGTAGTTGATCCGTGCATGCTATGTTGTTGTTCTTGCCATGTATAGCTTCCATGCCATGTCTACTTGCTGGGTGTATGCTTAGTTTGTCATGTCATGCCTTGTGGTGAGTGCATCGAGCTTGGAAACATGCCTACTTAATATCTGTTTTGACATGTTCCAGTTTTTCACTAAGTCTGAATCTGTTAACGTTAATTGCTATGTTCACGTGGTTGCAATTGTATTTCCTGATCCCTTTTGGCTTATGGTCAGTAAGGGACTTTTGTTGTGTGCTTTGAGTAGCTTCATGCCATGCCTTGCTTTGCCTTGATATGTTCCTGTAGCATGTTGTTACCTTGCTCTAAACATTGCTTCCTGATGTTAAATTCCTGACATGCTGTTAATTTCACCAAGTATGAAACCTGTTATCTTTTGCACTTTTTCCATGCTTGTTTGAACCATGCTATTGAGTGAATTAGCCGTAGCTCAGTGTTCATCTTTTGTCAAGCATCATGAGTGGATCCCTGCCATGTATTTTGTTGCTATGTTAGAGTGCTGTAGCATGTTGTTCTTGATGCATTTAGACGGTCTCGTGCTGTTAATCGCAGACCGGTGCCATATTTGTTTTGCCTGCCATTTCCAAACCGTGCATCCGAATCCGGTGTTCTTTATATCAATTTTGACCGAAATCAACTCCTCTTTCCAGTGGTGCTCTTGGTTTTCCAAGTTGAGGCCAGGTTCAATCTTTCCTTTCCAAATCATGCATATGCATCGCATATCGCATCCCGCATGTCATGCCATGTTTTGCATCATGTTGTTTGTGCATTGCACGTGGTTGATTGTGTCTCCCTTTGCTTATTGTTCTTGCTTGGGTAGAGCCGGGAGACGAGTACGTGATCGAGGAGCCCGTTGAGTACGCTTACGAGGATCAAGCTAACATCAACTTGGAGAACTTTGTAGGCAAGATGACCATACCCTCAAAATCTCTTCTATCTTTGCTTGCTAGATGCTCGCTCTTTTGCTATGCCTACGCTACGATACCTACCACTTGCTTATCATGCCTCCCATATTGCCATGTCAAACCTCTAACCCAGCTTGTCCTAGCAAACCGTTGTTTGGCTATGTTACCGCTTTTCTCAGCCCCTCTTATAGCGTTGCTAGTTGCAGTTGAAGATTGGAGTTTGTTCCTTGTTGGAACATGTTTATTGTTGGGATATCATTTTTATGCCTTGTCTACTTTAATGTACCTATATACTTGGTAAAGGGTGGAAGGCTCGGCCTTATGCCTGGTGTTTTGTGCCACTCTTGCCGCCCTAGTTTCCGTCATACCGGTGTTATGTTCCTTGATTTTGCGTTCCTTACACGGTTGGGTTATAATGGGAACCCCTTGACAGTTCGCCTTGAATAAAACTCCTCCAGCAATGCCCAACCTTGGTTTTACCATTTGCCACCTAGCCTCTTTTTCCCTTGGGTTTCCGGAGCCCAAGGGTCATCTTTATTTTAACCCCTCGGGTCAGTGATCCTCAAAGTGTTGGTCCGAAATGGGCAGCCTGCGGGGCCACCTCGGGGTAACTGAAGGGTTGGTTTTACTTGTAGCTTGACCTATCTGAGTGTGCCCTAAGAACGAGATATGTGCAGCTCCTATCGGGATTTGTCAGCACATTTGGGCGGCTTTGCTGGTTTAGTTTTACCATTATCGAGATGTCTTATAACCGGGATGCCGAGTCTGATCGGATTGTCTTGGGAGAAGGAATATCATTCGTTGACCGTGAGAGCTTGTGATGGGCTAAGTTGGGACACCCCTGCAGGGATTTGATCTTTCGAAAGTCATGCCCGCGGTTATGGGCAGATGGGAATTTGTTAATTTCCGGTTGTAGAAAACCTAAAGCTTAACTTAATTAAAATGAATCAACTGAGTGTGTGGCCGTGATGGTCTCTTTTCAGCGGAGTCCGGGAAGAGAACACGGTCTCGAGTTATGCTTGAACGTAGGTTGTTCTAGGATCACTTCTTGATCATAGTTGGTCGATCGTGCCTTTGCCTTCTCTTCTGGCTCTCATTTGCGTATGTTAGCCACCATATATGCTAGTCGCTTGCTGCAACTCCACCTCATACTTTTACCCTTCCTATAAGCTTAAATCGTATTGATCGCGAGGGTGTGAGATTGCTGAGTCCCCGTGACTCACAAATTACTTCAAAACCAGATGCAGGGACCGATGGTACCACTCCAGGTGATTCGACTGAGCTCAAGTGGGAGTTCGATGAGGACTCAGGACGATACTACGTTTCTTTTCCAAACGATCAGTAGTGGTGCCCAGTTGGGTCGATCGGGGACTTTATCACTTTTGGGGTTGTTCTTTATTTTGGTTCCGTCGTCGGACCTTGAGTGTATCTGGATGAATGTAATGATATTTATGCTATTTGTGTGACATGGTGAGTGTAAGCTAACTATGTATCTCTTTCCCTTATGTATTACACGGGTTGTTGTGAAGATTACCTCACTTGCGACATTGCTTTCAATGCGGTTATGCCTCTAAGTCATGCTTCGACACGTGGGAGATATAACCGCATCGAGGGCGTTACACCTTCACGTGGATTCCCCTTGATGCTTGTGGAACCTTGCCTTCATCTTCACAGTTCCTACTTCGCTTCCATGCTTCCCTTGCGGATGGCGTGGGTGCTCGCTTGTGCACGACTTCCTCCATTGCATGCTCATCATTGGCTCAAACTAATATGTGCAAATGGTAGGACGGTCAATGTCGGTGTCAAAACCGGCGGATCTCGGGTAGGGGGTCCCGAACTGTGCGTCTAAAGCGGATGGTAACAGGAGGCAGGGGACACGATGTTTACCCAGGTTCGGGCCCTCTTGATGGAGGTAATACCCTACGTCCTGCTTGATTGTTCTTCATGATATGAGTATTACAAGAGTTGATCTACCATGAGATCGTAGAGGCTAAACCCTAGAAGCTAGCCTATGGTATGATTGTATATTGTCCTACAGACTAAACCCTCCAGTTTATATAGACACCAGAGGGGGCTAGGGTTACACAGAGTCGGTTACAAGGGAGGAGATCTACATATCCATATTGCCTAGCTTGCCTTCCACGCCAAGGAGAGTCCCATCCGGACATGGGATGAAGTCTTCAATCTTGTATCTTCATGGTCCAACAGTCCGGCTAAAGGATATAGTCCGGCTGTCCGGAGACCCCCTAATCCAGGACTCCCTCAGTAGCCCCTGAACCAGGCTTCAATGACGATGAGTCTGGCGCGCAATATTGTCTTCGGCATTGTAAGGCGGGTTCTTCTCCAAATCCCGAATATCTGCCAAGTAGTGTCCGGCTCCCATAAATGTTGGACTTCTTGGCTTCTACGCCCAATAAGGGCTATCTTCCACGTGTCGAGTGAATGCGAGGAGCCAGGGCGTTTTTACATTCACCCTCCTAGCCAGGTAAATAAATCGTCTATTAAAGGGATGGGGATTCTTGGATCCAATCCACACCATCCTCCCATGACGAGAATCCATCGGAGCGCGCTCGGAAAAATCCATTCCATTATGGACGGCCATTGCAGCTCCTCCTCTCGCTCCCGTAGCCCTAAGCCAGGTGACTGGGAGAAGTGTCCCGTCCCGCACAGCCGATTAGTAGAGTTGCAGACCCAGGGATTTCTCCCTCCAGCGTATATGGTCCCCGTTCGAGCCGGGCTCGCCACCTGTAATGGCGGGGAGCAAGCGGAGAGCTTCCCCAATCCCTCCAAGGGGGAGCGGGTATGTGTTGTCCCTTACTTACTAAGGGGACTTGGATTTCCAATCCATCCGTTCCTCCACGGACTCCTAGAGTTTTACGGCCTCTAGTTGCATAATTTCACCCCTGCTTCCATAATACACATCGCCGGTTATGTTGCCCTTTGTGAGCTGTTTCTGGGCTTCGAGGCTCATTTCGAGCTGTGGAAGAGGCTATTCTGCCTTGTGCCCTGTACACAAGAGGGGTCACTTTATCAAGTGGGCGGAGCTGAAATATGGCGCATCGCCGAGACCGGATACTTGTCCGGTACTCCGAAGAAGACGTCCGAAGACTGGCCTTCGGAGTGGTTTTACATGGAGGACGTCCCCCTTCCAGACCCTATTCAGCGGGGTCTTCCTGAGTTCAACAATGCTCCTCTGAAGAAACGCCGAAGTTGGCACCCACGGAGCCCCCGGGTGGAAGACAACGGAGAAGTCCTTTACCTGATGGACTGGATTAAAGTGCTGGCTCAATCAGGATTGACGATAATCGAGGTTATGTAAATATGCATAATGCGGGGGGTGCAGCCGCTTCAATATCGAGGGCACCCCCTGTGGTGTTTTAACGGGGAAGATGATGCCACCCGCTGCGGGCGTAAGGGACCGGACTCCGCTGCTACCTTAGCAAAAATTATGTCCGAGTTGTTCAAGGGAGAGGAAGATGAGTTCATCCGTATTAAGCCACGGGATGGATTCTCCATGTACAACCCTCCAAACTGGGTGAGTTGTCACTCTTCACTCCCAACCTTCCCACATTCTTCGGCGTAGATACTCACCTCGCCATTTCACGGCAGGAACTGCGAAAAGCTGTAAGGGAGGTCAACAGCCCACCTCCACAACCGAAGGACCTTGGCCGGGCCCTCGATCCCGGACTTGAAGAGGATCCAGACATATTTGTGGAGCTGATAGACAGGCAATTCTATCAATTGAGCTGTGATGACGCCATGGTGGCCATAACGGCCGACTATCCTGGACTACTCCCTGCATCACACGTAAGAAAAAACCAAAGTCCCAACTCCCAAAAAGGATCCCCTTTTATGCACTTCACCTACCGTACACATACGGTGTTTTACAGGGAAGGCCTTTGGGACGCCGTGCCGAACCCACAGCAACTCGCCAACAAGGGGCACCGAAGCCGGGTAGGCCAAAAAGGAAGGTGGTCAGGACGGAGACGCCGACACAGAGGTATGACACAAAACCTCGCTCCATGGTTGTCGTCTTTCTTAAAATATAATGACGTCCATGTTTCCTAGCAGAAAAAACACTCGCCGGACTATATCCGGAGAGGTTGCCGATCATGCCTCGACCAGTCGGGCTCCAGGGCCGGACATAGAGGCGGAAGCTAACGCGGGGCAGACGCGGGATGTTCCTCCTACAGAGGATGCGAACAGATTATCTGCTACAAATTCCAAAGTGGAGAGCGCCATGAATCACATGCGCCGCCGGGTCATACTCCGTGACGCTTGTTTCTCCCAAGAGGCATTCGATGCCTTCAACTCAGGAGATGCGTACATCCGTGCCACTCAAAATGGTCTTGCCAGAGCCACGGACCAGTATGTAAAGGATATACGGGTAGGAAAATCGGACGATTATGTATATCAGTAGCCCCTGAGACTTGAAACAGTTGACGCAACTGATTTAAGGATCATTATTTATGCAGGTTCTTACAGAGAAGAATTCCCGGCTGTCTCAAGAGCTGGAAGAGTGCAAGGCCCAGCTAGGGGCCGCTGTTGCCGCGTTGAAGGAGTCCAAGAAGGGCCCCTCTGGTAATACTTGTTTCCATTGCAAAGAATACAGGTACCCGGTAGTATACGACATGCATGCAAATCTAACAATAGATGTTGCAGATGACCCCAGAGTGAATCCGGAGGCCGTGGCGGTGAATGCGGCACGGCTGATTGATAGCTAAATGCTGGCGAGCGCATGCTTACGCGAGTCAGGAAGGAGAAAAATAATCTCCAAGACGCCAATATCTGGCTGGGCGTGGAACTGAAAGATGTCCGAGCCCAGCTTGCGGACTCCGTGAAGGAGAATAAGCGGCTTCGGCGCGGCATTTTTAGTAAGTGCTTGAACAAACTTTTAAAGGAGTTCGGCGAAGAAGCCGGCTAACAGAGTTATGTCTACAAGTATGATGATGGGTCGTCCCGCGGAGGAGATGCCCAGGTCTTCCGGTGATCTTCTACCAAAGCTCTCACAACTGCACGAGCAAGTTCGGCAGGTGATGCAGGGTATTGCCCAAGCCTTGTGGCTGTCCGCGTCCACGCCAGGAGGCGTGGGGGAGCTTGTAGAGAAGCTCAAGGGAGCGTGGCGGCGCTTCCGATTATGGAAGATATCAGCCCGCCGACAAGGTGCAAGGGAAGCCTGGGCTATGGTGAACACACGATATACCAAAACAGACCCAAACCGCATGGCCGAGGTCGGACCCGTGGGGCCCAATGGGAAAGAGATCGCCATCAGTTTAGTGTATGATCAAGTAGAATTAGCCGCAAAGTATTCCCAACAGGATTGTAGGCTAGACAGCCTGTTGGATTGTATAGAAGAAGAATTTAATCAGTCTCAGTGACTGTGTACTTCAAATGACATATGTAATGTCCCTAGCCGGATTGTAAATCATTTGTCATGGCAGACCTTTTCGCTTTGACCTCAGGACCCGATAGTCCGGAGTGTATCCGAATACCCGCTCGGTTATGTAGAAACCGGGGTATGCATGGAGACCAGGCGTAGGGGTCATAAGTGCTTGAACAGACAAGTACCCGACTAGCTATGTTATATTACATGGGTAGTAAGAAACATCTTCCAGGGAGAATAGTTCCATTAGGTGTTCCTTTCCCTGGGTACGCATGCCCTAATGTGCATGTCCGAACTGCGAAAAGAGACGCAGGCTATAAACATCTGGGGGCATGTGTCAAATTTAAATAAAAGTTATCTTTTATTCACCGCCCGAATATTCTCTTAAGAACACTAGCTTTCGGCTTCACCCAGTCTGAGGTACACATCCGGCTGACCCGACAGTAACAATGGTAGAGGTGCTCCCCTTATGCCCTAGCCGAATTAAGGGGAACTTAGGGCATAAATACAAGAGCCAGACAACCTAGCTTGGCCAAAACTTAAGTCATATTGATGCTTATAATGGCGAAAAAAGGTACATGCGGAAGAATAGCACATGTGCGGGGCATAAAGCTCGGAAAAATAATTAGATTAAGCTTCTATATAAGAAGCCCCCAGGTATAATGAGCGCGGCTAGCGCATCAAGATTGTGTAACCAAGACACAAGTTTAGCCCTTTAGGGCCTTGAAGAGAATAAAAAAAAGAGAGAAAGAGAGAAAAGACAGATATGCGAAAAATTGACGGAGGTGAGGAGACGAACATAGAGTCCGGCGCTAGGCTTAGAATCTTCGAAGTCTGGCTGCGTTCCATGGGTTTGGCTTGAGTCGATTATCCGATGCATCCCGCAGACGGTACGCTCCGCCGGTCAGAACCTGGTCAATAATGAAGGGACCTTCCCATTTGGGCTTGAGCTTGTTCTTTTTCTTCTCCGGCAGGCGTAGGACTAGTTCGCCAACGTTATAGGTTTTGGCCCGTACTTCTCTGCTTTGATACCTTTGAGCTTGTTGCTGATAGAAAGCGGAACGGGCTTTTGCCACGTCGCGCTCCTCTTCCAGGGCATCAAAACTATCCTGCCGATCGAGCTCGGCCTCTTTTTCTTCGTACATGCACACTCGAGGTGAGTCATGAATTATATCGCAAGGCAGAACCGCCTCTGCGCCGTACACCATGAAAAACGGTGTGTATCCGATAGTGCGATTCGGCGTGGTCCGCAGCCCCCATAGTACGGAGTCGAGCTCCTCTACCCAGTGCGTGTTTGATTCCTTTAAGGACCGCACTAATCTGGGTTTAATGCCGCTCATGATAAGACCATTCGCTCGCTCGACTTGACCGTTAGTTTGCGGGTGATAGACAGAAGCATAATCGAGCTTGAAGCCCATGTTTCTGCACCAAAGTTTCACTTCGTTGGCTGTAAAGTTCGTGCCATTGTCAGTGATGATGCTGTGGGGGACACCGTAACGGTGTACGACCCTGGATATGAAGTCTATCATTGGTCCGGATTCAGCCGTTTTGACAGGTTTGGCTTCTATCCATTTGGTGAATTTATCCACCATGACCAGTAGGTATTTTTTTTCTTATGGGTTCCCCCTTTAAGGGGTCCGACCATATCAAGCCCCCAGACCGCAAAGGGCCAAGTAATGGGGATTGTTTGGAGAGTGGTAGGCAGCATATGGCTTTGGTTTGTAAAAAGCTGGCAACCGACGCAATGTTGGACCAGATGTTGCGCATCTGCCTGGGCCGTCGGCCAATAGAAACCTGTACGGAAGGCCTTGCTTACAAGGGACCGGGCTGCGGCGTGATGGCCACCGAGTCCGGCATGGATTTTTGCCAAAAACTTCCGCCCTTCCTCTTCAGAGATGCACCTTTAAAGGACTCCGGTAGTGCTTTTCTTATAAAGCTCTCCCTCATGAACCTTGTAGGTTCTAGATCGCCGCACTATGCAGCGTGCCTCATTTTGGTCCTTGGGTAGTTCCTGCCTGGTTAGGTAGGCCAGGAATGGTTCTGTCCACGGGGCGATGACGACTATTATTACGTGAGCTGAAGGTGTTATTTCGATGGCAGAGCCTCCGATTGTGTCAGAGTGTTCGGTATCTGGTGTTGTGGCCGGGTCCGGACTATTGTTGCCGGTGTTCCCTTCCCATACCACGGATGGCTTAAAAAGTTTTTCCAGGAAGATGTTAGGTGGGACAGGGTCGCGTTTAGCGCCGATACGGGCGAGGATGTCCGCCGCCTGGTTGTTTTCCCAAGCCACATGGTGGAATTCAAGCCCCTTGAACTGAGCTGACATTTTGAGGACGGCGTTGCAATATGCCGCCATTTTCGGATCATTGGCATCGAAGTCTCCATTTATTTGGGATATTGCGAGGTTCGAGTCCCCACGCACCTCTAGGCGTTGAATGCCCATGGAAACTGCCATCCGGAGACCGTGTAATAGGGCCTCGTATTCGGCTGCATTATTGGAGTCTGCATATAGTATTTGGAGTATGTATTGCACTGTATCTCCGGTGGGGACGTCAGGACGACCCCAGCCCCCAGACCAACCAACATTTTAGAGCCGTCGAAGTGCATGATCCAATTGGAGTATGCGCCGTACTCTTTAGGGAGTTCGGCTTCTGTCCATTCGGCTACGAAATCGGCCAGTACTTGCGACTTAATGGCTCGCCGCGGTTTATATGTTATGTCAAATGGGAGGAGCTCGATAGCCCATTTGGCAATCCGGTCCGTGGCATCGCGGTTGTTTATTATGTCGTTGAGTGGTACTTCAGAGGCCACCGTAATTGAACACTCTTGAAAGTAGTGTCGTAATTTCCAGGATGCCATGAATATCGCGTATATCTTTTGATAATGTGGGTACCGTGATTTGCATGGAGTGAGGACGGTGGATACATAATATACCGCCTTTTAAAGTGGGAATTTATGTCCATCCGTCTCTCATTCGACGACGAGCACTGCGCCTATAACTTGGTGAGTTGCCGCTATATTTAATAGCATTGGTTCGCCGACATTTGGCACGGCCAACATTGGGTTGGTGGCCAGGATGACTTTTATTTCTTCCAATCCGGCCGTGGCTGCGTCCGTCCACTCGAAGTGTTCTGTGCGCCGAAGAAGGCGATAAAGGGGAAGTGCCTTTTCCACTAATCGGGAGATAAAGCGGCTTAAAGCCACCACTCATCCAGTTAACTTCTGGATTTGTTTGAGGTCAGTTGGGATAGCCAACTATGACAGAGCCCGGATTTTGGCCAGATTTGCTTCAATTCCTCTATTGGAAACGTAAAGCCCAGGAGCTTTCCGGCAGGTACGCCAAAAACGCATTTTTACGGATTGAGCTTAATGTCGTATGTTCAGAGATTGTCGAACGTGAGCCTCAAGTCGTCTATTAAGGAGTCGACGTGTCTGGTTTTAACGACCACATCGTCTACGTATGCCTCCACTGTTTTGCTGGTCTGCTTTTCCAGACATGTCTGGATCATGCACTGATACGTAGCACCGGTGTTTTTGAGCCCGAGGGCATTGTGTTAAAACAAAAGGGGCCGTATGGAGTGATAAATGTCATCGCGGCTTGGTCGGACTCCGCCATCTTAATTTGGTGGTAACCGGAGTATGCGTTGAGGAAGCACAATGAGTCGTGCGGTAGCGTCGATAATTTGATCGATGCGAGGGAGGGAGAAGCGATCCTTTGGGCAAGCCTTATTAAGGTCCTTGAAGTCGACGCATAGGCACCAGGATTTGTCCTTCTTTGGCACCATCACCAGGTTTGCTAGCCAGTCCGGATGCTTTATTTCTCTAATGAATCTGGCCTCCAGTAATTTGGCTAGCTCCTCTCCCATGGCTTTTCGCTTAGGTTCGGAGAAACGTCGAAGAGTTTGCTTGACCGGATTGAATCCTTTTAGAATGTTAACGCTATGCTCGGCCAGCCTGCATGGGATTCCTGACATGTCTAAAGGATGCCATGCGAATATGTCCCAATTCTCGCGCAGGAACTCCCGTAGTGCGGCATCTACGTCGGGGTTTAATTGTGCCCCAATGGATGCTGTTTTTATGGGGTCCGTTGGATGGACTTGGAATTTGACTATTTAATCCGCTGGTTTAAAGGAGGTGGACTTGGATCTTTTGTCTAGTATCACGTCGTCCCTATCCACTGTGGAGCGCAGCACGGTTAACTCCTCCGCCACAAGGGCTTCGGATAATGCCTCGAGGGCCAGTGCGACAGTTTTGTTCTCGGTGCGGAGTGCTATGTCCGGATCACTAGCTAGAGTGATGATTCCATTGGGTCCGGGAATTTTGAGCTTCATGTACCCGTAATGGGGTATGGCTTGAAAAATCATGAATGCCTCCCGCCCTAGAAGGGCGTGGTATCCGCTACTGAACGGGGCCACTTGGAATGTGATTTCTTCGGACCTGTAATTCTCCGGAGTGCCGAATACCACATCTAGTGTGATTTCCCCAGCGCAACGTGCCTCCCGACTAGGGATGATTCCTCGGAAGGTCGTGCTGCTTTGCTCAATACGGTTGCTGTCTATTTCCATTTTTTGAAGAGTCTCCTCATAAATGAGGTTTAATCCGCTGCCGCCGTTCATGAGCACTTTAGTGAGCCGAAAGACGTCCACAATTGGATTGAGGACCAAAGCGACTGGTGCTCAAGCTGTTCGGAATTTAGGTTCATCACTAGCATTGAAGGTGATAGCCGTGTCGCTCCATGGATTTATTGCTGCCACGTGGCAGACTTCGGCAAGGCTGCAGAGTGCTCGATTACGCCTATTATTTGAGGCGAAGGTCTCGAAGACCGTCAATACCATATTGTTATCCACAGGAAGGTGTTCTGAGGTATTTTGGATGAGGATATCCTCACCGCTCTTGGCCACCTGCCGGAGTACCCAACATGCTCTAAGGTTGTGTGTTGATATGGTATCCGTTGTACTATGAATTTTGCAGGGCCCGTTAAGCCATCCCTCCAATACGGTTCCATGCCCTGTAGTGGGCTTTTGCTTCCTTGTAGTTGAGTCGGGCGACTTATGAGAGTGCACCCTTTTAGTTCGGACTGGGGGTTTTGTCAGAGTCGGATTGTCCCAAAATTGTGTTTGGGTTTTCCAGGCGCTTTCCATCGCACAATACTTACGTACTATGGCCGCCAAGTCAGCGAAGTGTGCTATGTCACGACAACTTATGGCATTGAGGATTCCCTTGTCCGTGCAATTGTTGCAAAATAATGAAATTGCATCTTCCTCGTGACAGTCCTTGACCTTGTTCATTACAAGGAGGAATCTGGCCCAATAGTGATGTACTGTCTCTTGGGGTGCTTGCCTAATGTGGGAAAGATCGTTTGTATCTGGGTGGGTGGGTGGATTTAAGTCCGGACCTTGACCCAATCTGAGACCCCGGGGCAGGGGAGTTTCTGATCTTGGAAGTTCGGGCTCCGGGATGTTGCCTCGTAGGTTCGGTATGCAGCCTGATTCTAGGTTCAGGGTTAGGGCGATGTCCACCCGTGAGCGGGTATCCGGCTCGAAGAGCTCGGGAATCCGGACATAGTTCATCCTCAGGATAGAGGGAGAATCACCGCATTGCTCCTCCACCTCCGCTATCTGATGGGTGACCGGCGAAGAGTTAATCTCCCTTTGGTCGGGTTTAAGCCCGATCCGATCGTAGTCCGTAGCGACTCCCAGAGCGGCGATGCGATCCAAGAGCTCATTCAAAGAGGAGAGATCCATATCCATCTGCTCGGCGAATTTCGAGCCGATGTGGAGGCTATTTTCGATGACCCGAGAAGTCATCGTCGACGCAGCGGCTGAGCGGGCGGTCATGATGAAGCCGCCTAGTCGGAGAGTTTGGCCTACAGCCAGGGCTCCCCCAGAGGTGATGTTGTCCTTGACAACGAGACGAGCCATCCCTCCTTATGATGACGACACAATGGAACTCTCAATGAAAGCACCAATGTTGGTGCCAAAACCGGCGAATCTCGGGTAGGGGGTCCCGAATTGTGCGTCTAAGGCGGATGGTAACAGGAGGCAGGGCTACTGAGGGAGTCCTGGATTAGGGGGTCTCCGGACAGCCGGACTATATTCTTTGGCTGGACTGTTGGACCATGAAGATACAAGATTGAAGACTTCGTCCCTTGTCTGGATGGGACTCTCCTTGGCGTGGAAAGCAAGCTAGGCAATATGTATATGTAGATCTCCTTCCTTGTAACCGACTCTGTGTAACACTAGCCCCCTCCGATGTCTATATAAACCAGAGGACATCGCCATGGTCCCTGGCGGTAGCAAAAGGGTCAGATTTCGAAAAAAATTCAAACTAGGGTCAAATCTCGAATAGGTTTCGGAAAAGGGTCAAAACACGAAATTTAGCCGCAGGGAGGACGGTGAAGGATAACATTCCCTCACGGTTTGCATTGCCATCATCTTCGTCCTGGTCGTGGCTGTCACCATGGTGGAAGCTTACGTCTCCGACATGTAGGCTTGGCATATAGGTCCGGAATGCAGTAGCGCAAGGAAGGCCAGTTAAAAGCAAGTCAGCTGCAGCCTGCAGGCACACGAGAGAAGTTCCACGGACGGCCCCCTGCAGTCAGGAGCACATAGTACTAGTAGCTAGCTAGGCTAGGGAAGTGTCATGTTGATCCGTTGTGTGCATTTGGATGCTTGGTGCTACTGCTCTGTTCCATGATCTTTCACTAATGTTCATCTTCATGATAGTGGAACCCGGATTTTCCCGCGGTCTCATGCTGGTCTCTTCTCACTAGTTTGTATCAAAGTTTGACTACATATTTGACTAGAAAAATGTTAATGTATATCATACAAAATTATATTATTAGGATCGTGTTTGAATGTAGTTTTCATTGATATTAGTTTTATTACATGTAACTTACATTTTATTAGTTAAAATTATGAGCAAAATATGAGGGGGGCTAGTAAATAAAAAAGGAGGTATGATTATGTTCCCATTCCGCTCCTGGGTTGAGTTCTGCTTGATATGCATGCATGCATGCAGGTGTTTTTCTCTAAAAAAGAAGGGAGGCAAAAGATGCATGCAACATGTGCTTTTTAAAATAAGAAAAAGGGTTATTATGCTGGTGCTGCATTTTTATTTTTGAGGGAAATGCTAGTGCTGCAGTTAAACACATGTTGGTTGGTTTGGCACATTGATACTGGTACCTGATACATGTACAAGACTTCATTGCAAATCTTTGAGAAGTGAACAAAATGGTTTGACACGTAAGACTAGCCACAAAGTAACATATACATATTTGGGAAATACACTTTGGTTCCTGGTTGTATATACACCCTATATGAAGAATTTTTTTTAATAATTAAACAAAAGTCAAAATAGTTCAGAAGTTTTTTAGAATAAACTTGACTTACTTTTGCACTAGTATGTAAATTTCTACGAAATCAACATTGACTTCACAACGAAAAAGACAAAAATTATTTGCTATTATAGGTCACTATTCACACTATTTTGGTCAAAATTTTGTCTTTTTTGAAAAGAAGTCAAAGGGGGATTTTTCTTTTTCTGAAAAATTTCTCACAAGTACAATGTAAGATCAATTTTATTTCAAAAATATTTTCAGAATTTTTTGACCTTTTGTTGAATTACTAAATTATTTTTCCATATAGGGTGTATATGTCCCCATAGACCAAAAGTTCCCCTCCACACATATCCCTGGATTATGTTACTACCTTCGTGTAGTGGGTAGTAATATAAGTGTGATGTCATGCAAAGCTTCATTTATTAGGTTATAGACTCATATTGCATTGGGACATGTAATGTTACAGTAACTAGACACTATAAGAAATATGTCAACTTGCGACCATTACTATTGGTCGCTGAAAGGTCATTGTTTTTCATGTGCGACCTTTTTGTGACCAAAAACAGATGGTAAAAAGCTGACGGTCATAAACTGAAATTCACGACCTTCTTTGTGATATGTAAAAGGTCGTTGGTTCTTTGACCAAATTTTTGGTCACTAGCAGTCTCCCCAAGCCACGTAGGATCAAGCGTGGCAAGCTGACGTGGATAAGAATCAGCCCGGTCCGATTAGGTGTCTATATGGACCGAGCCCATTAATTCAACCCATATATATATATATATATATATATATATATATATATTTCCTGTCAATTTTCGCTAGCTACATGGGCCTAGCCCAGCAATTCAGCCTTTTTATTTTCTGGGCCATGGCCCTTTTGGCACAACAATTCCATATTTTTTTATAATTACATTTTTCTTTTCTTTTTTTTACGATGGGTCAATTAGTCAGATGGGTCCTGATTGCAAGTTCTAGTAATTGGTCCCAGTTGTCAGGTTTTAGTAAGTGGTCCCAATTGTTAAGGTCATATTCTTTAGATTTCAATTTCATAGTAAATAAATAGCTAATATTTATATTGGACAGACAAAAAATACAAGTAGTACTTCGAATAACAACAGCCAAAATTAGTATTGAGCTGCTACTCTATAAATAACACATAATACATTTTCAATCACAGTCTTACAAGCTCTGTGTGTAATAACTAGAGAATATACAAGCTCTACAAGTGTCTTCAATCTTCTTCAACACGGAGCTCCTTGGGTAGCGAGCACAAACTGGGCACCTGCATCATCATAGGAAGACAATTTTAGATCATAAAAACGAATGTTCCAAGCACAGTTTAGAGAAAAGAACCAAGTAAATTTGCCCTCAATCATACAAAGTTTAGAGAAAACCAAACATGAACAAGCACTTACTATGCAGGACACATACGTACACATCTCAGGAAAAGCTCAAAAGAGCAAGGTGTTAGCATGATGCTATCGAAAGCATGATTTACAAGTTTGTCTCTGAGACATACAATAGGTTCTTTTCATAGAAGATAGAATAAGTAAAACTATTCATGTTTGCCAACCAAGACTCTAAACGAGACTCTAACCAAGACCATCTAGAAGTGACCCGAAGAGCGACCCAATATAGTGACTGCTATAGTTCATATTTTGATACTAAAACTGACGTGTAATCATATAGATAATAAAATGCATGGCACAATATCAATACATCTCCAAACAGCCAATAAATCTCATAGTACCACAAGGACATGCACCTGCAGTACATCCTGCATTGCAGGTTCACATCCACAGCTCATACCAAGGTATCAGTTCAACAACACTAATACCACTTCAAGCATCATCAGTTTAAAAAGAATGAACACCAAAACAAAAGGGCAGCAGATACCTCTTCAAACTTTTTTTTTCAAAAATCAGCTCATCCTCTTGACCGCTCTAGATACCGTCCTTGTGCATTGCTCAGGAAATTATAAATTATGGTATAGCACACAAGAAAATATCATAGTAGAAAGTGGCATAGAAACTACCAAAAAATTCTCATGCTTATTGTTGTTGCAAGAAAGGATCGATCAGATTTTGAAGCTAATAATAATTAACATGTACTTATCACTTGTTGGAGTTGGTTCTCTTCAATTAATCAATAGCAGCGTGAGCATAAGCATTAAATCAACAGCACCACCACCACCAATAGCACAAGTGCACACTTATTCAAGCTAGTAGCAGCCCAGCAGGCTAGCAGCAAAAGCATTCAAACAACTAGAGTAGCACAGTACAGCAGCACAAGCATTCAAAGAGCAGCAAGCCAGCAAGCACCATCAATCAGGCCGGTAGCTTAATGGAAGAAAAATCTGAAGAATAAAAGATGTATAGCTTGAGGAAAGATGAGAGGATGCTGGGTTGCTTGCGAAGCTACGACTGCGAGGCTAGCAGGCTTGGACTGTCACATGTCATATCTTATAAACTTAGGAAAGTGTTCTCTGGTTATCCTTAACATCATGCACTAACTTGGGTAATTAGCATCAAACAATACATATCAGTACAGGGCTAGGCAAGATAATAAAGACTTGGGAAAATATAGCAGAGCTAAAAAATGATACATGCCCACACCTCATTCTAATAATGTTGGTGCAAGCATACACTCATTTTCCTTTCAGCCACGAATCAATCAGTTCAGAGATAGACACATGCTCTAGCGAAGCGATACATACACAGGAAAGATCCATCAACTAGGAAAATCATGGCTCCGCGGGAGGCTTGAGCCTACCAGCCTCCGGACCATGTCCTTCTCCGTATTCTCTGCTACCTCTTGAGCACTGTGTTGGTTTTCCCCGAAGAGGAAGGGATGATGCAGCAAAGTGGCGTAAGTATTTCCCTCAGTTTTTGAGAACCAAGGTATCAATCCAATAGGAGGCTACGCGCTAGTCCCTCGTATCTGCACAAAACAAATAAATCCTCGCAACCAACGCGATAAGGGGTTGTCAGTCCCTACACGGCCACTTACGAGAGTGAGATCTGATACATATGATAAGATAATATTTTTGGTATTTTTGTGATAAAGATGCAATGTAAAATAAAAGCAAAGTAAAAAAAGCAAAGGAAATAACTAAGTATTGGGAGATTAATATGATGAAGATAGACCCGGGGCCATTGGTTTCACTAGTGGCTTCTCTTGAGAGCATACGTATTCTACGGTGGGTGAACAAATTACTGTTGAGCAATTGACAGAATTGAGCATAATTATGAGAATATCTAGGTATGATCATGTATATAGGCATCACGTCCGAGACAAGTAGACCGACTCCTGCCTGCATCTACTACTATTACTCCACTCATCGACCGCTATCCAGCATGCATCTAGAGTATTAAGTTAATGAAAACAAAGTACCGCCTTAAGCAAGATGACATGATGTAGAGGGATAAACTCATGCAGTATGATGAAAACCCCATCTTGTTATCCTCGATGGCAACAATACAATATGTGCCTTGCTGCTCCTACTGTCACCGGGAAAGGACACCGCAAGATTGAACCCAAAGCTAAGCACTTCTCCCATTGCAAGAAAGATCAATCTAGTAGGCCAAACCAAACTAATAATTCGAAGAGAATTGCAAAGATAAGCAATCATACATAAAAGAATTTAGAGAAGATTCAAATATTATTCATAGATAGACTTGATCATAAACCCACAATTCATCAGTCTCAACAAACACACCGCAAAAAGAAGATTACATCGAATAGATCTCCACAAGAGAGGGGGGAACATTGTATTGAGATCCAAAAAGAGAGAAGAAGCCATCTAGCTAGTAACTATGGACCCGTAGGTCTGAAGTGAACTACTCACACTTCATCGGAGGGGCTATGGTGTTGATGTAGAAGCCCTCCGTGATCGATGCCCCCTCCGACGGAGCTCCGGAACAGGCCCCAAGATGGGATCTCGTGGATACAGAAAGTTGCGGTGGTGGAATTAGGGTTTTGGCTCCGTATCTGATCGTTTGGGGGTACGTAGGTATATATAGGAGGAAGGAGTACGTCGGTGGAGTAACAGGGGGCCGCGCCTGGGGGGGGGGGGGGTAGGCACGCCCCCTACCTCGTGGCCTCCTCTTTTGTTTCTTGACGTAGGGTCCAAGTCCCCTGGGTCTTATTCGTTGAGAAAATCACGTTCCCGAAGGTTTCATTCCGTTTGGACTCCGTTTGATATTCCTTTTCTTCGAAACCCTAAAACAGGCAAAAATAGCAATTCTGGGTTGGGCCTCCGGTTAATAGGTTAGTCCCAAAAATAATATAAAAGTGGATAATAAAGCCCAATAATGTCCAAAACAGTAGATAATATAGCATGGAGGAATCAAAAATTATAGATACGTTGGAGACGTATCAAGCATCCCCAAGCTTAATTCCCGCTCGTCATCGAGTAGGTAAATGATAAAAACAGAATTTTTGATGTGTGCTACTTGGCATAATTTCAATTTAATTCTTCTTAATTGTGGTATGAATATTCAGATCCGAAAGATTCAAGACAAAAGTTCATATTGACATAAAAATAATAATACTTCAAGCATACTAACAAAGCAATTATGTCTTCCCAAAATAACATGGCTAAAGAAAGTTCATCCCTACAAAATCATATAGTTTAGTCATTCTCCATTTTCGTCACACAAGAATGCTCTCATCATGCACAACCCCAATGACAAGCCAAGCAATTGTTTCATACTTTAGTAATCTCAAACCTATAAAATTTCATGCAATATATAAGCGCGAGCCATGGACATAGCACTATGGGTGGAATAGAATATAATGAGGGGGGTTATGTGGAGAAGACAAAAAGGAGAAAGTCTCACATCAAAGAGGCTAATCAATGGGCTATGGAGATGCCCACCGATTGATGTTAATGCAAGGAGTAGGGATTGCCATGCAACGGATGCACTAGAGATATAAATGTATGAAAGCTCAACAAAAGAAACTAAGTGGGTGTGCATCCAACTCACGAAGACCTAGGGCACTTGAGGAGGCCCATTGTTGGAATATACAAGCCAAGTTCTATAATGAAAATTCCCACTAGTATATGAAAGTGACAAAACAAGAGACTCTCTATCATGCAGATTACGGTGCTACTTTGAAGCACAAGTGTGGCAAAGGATAGTAACATTGTCCCTTCTCTCTTTTTCTCTCATTTTTTATTTGGCCTTTTCTCTTTTTTATGGCCTTTCTCTTTTTTATAATTCCTCACTTGGGACAATGTTCTAGAAAATGATGATCATCGCACTTCTATTTATTTTACAACTCAATGATTACAACTCGATACTAGAACAAAAGATGACTCTATATGAATGCCTCCGGCGGTGTACTAGGATATGCAATGGACCAAGAGTGACATGTATGAAAGAATTATGAAAGGTGGCTTTGCCACAAATACTATGTCAACTACATGATCATGCTAAGCAATATGACAATAATGAATGTGTCATGATAAACAGAATGGTGGAAATTTGCATGGAAATATATCTCGGAATGGCTATGGAAATGCCATAATAGGTAGGTATGGTGGCTGTTTTGAGGAAGATATAAGGAGGTTTATGTGTGAAAGAGCGTATCAGATCACGGGGTTTGGATGCACCGGTGAAGTTTGCGGCAACTCTCAATGTGAGAAAGGGCAATGCACGGTACCGAAGAGGCTAGCAAGGATGGAAGGGTGAGAGTGCGTATAATCCATGGACTCAACATTAGTCATAAAGAACTCACATACTTATTGCAAAAATCTACAAGTCATCAAAAACCTCAGCACTACGTGCATGCTCCTAGGGGGATAGATTGGTAGGAAAAGACCATCGCTCTTCCCCGACCGCCACTCATAAAGAGGACAATCAAATAACACCTCATGTTTCAAATTTGTTACATAACGTTTACCATACGTGCATGCTACGGGACCTGCAAACTTCAACACAAGCATTTTTCAATTTCACAACTACTCAACTAGCACGACTTTGATATTATTACCTCCATATCTCAAAAGAATCATCAAGCATCAAACTTCTCTTAGTATTCAAAACACTCACAAGAAAATTTTACTAATATTGAATACCTAGCATATTAGGATTTTAAGCAAATTACCATGCTATTTAAGACTCTCAAAATAATCTAAGTGAAGCATGAGGGATCAATAGTTTCTATAAAACAAATCCACCACTATGCCCTAAAAGATATAAGTGAAGTACTAGAGCAAAACTATATAACTCAAAAGATATAAGTGAAGCACATAGAGTATTCTAACAAATTCCAAATCATGTATGGCTCTCTCAAAACGTGTGTACAACAAGGATGATTGTGGTAAACTAAAAAGTAAAGACTCAAATCATACAAGATGCTCCAAGAAAAACACATATATGAAAGTGCAACTATCCCTAGGTGGTTTTGGTAATTCCTAACAACATATAGCTCATTGAGCTAATGCTATTCTAGGATTAATATTTCAGGAAAAGCTCAATGAATGGCGTGGCATGGATGAGGAAAGTGGACCCCTCAAAATACTAAGGACAAAGAGATTGGCTCAAGCTCAAAGCTCAAGACTCTACATTTTATATTTTAGCGATCCAAGATCACATTGAGTCTATAGGAAAAGCCAATACTATCAAGGAGGGATGAGGTGTTGCTTGATGAGGTTCTTACTTCATAGTGCTTAGTGATATGCTCCAAAACCCTCAACTACCTTCCCACATCCACATATGACCTAAACCAAAAGTCAAACTCGCCCCCACCGAGTCTTTCTATCCGGCGCCACCGAGTTCAGATGTCATAGCCACTGCCACAAACCCAAGGCAAATCGGTCTCACCGATAGGGATTTCGGTCACACCGAGATGGGGTTGTAATCTCTTTGTTTCCCTTCATAACGTTTTGGTCCAACCGAGATGAACGATCGGTCCCACCAAGATTGCAATCTAAACTCTTTGTTTCCCTTTTGTAACATTTCGGTCCCACCGAGTTTACCTGACCAACTCTCTGGTTAGCTTATTACCAAAATCAGTCCCACCGAGTTTGTGTAATCGGTCACACAGAGATTACGTTATGCCCTAACCCTAACCATATCGGTCCTACCGAGTTGCATCCCAGTCCCACCGAAAATCCTAACGGTCACTAGGTTTGCTAAATCGGTGCGACCGAGTTTCTTAATTTGGTCTCACCGAGATTGGTAAATTGTGTGTAACGGTTAGTTTTTGTGTGGTGGCTATATATACCCCTCCACCCACTCTTCATTCGGGGAGAGAGCCATCAGAACATACCTACACTTCCAATACACATTTTCTGAGAAAGAACCACCTACTCATGTGTTGAGGCCAAGATATTCCATTCCCACCATATGAATCTTGATCTCTAGCCTTTCCCAAGTTGCTTTCCACTCAAATATTCTTTCCACCAAATCCATATCCTGTGAGGGAGAGTTGAGTGTTGGGGAGACTATCATTTGATGCACAAGAGCAAGGAGTTCATCATCAACACACCATTTGTTACTTCTTGGAGAGTGGTGTCTCCTAGATTGGCTAGGTGTCACTTGGGAGCCTCCGACAAGATTGTGGAGTTGAACCAAGGAGTTTGTAAGGGCAAAGAGATCGCCTACTTCATGAAGATCTACCGCTAGTGAGGCAAGTCCTTCGTGGGCGATGGCCATGATGGGATAGACAAGGTTGCTTCTTCATGGACCCTTCGTGGGTGGAGCCCTCCGTGGACTCGCGCAACCGTTACCCTTCGTGGGTTGAAGTCTCCATCAACGTGGATGTACGATAGCACCACCTATCGGAACCACGACAAAAACATCTGTGTCTCCAATTGCGTTTGAATTCTCCAAACCCTTCCCTTTACAATCTTGCAAGTTGCATGCTTTACTTTCCGCTGCTCATAGATTCTTTGCATGCTTGCTTGAATTGTGTTAAGATTGCTTGACTTGTCCAAAGTTGCTAAAATCTGCCAAGAACTAAAATTGGGAAAAGGATAGATTTTTAATTGGTCAAGTAGTCTAATCACCCCCCTCTAGACATACTTTCGATCCTACAAGTGGCATCAGAGCTTTGGTCTCCATTTGCCTTGATTTTCATAGCTTTTGGTGGTCATAGCCTTGGTTTCACAACCTAGGAGAGTATGGCGTCTAGCGAGGGAAATTACCACCATAGAGGTCCTTACTTTGATGGTACTAATTTTGCTATTTGGAAGCATAAGATGAAAATGCATATCCTTGGACATAACCCCGCCGTTTGGGCTATTGTGTGTGTTGGCTTGCAAGGTGAATTCTTTGATGGGAGAGAACCGAATCGTGAAGCTACCGCGGAGGAGTTGAAGATGCTACAATACAATGCTCAAGCTTGTGATATCTTCTTCAACGGATTGTGCCCCGAAGAATTCAACAAAATCAGCCGTCTTGAGAATGCAAAGGAAATTTGGGATACTTTGATTGATATGCACGAAGGTACCGACTCCGTCAAGGAATCCAAGTTGGATTTGCTTCAAAGTCAACTTGACAAGTTCAAAATGAAGGATGGTGAAGGTGTCGCTGAAATGTACTCTAGGCTTTCTCTTATCACAAATGAGATTGTTGGCTTAGGAAGTGAAGAGATGACCGACAAATTCATCATCAAGAAGATCCTAAGAGCCTTGGATGGAAAATACGATACCGTATGCACATTGATACAAATGATGCCAAATTACAAAGATCTCAAGCCAACAGAAGTCATTGGAAGAATTGTTGCTCATGAGATGTCACTCAAGGATAAGGAGGAGCTCCATAACAAGTCAAGTGGTGCTTACAAAGCCTCATGTGAAGCCCCCACATCATCAAGTGAGAAACAAACCTTCAATGAATAATTGAGCTTAATGGTGAAGAACTTCAACAAGTTCTACAAGAATAGAAGCAAAGAGAGAAGTTCCAAGTCAAGGTCCTATAATGACAAAAGATCTTCTAGTCGAGAGCAAAACTGCTACAATTGTGGAAGACCCGGACACTACTCCAATGAGTGTACGACTCCCACAAGAGAAGAGAAGATTCTCCCAAAAGAAGAAGTAGAAGAGAAGAATCACCATCAAGGGAGAGAAGGAGTAGGGATGATCGATATGAACGAAGACCCTCTCGGAGAAGTAAGGATTCGAAAAGGAAGGACAAGTCATCAAGGAGCTACACAAAACAAAGACATCAATCTCATGTTGGTGAATGGGTATCCGGCTCTGATTCCGACAATGACTCTGAGAGAAGCTATTACTCCGACTCCGAATATACTTAAGATGAAGGTGTTGCCGGTCTAGGACTTGTGTCAACCAACTCCTACGGCATATTTGATTCACCAAATGAAGGAATTGGAAGATGCTTCATGGCCAAAGGTCCAAAGGTATCACACCCCGAGTATGTTGATTTCAATAGTGATGAAGATTGTAAGTGCATCTAGTGCCCCTTAGTGATTTTGGTGTATTGAAGACTTATATGTTAAGGGACTAATGCATTTGTGAGTGTACACAGGTCTATAAGTCTATGAGGAGTTTGATATTTACAGGAAAAGTCGACCCCTAAAAATGAATATCTTGGACTGAAGATTTTGGTATTTCTGAAGACTTTCATGAAGACTTTGAAAGTGAAGAAAATGGTGTGACCGTGAAGACTTGGTATTCATTCGAGGAATATGAAGCGTGAATACTTTTGTTTTCGTAGTTTCATTTTCTCTTTCTTGAGTCAAAGGAAACACCGTACTGTTAAAGGGGGTCGAGGCAATACTAAGGAAAAATTTCCATGTGATGCTCAACTCAAAATCCTACACCTACCAATCCCTTCGAGTGAAGCCATTGGAAATCTCATACAGTTCAGTCAATTTCTTCAGTGACAGAGATGAAGTTCTTCTGGTCTCTGAGGAATTTGTCCTGACTGAGGAGTTAGGAATTCGCCAGTGCGGATTGCCTACACAGTGAGGAACATGATAGCCCTGAGGATTTTGCTACTCAAAATTCCGACCGTTGTTGTGCTATGTGCCAGCTGTCCCAAAATATCTATCAACCTAACGGTCATATCATTGAAGGGCATTTATGTCTTATCATGTCGGGCTGCTCCCTAGGCTATAAATAGCCGCCCCCTACAACCACTAGCTGGTTGGCTGCTCCGAGAGAAACTGACACTTGTCATTTGAGAGAAACCCATCCTCTGAGGACTTTGAGCGAAAATCATCAAGTGAGGAAAAACCAAAAACCCAAAACCCAAACACCTACAAACCCCAAGTGATTGAGCATCACTGAAGAGATTGATCCTGAGTGGATCTGACGCTTGTTACCCTTGAAGACTATGCTTCTTCCAGACGGTTAGGCGTCATGGTCTAGAGCATCCAAGAGGAATTGTGGATCGCCGAGTGACCAAGTTTGTGAAGGTTTGGAAGTCGCCTGAAGACTTACCACGAGTGATTGGACGAGGTTTGTGTGACCTTAGTTCAAGGAGAATACGGTGAGGACTGGGTGTCCTGAGCTGCGTGTTCAGGACTGGGTGTCCGGGACTGTGTGTCCTCGAGTTTAAATACTCAGCAGCTCCAACCAGACGTACAACTGAGACAGCAGTTGGAACTGGTCTACCAAATCATTGTCTTCACCAAGCTTACTGGTTCTATTTCCTCAACTCTTTCATTTCCTCATAACTGTGTTCTGTGTTTGTTCATATCTGTGTTTGAAGACTTTGACTGAAGACTTTCTCAATTTCCTCATTTCAATTTCTTCAGTCTGTTTGTCTTCATCCTGTGATATCCTGTGATTACGCTTCCTGTACTCTGTGCCTGTCTTCATTTCATCATGATGACTATGCTTGTATTATGTTATGTTTACTGTTGAGTACTTATTCCGCTGCTAGTAGTTCTTCGCTAAGGAATTTCCTCACCGGCAAATTCCTCAGTGAAGAATTTCATAAAAATCGCCTATTCACCCCCCTCTAGTCGATATAACGCACTTTCAATTGGTATCAGAGCAAGGTACTCTCTTGTTCTGTATGATTTTGGTTTAACCACCTGGAGTTTTAGTTATGTCGACCGCAGGTATGATCAAGATCTCTGCTGGGTGTCCTACCTTCGATGGGACGGACTACCCCTACAGGAAGAATAAGATGCGAATGCATCTTGAAGCAATTGATAACGATCTCTGGTATGTTGTGGAAAATGGTGTTCCCTCAGTGACACCTTCTCTGAATGCTGCTGATGTGAAGAGATTCAAGCAACTCGACTCTCAAGCGAAGAATATCATATGTGGCCATCTGAACAAAGGACAGTATGGCAGAGTGAGTGCTTTGGAGACAGCAAAGCTTATCTGGGACAGGTTGTCCAAAGTGAATGAAGGAGTCTCAACTCAGGGTGAGTCTCGAGTTGATGTTCTTCGCAATCTCTTCAACCGCTTCAAAAGACTCGACAATAAAAATGTTCAACAAACCTTCGATCGCCTCACTGACATCTCAAATGAGCTTCAAGCACTTGGTGCCACTGACATCACCGACCATGAGGTGGTGAAGAAATTGCTGAGATCGATTGATTCCTCATTTGACACTCTCGCATTGATGATACAAGAACGTGCTGATTACAAGTCACTTGATCCCGCTGATATTCTCGAGAGGCTAAATACTCATGAGTTCCAACTTGCTGAAAAGAGAGATCTCTATGGTTCAAGCTATGGCAGAACACGTGCACTGAAGGCCAAGGCAGTATCTGAGTCCGAAGATGAAGACTCTAGTAGCAGCCTTGGTGATCCTGAAGAACTGAGCCATGATCTGGCTCTGCTCGTGAAGAAGTTTCAAAAGTTCTCAAGACGTGGTCGCCTTGGAAGATCCTCAAGGAGCAATGATTCCTCACCCAGTGACTACAAGAAGAGGCTTTGTCACAAGTGCAAGAAACCTGGACATTTCATTCAAGATTGTCCTCAGTGGGAAAAGGAATCAAAGAAGAAGAAATACAAGGATTACAGTTCTGATGATGCGAAGAAAAAGAAGAAATCCACAAAATCTTCATCATCAAAACCCTCAAAGTCTTCATATCACAAGAAGAGCAGCTCCAAGAAGGCTAGGGCATTCATTGGCAAGGAAATGGACTCTGAGGCTGAATCTGAAGAAAATGAGGAAGAGGAGACATCTGAGGAGTCCGAATCCGGAGTGGCGAGCCTAGCTCTCGCTACTGCATTCGTCAGCAAATCTATCTTCAACACTGAAGAAAATGACCTCACCAACAAGGCTGATGAAAGCGATGATGACTACGCTCCCACCTATTGCTTCATGGCAAAGGGTGCCAAGGTACTCAAATATACCTCCTCTGAATCAAGTGAGAATGAATCTGATGAAAACCTTAAGCCTAGCTATTCTAAACTTGCTAAGATTTCTATAGAACAACAAAGGGCTTTAGAAAAGGTTCAAAACATGCTAAATAAAAGTGATGATATGTTGGGTGAAGAAATGGATCGCATTGAAACTTTGACTGAAAATCTTCAGAGACTTCAGTCCAAGCTTGACAAACTTCAAAGTCATCATAACACTCTCTTATTGGATCATGAGAAGCTTTCTTATGAATTTCTTCAAAGAAAGCAAGATCTTGAAAAGCTAAGAGTGAGTTATGAAGATCTTCAGAAGGAGCGCGATTCATTACTTGCTCAACAAATCAGCGATTCTCAGGAAGAATTTGTTCCTCCATGCTTTAAGTGCATTGAACGTGAATCTGCTAATTCTTCACCTAAATGTTCTAATGCTGCTAATGTTTTAAATTCTTCACATGCCTCTGCTATCACTAATTCCTCATCTGAGGACATTGCTAGTATCACTGACGATGCAGGGCTAAAGGAATTGTACACGATAGGCATGTACAAAAGCCTCAAAGGGCATCAGGCTCTTTGTGATGTGCTTAAAAAGCAGATCCTCAATAGGAACCCTAGGAAAGAGGGTATCGCCTTTGAGAGGAAACTCAATGCTGATGGTACATATTGGAAGCCTGAGCAGTACCCCAAAACTACATGGGTTGCTGCAAAGGGACCTCCAGTTGATCCATCTGACTTATCTGGATTTGCATGTGAATCTCCTCATTCTGATGATGAGTCAATTGACTCCAACTATAAACTGTTCAAAAATCAGAATGGTGAAGTATTTGCTAGATATGTTGGCACTAACTACAGGAACGGCTCCCCTATGAAGAAAATCTGGGTTCCCAAAAGATGCCTCTTCAGGTGAATGTCATCATGGCGCCACCTGTGAAGAATAGGAACTCCAGATCAAATTCCTCATATGGATCAAAGTCCTCATATGAACATCATCATGCTAACCCGTCTGTTTCGCAGGGAAGATCTAAGGATTATGGATATGTGCATTATTCTTCAAATCATTATGTCCATAAGTCCTCGAAGAATTTCTCTGCTTACTCTTATGCTTACTATAACCCCTCTTATGTGAAACGAAATGGACTGGCTTCTATGCCACCCTTCTCGTATGGACCTCGTAGAATGATGAACTCTTTGCCACCCATTTAGATGTGGGTGGTGAAGAAAAAGAACTAATCTCTTCTGTAGGGTCAGGTCTCCAGACGCGCGTAATCGTCTGAAGAATTTGCTGGAGACCTGAGAAATGCCTGAAAGGACGCAGGCTAACCATGAAGAAATGAACTTTCATTTCTCACATCCTCATATTGCGTTATTAGTTCTTTTACTTGATGAAATTGATCTGATGAATTGATGTCATATTCTTCACTGATGAAGTATATGAGTTTGTAAGATGCACTAATTCATCTACAGGATGATCAACCCAAAGCCACTGAGTGGGTCCTCGATAGTGGATGTACAAACCACATGACTGGTGACAAGAATCTATTGATGGATGCTCCGTTATCTCCGTCGCATCTAAAGCATATCATGTTTGCTGACAAAGGCAAAAGTCAGGTATTGGGTCTAGGTAAGGTTGCGATTACAAAGGATCGACACATGGACAAAGTCATGCTTGTTGAGTCCTTAGGATACAACCTTATGTCTGTCTCAATGCTTTGTGATCTTGATATGGTTGTTGTCTTTGGGAAGTACCATTGTGTTGTGGTTATGGAAGCTGACAATTCCAAAATCTTCGAAGGCTTTAGGAGGGGAGACCTGTAGATTGTTGATTTCTCCACAGGACCACAACCAGCCGTGTGCTTACTTGCAAAAGCTTCAGAAGGCTGGCTCTGGCATCAATGACTTGGTCATGCAGGCATGAGGAATTTGCACATGCTTGCGAAGAAGAAGCATGTCATTGGCATCGAGAATGTCAAATTCCTCAAGGATCACCTATGCGGAGCCTGTGAAGCTGGGAAGATGACGAAGGCCAAGCATCCAGCGAAGACTATCATGACCACCACTCACCCGTTTGAATTACTTCACATGGATCTCTTTGGTCCTAATCATTATTCTACTATTTCAAATGAAGCATCTCAATATGGCTTTGTTATTGTTGATGATTATTCTCGCTACACATCGGTACACCTTGTTACTTACAAACATGAAGTGCAGGAAGTCTTCAAACGATTTTCCTTGAGGGCTTCAACCAACTTTGGTGTGAAGATCAAGCACATCAGAAGTGAAAATGGCACTGAGTTCAAGAATTCTGGTCTCGATGACTATCTTGATGAACTTGGTATTACTCATGAGTTATCTGCTCCTTACACTCCTCAGCAGAATGGCGTCGTGGAGCGCAAGAACATGACTCTTGCTGAGATGGCTCACACTATGCTTGATGAATACAAAACACCTTGTCATTTCTGGACTGAGGCAATTGATACTGCGTGCCACATCATCAACAGAGTATATCTTCACAAATTCTTCAAAAAGACTGCCTATGAACTCCTCACTGATAAGAAACCCAATGGAAGTTATTTCAAAGTCTTCGGTGCTAAATGTTGGATTAGAGATCCTCATCACAACTCAAAATTTGCACCGAAAGCACATGAAGGTTTTATGCTTGGTTATGGAAAGGACTCGCACACCTACAGAGTCTTCAACAACGTTCTTCACAAAGTTGTTGAAACTGTAGATGTGCGATTCGATGAAACTAATGGCTCGCAAAGAGAGCACCTACCTACTGTGATAGATGAACCAGCACCTGAGGAAACTATCAAGTTCAAGGCTACTGAGGATGTCATTCCTACTGAAGAATCTGCTGAAGAATTCATTCCAGAACATGAAGAACATCGAGATAATGCACCTGAAGAAAATGCTAAAGAAAATGGTGCTGAAGAAAATGCTGATCAAACTCTTCAACGACAACCAGCTCATCCTCGCATTGCAAAAGAAGTGCAAGTTGAAAAGATCATCAATGACATCAAAGCGCCAGGTCCTCTCACATGCTCAAAAGCTTCACATTTGTCTAACTTTTGTGGGCACTATCCTTTTGTCTCTATTACAGAGCCCACTAAGGTAGATGAAGCATTTCTGGAGCCTGAGTGGATTCAGGCCATGCAAGAGGAATTACATCATTTCGAGCTCAACAATGTCTGGGAACTGGTCAAACGTCCAGATCCTCGCAAGCACAATATCATCGGCACAAAGTGGATCTACCGCAATAAGCAAGATGAAAATGGCCTTGTGGTGAGGAATAAGGCACGGCTTGTAGGTCAAGGCTACACACAGGTTGAAGGAATTGATTTTGATGAAACTTTTGCACCTGTTGCTAGACTTGAGGCTATTCGCATATTACTTGCTTATGCTAACCGTCATGATATTACTTTATATCAAATGGATGTGAAAAGTGCATTCCTCAATGGTAAGCTTGAGGAAGAAGTATATGTTGCTCAACCCCCAGGTTTTGAAGATCCAAAGAATCCTGACAAAGTCTTCAGACTCAACAAGGCCCTCTATGGCCTCAAGCAGGCCCCACGGGCTTGGTATGATACCTTGAAGGAACTCTTCATGAAGAAAGGCTTCAAACCCGGTTCACTCGACCCTACTCTTTTCACTAAATCTTATGATGGTGAATTGTTTGTGTGCCAAGTATATGTTGATGATATTATCTTTGGTTGTACTGACCAACATTATAGTGATGAATTTGCCTATATGATGAGTGAAGAATATCAAATGTCTAGGATGGGAGAGTTGAAATTCTTCTTAGGTCTTCAAATTCGTCAACAACACAATGGCATATTCATCTCTCAAGAGAAATATCTCAAGGATGTACTGAGTAAATTCGGCATGCAAGATTGCAAAGGCGTCAAAATTCCTATGCCCACAAATGGCCATCTGTGCACTGATGAAAATGGTATTGACTTCGATCATAAGGTATACCGCTCCATGATAGGCTCCTTATTGTACTTATGTGCATCTAGGCCAGATATAATGCTTAGTGTTTGCATGTGTGCCCGATTTCAAGCTACACCGAAGGAATCACACCATAAGGCTGTGAAGCATATTCTTCGATATCTAGCTCACACACCAACACTTGGATTATGGTACCCCAAGGGCTCGGCTTTTGATCTTGTTGGATATTCTGACTTTGACTATGCTGGTGATCGTGTGGATCGCAAGTCAACATATGGTACATGTCATTTCCTCGGACGATCTTTGGTCTGTTGGTCCTCGAAGAAACAGAACTGCGTATCACTATCTACTGCTGAAGCTGAGTACATTGCCACTGGTTCTTGCTGTGCCCAATTGCTATGGATGAAGCAAACTCTCAAGGACTACGGCGTCAACATGAAGGATGTGCCTCTCTTCTGTGACAATGAGAGTGCCATCAAGATTGCTCACAACCCAGTTCAGCACTCGAAGACAAAGCACATTCAGATTCGTCATCATTTTCTTCATGATCATGTGTTGAAGGGCGACATTTCTATTGAGCATGTGAAGACTGAAGAACAACTAGCCGATATCTTCACAAAGCCCTTGGATGAGAAGAGATTTAGCAAGTTGCGGTGTGAGCTAAATATCCTAGAATCTTCGAATGTTCTTTGAAAAGGACACTCATCCTAACACTTATGCAAAATTGATGACTTAGATGTGCAACACATGAAGAAACATTTTTCTTCAATCAATAAAGAATAACACTTTTAGTGTGAAGAAATTAATGAAGAATTTGATTCTCAGAACCCTACGATAATTGTACGCGGTGTCTGAAATCATCATTCTTATACGGTGGGTCACGCCACCACCAAAAGTTGAAATTCTTCAATTATTCATATTCTTCAACTTTGCATTGTCTTCACTTGTCCCGTCGTTTTTATTCATTGGCTATATATATATATATGTGAGTTTATGTCCTCTACAGCATTCACTTATTGCTATTTCTTCAAGTTGGTTTTCTGCTAAGTGAATGTGATCGGACCCTTCCCCTCTATGCTATACTCAACCCAATCTGTTCACAAATTATTCATGTGCGTTCTATTTGAAACTCGTTCAAAATCTTCACTGTGTCCTTGTCAGCTGAAGAAATTGCGAACAGAACTTTAAAACCTATCTTATCGAAATTTTCGGTTTTGCCGCTCAAACCGTTCCGCATCCCACGATACACTTATCCACTCACCCACGATCTCCACCTCTCACTGCGTGGGTGACACATGTCATGCGAATGAGAAGAGTCAGGGGCACGTTCGTCCAATTTCTTCGGGCGAGCAGTTTTTTCACCATGGCTATAAATACCCCTCCTTCCCTTCCTCACTTCTTTTACTCCGCTCAACCTCTCTCTCCAGCTCGAGCTTCTCAAAACCTAGCGCCGCCGCTACCTCATCGCCGCCGGTGAGGAAGAGCTTCACTGCCTCGACCTCGTCGCCGAAGTACTCGCGCCGATCGCGGAAATCTTCACTCCGCCGTCGCCGTAGCTGTCTTCCTCCGCCAAGTTAGGGCATGGAAGATCTGCACAGACGAACTTCACATCTCCTCACTCCAGTTCGTCGTGTTCTTTGTCCAGGGTAATTAAAAGTTACTTTTACTGCGCTCGTTGATTCGGATGATTATCTACAAAATCTTCAAAAGTGTTTTTCTTCATATCTTCACACACCGAACACCTCAGAAGTCATCTGTTCTTGATTCGTTTCTCTAAGCATCATTTTTCTTCAAGATTCCTCAATTGTGTGGATCCTCGATCCATACAACTCTGGAACCTAAGACAAAGAACGCTTAGTGAAAATCTTCAAGACTCATCTGGTCAAATTTCTCAAACTTGTTCTTTTTGAAAAACCTTCTGAGAACGCATATGACCTCTCCAAATTCCTCGCAACTATACTCTGTTCACAGGTACACATGTCAGCTGCTGAATCACTAGGTTCTCATCAACTTAACTCATTTGCAGCATTCCTCGAAGAAAAGTTGCATACTTCTTCAGAGAATTTAATGTTCAAATTCCTCAACTGAAGAAAATGGCTGATGGTAAGAAGCCACACAAGGGAGGAAAGAGGCCTGAGGTAAATACAACGTTTGAGATCCCTGATGACATATATGCTGGGTACTGCACACCTACTGAGGAAACCAAGAATGAGCACAAAGTGTGCAAATAGAGGATAGAGAGGAGATGGGCAAGAGAATGGAGGGAGTACGATATGTCACTCCTAAGTACATGAAGAAATTCGCACTCAATCCTTCATGCCCAAGAGCTCCATTGGCACCTAGCCAAATAGCAGATCCCACCAGCCTCAAGCGCGGTGAGGACTATCCTGATGAATGGGCCAAGCGCCAAGCCAAGCTGGCTAAGCAAGCCAGGGAAGCAGTGAGGAAATTCAATGAAGACTCTGTTGCTGATGCTGCCTCTGCTGAGGCCTCTGCTATCAAGCCAAAGAAGGCTATGTCTAAGAAGCCTGCTCGTAGGCCAAGTTCCTCAGCAATGCCCTCACGGCCAGAATCATCAAAGCCCTCACGGCCAATTCCTCATGCTGCTCCTGTTCCTCCAAAGTCCTTAGCTCCTCCACCAAAGCCTTCAGTTGTTCCGCCTAAATCCTCAGCACATGTGCATCTCGCCTCGTGCCAAAGGACTGCCAGCATCTCCATTGCCTTAGGTGTCTCAGCTAGTTCCTCAGCTGCACCAAGTTCCTCAGCTAGCCCCTCACTGTTGAAGACAAAGGCCACTGCTGGAAGAGGTCCTCGCCCAAGTCCTCAAAAGAAGCAAGTCACTTTCCAAGTGCCGTCTAATGAAGATGAAGCTGATGATGATGAACTTGCAGAAATCATCAGAGACAGGCAAGTCAGGGCCGCTAGAGCCAAAGGATCAGAGGTGCCACTGCTTTTGGATCCCAAGCTGATCCTCGACTGCATTGATGATTGGCACAAGGACCCTAACACTCCCTTGCCTCACTTCAAGCTGACTCCTGGCCAGAGTCACACGCTGACCGACTTCATTCAAGAAGAAAAGTGGAAATTTGAGAAGGCCAGGCAGATCAAGAAAGCGCAGTACAAGAAAGAGCGCTATCTGAAGAAAAACGTTGTCTCTATGACAACTGAAGAACTTGTCACTATTCAGACTGATATTAAGAAACTCAGTGATGACTTTGACGCATATCGCGCTGATTGGCTTGGAGCCAAGGTTTGTTTTGTAAAACTTGCGGATAACTTCACTTCCAATGTTGCAGCCCCAACGCAACAGGAAATTCCTCAGGCTGAAGCATCTGCTCAGCCTACTGAAGAAAATGCCAGCACCGCTGATGACAATCAGGCTGCTGAAGATAATGTGAGTTCCAGGGCTGATGACTGCATTCCAGCCGCTGAAGAAATTGCCAGGGCACCCACTAGTGGTGTGCCTGAAGAAACGGAAGAACTCAGGGCAACTGCATAGTTGTGCCTAAAGAAAATCAACCAGATTCCTCAGCTACTCCTGCACCAACTTCAACTCCAATCCTTCCATTTGCATCAGATGTGAAGAAGACCAAGGCTGCAGAGCATGCTGCAGTGAAGAAAAGGAAAGCATCAGCTGCTTCAGATTCTTCAGCTCCGAAGAAAATGAAGCCTATGACAAGCTCATTTGCAAATCCGATTGATGTTGTTCCCATCTCAACCAGGCAATCAAAGGACCTTGTTCCTTTAGATGAATAATATATGATCCCCAGTGGATCTGATGAAGAAACTCCTTCTGCTGCTTCATCTGAATCATTGGATGAAGAAATTGAAGTGGATGCGATCCCTTCAACACCTATCATCTCCTCGCCTATGCCTCAGTTCACAGCTGAAGAGGCTGGCGTTGAAGAAATGGAAGATGAAGATGTGGACATTGGCTGCTCCACACCCGTAATCAGTGATGAATTCTGGGAAAGTCAGCATCCAAACTCACCAATGTTCACCCCTCTACAGCAAATTCCTCAGTCCCCCACACAAACTATACACATGGGCTCTGAAGAAACTCATCCCAATGCATTTGTCCATGAGGAAATTCCAGCCACTAGCGCTGAAGAAACTGCTGCTGCTGAACAACCAACGACGCAGACTGCCACTAAGGAGGAACCGGAAATTCGTCAGCCTGAAGAACCTGTGATTGAGATTCCTGAGGTCATGATGCAACTCACTGACACTCCTCTGCCGAAGCCAAAGGATCCATTCTCACGCAAGCAAAAGTTCAAGGCTGATGATTTTTTCGGCGAGCACGTATTCTTCGAAGATTACAACCCATATGACTCTGCTCGCATTAGGAAGAGGCATTTCTGGACTGCTAGTCAAGCCAATTTCTATTCCTCAGTGTTGCTCAACAAGGAGAAGATCTTCTACCATGAGCATATTCCTCACATGGATATGGAATCTCTGCCGTGCTTCGCACCAGTCCTCAGTGTTCTTCACGACGCTGGACTTCTAAACTTTTGCTCTGACATCTACGATTGGAATGAAGAACTGATTCTTCAATTCTATGCAACGCTGCACATCACCAGAGATGCTGAAAATGTGAATTCATGGGTGCTGGACTGGATGTCTGAAAACACTCACTACACTGCACCAGCCTCTGAATTTCTTCATGCTCTACCACTCAGTCCTCCCCTTGAAGAAGCTCGCTGCATCTACAGTGAACCTGAGCTCACACATCATTACATGAAGGTGCTGATGAAACCTTTGAAACCAGGTCAGGCACCAAGAACCAAATTCCTCGTGAAGGAATTGTTGTATGTGCCCAGAACTGTCTATCGTATTCTTACGAGGACAATCAGTCCCATCAAAGGCCACGACTCATCTGATGAGGAAATTGTTGGCATCATGAAGAATCTGGTATTCAACATCGTTCATGGCATTCCTGTCAATTATCACGATTTCTTCATGAGGACTATAGCCAATGTTGCACTTTCACTGTTTGAGCTGAAGCCTTATGCACCTTGGATTATGAGATTCCTCAGGACAAGGTCTTCACTCAACTACAAAACTGATTTCCAGAATCACCTCAGCTACTTGCCCCCAATTGAAGTCCTCAAGCAGACATATTCCTCAGTTGAAGGAAAGGGCAAGGCACCAGCTGTAATAGATGAAGGCATTCGTCCATTGGATGGTCAGTTTCGCAAAGCTGCATCTTATTCCACAAATGATGACTCTGCAACACATGACTCTGCCAATGCACCCAAGTCCACTCCTCAAGCCACTGCTCCGCGCGTGATGACTGACCGTGAACTTTTGATTAGTCTTCACCAGAAGGTGGATCGATATCACAAATGGGTTAAGCGTTAGTTTGGTTCACTTCTTCACAACATGACTGCCACACACAATGCAGTGAAGAAAAACCACTACTACCTCCATCAAGTCTTCGGTCGCACCTGGGCAATCCTGTCACATCTGTATGGTGAAGAACATCTGAAGAACATGGGTCTCAAAGAAGATTTTGACTGGTCTGCACCTCCACCGAAGAAATTCAAGAAGGTCCAGGTTCCTTCTCTGGTGGCCAACTTCTATTCTTCATCTCGCGACACTGATGAACATGAAGATTTGGACGACACTGCGGCAGGCCCTACATCAACAAATGACCCCAACAACGCTGGCGCTCCTTCTTCAACATGATTATCTTCCGGGGCGTTAGTCCTCATTTTCGATCCTTTTGGTCATTCGTTGACAAAGGGGGAGAAATATGAGTTAGTCTTCAAGCGGGTCTACTATATGGGCGTTTTTTTGCTAAGTTACAACTCTCGTTCTTCTGAAACTTTATTGGATCGAGTTGTAATCTTAAACCCGATGGTGCTCTGATACTTTTTGATGCACTGGGCTTTGATACTTTTGATGCACTATTCTGCATGCTTATTCCTCGTTAATATTATTGCACGCATGCTGAATTTAATCAGGCACCATATTTCATCATGCATTTCAAATTCTTCATATTATATGTTAAATGCGTGTATGAATTACAAGATATAGGGGGAGATCTCCATGATTCAACTCTTCAAGTGTGCATTGCTTTAAAAGCAAATTCCTCACTATGCACATCTTCAGGGGGAGTTCTTCTATATCTTGCAATCAAATTCCTCAATATCAGTATTTACACTTCATATGTTTATCCCCATTGAAAACTTAACCTATATTGTCATCAATCACCAAAAAGGGGGAGATTGTAAGTGCATCTAGTGCCCCTTAGTGATTTTGGTGTATTGACGACTTATAGGTTAAGGGACTAATGCGTTTGTGAGTGTACACAGGTCTATAAGTCTATGAGGAGTTTGATATTTACAGGAAAAGTCGACCCCTAAAAATGAATATCTTCGACTGAAGATTTTGGTATTTCTGAAGACTTTCATGAAGACTTTGAAAGTGAAGAAAATGGTGTGACCGTGAAGACTTGGTATTCATTCGAGGAATATGAAGCATGAAGACTTTTGTTTTCGTAGTTTCATTTTCTCTTTCTTGAGTCATAGGAAACACCGTACTGTTAAAGGGGGTCGAGGAAATACTAAGGAAAAATCTCCATGTGATGCTCAACTCAAAATCCTACACCTACCAATCCCTTCGAGTGAAGCCATTGGAAATCTCATACAGTTCAGTCAATTTCTTCAGTGACAGAGACGAAGTTCTTCTGGTCTCTGAGGAATTTGTCCTGACTGAGGAGTTAGGAATTCGCCAGTGCAGATTGCCTACACAGTGAGGAACATGATAGCCCTGAGGATTTTTCTACTCAAAATTCCGACCGTTGCTGTGCTATGTGCCAGCTGTCCCAAAATATCTATCCACCTAACGGTCTTATCACTGAAGGGAATTTATGTCTTATCTTGTCGGGCTGCTCCCTAGGCTATAAATAGCCGCCCCCTACAACCACTAGCTGGTTGGCTGCTCCGAGAGAAACTGACACTTGTCATTTGAGAGCAACCCATCCTCTAAGGACTTTGAGCAAAAATCATCAAGTGAGGAAAAACCAAAAACCCAAAACCCAAACACCTACAAACCCCAAGTGATTGAGCATCACTGAAGAGATTGATCCTGAGTGGATCCGACGCTTGTTACCCTTGAAGACTGTGCTTCTTCCAGACGGTTAGGCATCATGGTCTAGAGCATCCAAGAGGAATTGTGGATCGCCGAGTGACCAAGTTTGTGAAGGTTTGGAAGTCGCCTGAAGACTTACCACGAGTGATTGGACGAGGTCTGTGTGACCTTACTTCAAGGATAATACGGTGAGGAATGGGTGTCCTGAGCTGCGTGTTCAGGACTGGGTGTCCGGGACTGTGTGTCCTCGAGTTTAAATACTCAGCCGCTCCAACCAGACGTACAACTGAGACAGCAGTTGGAACTGGTCTACCAAATTATTGTCTTCACCAAGCTTACTGGTTCTATTTCCTCAACTCTTTCATTTCCTCATAATTGTGTTGTGTGTTTGTTCATATCTGTGTTTGAAGACTTTGACTGAAGACTTTCTCAATTTCCTCAGTTCAATTTCTTCAGTCTTTTTGTCTTCATCCTGTGATATCCTGTGATTATGCTTCATGTACTCTGTGCCTGTCTTCATTTCATCATGATGACTATGCTTGTATTATGTTATGTTTACTTTTGAGTACTTATTCCACTGCTAGTAGTTCTTCGCTAAGGAATTTCCTCACCGGCAAATTCCTCAGTGAAGAATTTCATAAAAATCTCCTATTCACCCCCCCTCTAGTCGATATAACGCACTTGCAAAGATGACTTGTTAGGTGATGATGATTTACTTGTTGACAACTATAGTGATGAATACAATGATGAAATGAATGACAATGATAAGGAGAAGATTGAGTCTCTAACTAAAGAACTAAACACTCTTAAGTTAGCTCATGAAACTATCTTAGGAGATCATCGAGAACTTTTAAGGACTCATGAGAAATTACGTTTTGAAAAGCTCAACCTTGAGCAAGAGCATGAGTTCTTAAAGGCAATCAATGATGATCTTCACAAGAAAAGTTCTTCTTACATTGCCAAGCGTTTACTCTTATCCACTTACATGCCTCAAGTCAAGTCTAGTAACAAGAACAAGAAGGGTTCTTCTTCTAGTAGTAACAATAATCATGCTAAATCCAATGTTGTTGCTTCTAGTAGTTCTCTTGATTCCACTAATGATTCTCTTAGCCAAGTTACACTTGAGCAAGAAAATAGCTTATTGAAGGGAATTATATAGAAAGGTATTTACAAGAGCCTTTCCAGGAGTAAGCAATTCGAGGAAATTGTACGCAAGCAAGGAAGGCACCGGAAGAATCAAGGTATTGGTTTTGAACGAAAGTTCAATGCCAATGGAGTTGAGTGGGAAGAAGATCAATACCCCAAGACGAAGTTTGTTCCTCAACAAGAGAAGTATGATCCTACTTCTTCCAAAGGGACACAAGATCAAGATGATCTTCCACCACAAGACCACAAGCAAAAAGGCAAGGACAAGCTTCAAGAGGAAATTGATGCATTTGAAGAAGCTCCTAAGGCCTTGGTCAAGTGGGTTCCCAAGACTACATCAAGTTCCACTTCATCAAGTACAACTACAACTCCAAGGATTCCCATCAAGATGGTGTGGATCCCGAAGAAGAAGAACTAGAGAGTTCTTGAGGGTGACTCGGCCAACATACTTCACTCTTATCATTTTGGCAAGAACAAGTGCAATCACCTTCCACATCTTGCACTAGTTCAAGGAGTCACAAACCCTCTTGTTGGTAAGACAAGGGACAAGGTAACCTAAAGCTTTCATAGACATCATCTTGTGTGTGCATCACTCTATGTCTATGGATATCCTTGTTTGTTCCTTGTGGGACTAACCCGTGTAGGTATTGAAAGTGCAACTCACTCCAAAGGATAGCTCCGAATGATCTACATCAACATTGAGCATCCACATCTTCAACATCTACATGAATTCATCATTGACAAAACCCAAGGTTAGTTCATCCCTCTTAGGGGGGATCTCACATCTAGGGGGAGCTTTACTCTATCAATTGAGTTAAAGCAACTCTAATGATGTGAACACAACAACGCTTTATGTAAAAGTGGTAACCCCACTTGTGCTTAAACGATGAGTATGGCCTATGGTCAAATGTTCTCATTTGACTCCTAAGTCAATATACTCATATATAGATGACCTAGTCATCGCCAATTGCTTGATAGATGCTAGAATTGTTTGTGCATGCTTTGCCACATATTTCATTTGCCATTTTATTGTGTGAGCATGTTGGTTGCATAATTTACTCATTCGAGGACATCCACTTGTTGTTTTGATTGATTGGTTTCCTTTTCTTTTTGCCAAGTGGATGGACAAGAATGCCTAAGAACCTTCTCTAGCTATCTATGCTTTTCTCGTCTCAAACTCTACTCATGCTACATCACAAAATTTGATCAAGTCAGATTTGAACCACTCTGTGTGAGGAGCACTCGGAGTCCCCAATTCGTCGTAGACTTAAACTTCCAAAACTTCTTTGTGCGTTTCGGTCTGACCGATTCACCCATTTCGGTCATACCGAGATCACTAAGTCGATCTAGGTTTTCAATTTCGTTGCAACTGACTTGAACTTTTCGGTCACACCGAGTTGCAGCAACTGCTTGCAGTTATGCATCTCGGTGCCACCGAGTTGTTCCACTCGGTCACACCGACAGGGTCGGGTTATATATATACCCACGGGCAAAATTTTCGAAATTTTATCCGAACTCTTTCGCCCGCGCTTAGCCCGCTCTGCCTCCAGGGTCTCCGGATCGTCCTCCTTGTCGCCAGCCGCCTCCTGTCGCTGGTCTCCGCTGCCGTCAACGGGAATCATCCCCGTCGTTGCCACCGTAGCGAGTTCATCGCCAAACAAGGGTATGAACTTGATCACTGTGCTATCCTTATCTGATTCCTAGCACATTGTGTTCGCCATGAATCTTGCCACGATTGAAACTATCTTATCCAGTCAAAACACTCCGTAGATTAGAGATGATTTGAAAATTTAGGGTTAGGTTTCTGCCGAAACCATCTCGGACCAACCGAGTTGTGGAACTCGGTATCACGATTTGGCTCAGGCCATTGCACATGCGATTCTCGGTCTGGCCGAGTTCAGGACTTTGTGAAACCCTAGCTGTCTCGGTGCCACCGAACTGTGACTCGGTCTGACCGAGTTCACTAGTTTAGGTTCCAAAAGCTGCTTCGGTATCACCGAGTTTACAAATCGGTTGATCCGAAATGCTTTCTGAGGAAAACTAAAACTAAGTTTTTGATTCATTCTTTTGCAAAAACCTCTATATTTTGTGATGCTCATCCACTCTACCTCATCTATAATCTATTCACAGGGTTAGTTGTCAGAGATTGCATTATGTCTGATCAAAGTGACAGCCAGAACAAGTCAGAGGAGCAGGTTCACTTGGGTGAGGGCACTAGTCCCTCTAGCAACTCAGATGATGGCAGCAGGAGCACACCAAGCAATCTGCCAAAGGCTGCCACCTGGGCCAGAAAGAAGAAAATTTCTGAATCTGAGGATGAAGACTATGTGGCAGTTGAGGATGAGGCCACTTCCAAGAAGAAAGTGGTTAAAAAGGAATATAGCACTGCTGCTGCAACTAAGCCTGGTATGAAGACCAAATTACCTGCAAAGAGAATCCCCATGTCTAAAGCCAGAGCCTCTACACAAGTACCTTTGGAATCTGAACCCAAAGAGGGTGCTGCAGAAGGGAAGAAGAGGAAAGAGAGGGTCAAGAAGACCACTGCCAGAGTGCTTGGGAGATCTTCAATCATGAAAGACTCTGAAGAAGAGGAAGAGGATGTTGCACAAGCACCTAAGGCACAAAAGCTTATGGGAGATGCCATAAGATCCGGGGCTGCTCAATCTAAGCCCAAAGGAACTCCCAAGCCGGCTGCTCCAAAACCCAAAACTGCACCAAAAAGGAGTACCAGGAACATTCCAGCTGCTGAGAAAAACAAGGCCCCAGTGCCTGAAACTGTTGCTGAAGAAGATGATGATGAGACACATGTTTTGAGGAAGCTAAAGCCAAAAATTCCAGATCATAATGATGCTCATCCTGTAGCAGAAAACATGAAGATCAGGAAGGACTCGGGATTGAGGATATGGAGAGAGTCAGATCCATATGCCACTAGAAGGAGAACTGTTGTGGACTACAGGTTCCATACCAAAGAACATCAGGATTTTTATAAGACAGTGTTGCTTGACAAGAAACCAATAGTATGTGACATGAGATGGGTCAAATGGGAGTACATAAAGGAGAATGAAGAACATTATGCAAGAGTGTATGACAGTTTCAAGTCCTGTGGAGTTGATGAGTTTGTGGCTCAGAAGCTCACAAAGTGGAATGATGAGCTTATCATGCAGTTCTACTCCACAGCTCACTTCTACCCAGATGGCAAGATAGTCTGGATGTCTGAAGGCACGAGATACCAGTCCACAGTTGCGGAATGGGCTAAGTTGATCAATGCCCTAGAAGAGAGTGAAGATGACTTGGATGTCTATGCCAACAAGAAGAAGGATCACAACACCATGGCACACATGTACAAGGAGATCCCAGATGCTGCTCTTGAGACACCCAAGTTTGGATCTGTACATTACCTTCTGTCAGGCTTGCCAACTATCAACTGGATCCTCAGGCACACTCTCTTGCCAAAGTCACATGATCACAAGATGATCAGAGGCCATGCAATTAACTTGCTTCACATCTTTGATGTCCCACAGAAGTTCAAATTCATGAGCCTAATAGTGGAAACCATAAAGAGGACAACTGCAGATCAGAAGAGGAGTTGTGGATATGCCCCACAGATTTAGGAGATGATTAACTCCAAGATGGGCACTGGCACATATCTGCTGGACAAGGAGCACCTGCTCATCTATCCAGACTTTGAGGACAACCAAGTGGTCATGAATGAGGATGAACCATCTTCTGTGCATGTTCAAGCAAAGAGGGAGAAGGCAAAGGCTGAGAAAGCTGCAAAGATGCCAACCTTGGAAGAGGCATCTCAGTATCTTCTGAAGAGCAAGCAAGATCAGCTCGGCTACTTGATTTCATCCACTCTAAGGATTGAGAAAGGGATGGCCACCCTGACTCAAAACTAGGAGAGCTTGGAAAGGATCATAAAGCAGAAATTCTATGACATGGATGTGAAGGTAACTGAGATCCAGTCTGTTGTGGAGCAACTTCAGGATGATATGCAGGAGAGGAAGGGCAAGACAACCACTGATGCATTTGTCAGAGTGCCTAGAGCTCAGAGGGTAGCTGCAGTGCCAGTAACAGACACCAGAGCCACTTCATGTGCACCAGCTACAGCTTCAGTGCCACCAGCTCCAACACCTACTCCATCAGCTCCATCTACATCGATTGAAGCCTTCGTTCTTGGAGTTATCCGGACACCACCACCTGAAGACCAAGCCCGAGAGACGATTTAGTGCTATGCATTTTCTAGGAACTTTTTGGTAACTTGTTGCCAAAGGGGGAGAAAAATGTATAGATCATAGGCTTCGAGGGAGAGCGTTGCTATTTCTATTCTCTCTTGCTTTGGTGGTTGAACTTTATTTGCTTGACTAAAATACTTTCCGTCTGTGTGATACTTGGATGATCATGTGTTTTGATCATATGCTACATTAATGCTTGTTGGATGACATTATCATTTTATCCCTATATGATCATTCACTTTTCTTGGTGATGAGTGCATGTATTTAATTATTACCATTTTGAGCGCTCCACCAAGATGTATGTGACATGGAAGAGTAACCATGAGCCTAATTATCTGTGCATTTGCAGTCCAAAGCAAATCATAAACTATGCACAAATTTAGGGGGAGCTCTTGCTTTTCACATACTTCTCAAAGCGACAATGTTTTTCACTCTTACTATCATTCGTCGAAGCTTTGATCTATATGTTGTCATCAATTACCAAAAAGGGGGATATTGAAAGTGCAACTATCCCTAGGTGGTTTTGGTAATTCCTAACAACATATAGCTCATTGAGCTAATGCTATTCCAAGATTAATATTTCAGGAAAAGCTCAATGAATGGCATGGCATGGATGAGGAAAGTGGACCCCTCAAAATACTAAGGAAAAAAGATTGGCTCAAGCTCAAAGCTCAAGACTCTACATTTTATATTTTAGTGATCCAAGATCACATTGAGTCTATAGGAAAATCCAATACTATCAAGGAGGGATGAGGTGTTGCTTGATGAGGTTCTTGCTTCATAGTGCTTAGTGATATGCTCCAAAACCCACAACTACCTTCCCACATCCACGTATGACCTAAACCAAAAGTAAAACCCGGCCCCACCGATTCTTTCTATCCAGCGCCACCGAGTTCAGATGTCATAGCCACTGCCACAAACCCTAGGCAAATCCGTCTCACCGATAGGGATCTCGGTCACACCGAGATGGGGTTGTAATCTCTCTGTTTCCCTTCATAACGTTTTGGTCCTACCGAGATGAGAGATCGGTCCCACCGATATTGCAATGTAAACTCTCTATTTCCCTTTTGTAACATTTCGGTCCCACAGAAATGAGCAAATCGGTCCCACCGAGTTTACCTGACCAACTCTCTGGTTAGCTTATTACCAAAATCGGTCCAACCGAGTTTGTGTAATTGGTCACACCGAGATTACGTTATGCCCTAACCCTAACCATATCGGTCCTACCGAGTTGCATCTCAGTCCCACCGAAAATCCTAACGGTCACTAGGTTTGCTAAATCGGTCCGACCGAGTTTCTTAATTCGGTCTCACCGAGATTGGTAAATTGTGTGTAACGGTTAGTTTTTGTGTGGAGGCTATATATACCCCTCCAACCACTCTTCATTCATGGAGAGAGCCATCAGAACATACCTACACTTCCAATACACATTTTCTGAGAAAGAACCACCTACTCATGTGTTGAGGCCAGGATATTCCATTCCCACCATATGAATCTTGATCTCTAGCCTTTCCCAAGTTGCTTTCCACTCAAATCTTCTTTCCACCAAATCCATATCCTGTGAGAGAGAGTTGAGTGTTGGGGAGACTATCATTTGAAGCACAAGAGCAAGGAGTTCATCATCAACACACAATTTGTTACTTCTTGGAGAGTGGTGTCTCCTAGATTGGCTAGGTGTCACTTGGGAGCCTCCGACAAGATTGTGGAGTTGAACCAAGGAGTTTGTAAGGGCAAGGAGATCGCCTACTTCATGAAGATCTACTGCTAGTGAGGCAAGTCCTTCGTGGGCGATGGCCATGATGGGATAGACAAGGTTGCTTCTTCGTGGACCCTTCATGGGTGGAGCCCTCCATGGACTCGCGCAACCGTTACCCTTCGTGGGTTGAAGTCTCCATCAACGTGGATGTACGATAGCACCACCTATCGGAACCACGAAAAAAACATCTGTGTCTCCAATTGCGTTTGAATTCTCCAAACCCTTCCCTTTACATTCTTGCAAGTTGCATGCTTTACTTTCCGCTGCTCATAGACTCTTTGCATGCTTGCTTGAATTGTGTTAAGATTGCTTGACTTGTCCAAAGTTGCTAAAATCTGCCAAGAACTAAAATTGGGAAAATAATAGATTTTTAATTGGTCAAGTAGTCTAATCACCCCCCCCCCTCTAGACATACTTTCGATCCTACAATATTATGTGGTGAATAAAAATATAGCTCCAAGTAAAGTTACCGTTAGAAGTAGACGAAAGAGGGGATGCCTTCCGGGGCATCCCCAAGCTTTGGCTTTTAGGTGTCCTTAGATTATCTTGGGGGTGCCTTGGTCATCCCCAAGCTTTGGCTCTTGCCACTCCTTGTTCCATAATCCATCAAATCTTTACCCAAAACTTGAAAACTTCACAACACAAAACTCAAAGTAGAAAATCTCGTGAGCTCCGTTAGCGAAAGCAAACAAAAGACCACTTCAAGATACTGTAATGAACTCATTCTTTATTTATATTGGTGTTAAACCTACTGTATTCCAACTTATCTATGGTTTATAAACTATTTTACTAGCCATAGATTCATCAAAATAAGCAAACAACACACGAAAAACAGAATATGTCAAAAACAGAACAGTCTGTAGTAATCTGTAGCTAGCGCAAGATATGGAACCCCAAAAATTCTAAAATAAATTGCTAGACGTGAGGTATTTATCTATTAATCATCTTCAAAAGGAATTAACTAAATAGAACTTTCAAAATAAAAATTGCAGCAGTTCTCGTGAGTGCTAAAGTTTCTGTTTTTTACAACAAGTTTAACAAGACTTTCCCCAAGTCTTCCCAATGGTTTTACTTGGCACAAACACTAATTAAACACAAAAAGCACAACCAAAACAGAGGCTAGATAAATTATTTATTACTAAACAGGAGCAAAAAGCAAGGAATAAAAATAAAATTGGGTTTCCTCCCAACAAGCGCTATCGTTTAACGCCCCTAGCTAGGCACAAAAAGCAAGGATAGATCTAGGTATTGCCATCTTTGGTAGGCAATCCATAAGTGGCTCTCATAATAGATTCATAAGGTAATTTAATTTTCTTTCTAGGAAAGTGTTCCATTCCTTTCCTTAATGGAAATTGGAACCTAATATTTCCTTCCTTCATATCAATAATTGCACCAACTGTTCTAAGGAAAGGTCTACCAAGAATAATAGGACATGAAGGATTGCGATCTATGTCAAGAACAATAAAATCTACGGGCACATAATTCCTATTTGCAACAATCATAACATCATTAATTCTTCCCATAGGTTTCTTAATAGTGGAATCTGCAAGGGGCAAGTTTAGAGAGCAATCATCAAAATCACGGAAACCTAACAAATCACACAAAGTCTTTGGAATCGTGGAAACACTAGCACCCAGATCACATAAAGCATAGCATTCATGATCTTCAATTTTAATTTTAATAATTGGTTCCCACTCATCATAAAGTTTTCTAGGGATAGAAACTTCCAATTCAAGTTTTTCTTCATAAGATTGCATCAAGGCATCAACGATATGTTTAGTAAACGCTTTATTTTGACTATAAGCGTGAGGAGAATTTAGCATGGATTGCAACAAGGAAATACAATCAATCAAAGAGAAATTTTAATAGTTAAATTCCTTGAAACCATAATAGTGGGTTTAGCAACATCTAGGGTTTTAATTTCTTCAATCCCACTTTTATCAATTTTAGCATCAAGATAAAAAAATTCCGAATTCTTGGAATGCCTTATAGGTAAAGGTGGATCATATTCAGTCCCATCATTATCAAGATTCATATTGCAAAACAAAGATTTAATAGGGGACACATCAATAACTTTTAGATCTTCATCTTTATTTTCATAGGAACTAGAGGAACACGCTCTTATAAAGGCATCTTTCTTAGCACGCATCCTAGCGGTTCTTTCTTTGCACTCATCAATGGAAATTCGCATGGCTTTGAGAGACTCATTGATATCATGATTAGGTGGAATAGATCTAAGTTTCAAATAATCAACATCAAGAGAAATTCTATCAACGTTCCTAGCCAACTCATCAATCTTAAGCAATTTTTCTTCCATCAAAGCATTGAAATTCTGTTGTGAGGTAATAAATTATTTAGTATTAGATTCAAAATCAGAGGGCATCTTATTATAATTTCCATAAGAATTGTTGTAGGAATTACCATAATTATTAGAGGGATTACTAGGATAAGGCCTAGGATTGAAATTTCCTCTATACGCGTTGTTACCAAAATTGTTCCTACCAACATAATTCACATCCATAGATTCATTATTATTCTCAATCAAAGTAGACAAGGGCATATCATTAGGATCGGAAGAAACACTCTTACTAGCAAATACTTTCATAAGTTCATCCATCTTTCCACACAAAACATTAATTTCTTCCATCGCATGCTCCTTTTTATTACTAGATCTTTCAGTATGCCATTGAGAATAATTAACCATAATATTATCTAGGAGTTTAGTAGCTTCTCCTAAAGTGATTTCCATAAAAGTGCCTCCCGCGCCGAATCTAAAAGATTTCTAGAAGAAAAATTCAACCCGGCATAAAAATTTTGTATAATCATCCACAAGTTCAAACCATGAGTAGGGCAATTACGCATCATTAATTTCATTCTCTCCCAAGCTTGTGCAACATGTTCATGATCAAGTTGCTTAAAATTCATAATATCATTTCTAAGGGAGATGATCTTAGCGGGAGGAAAATACTTAGAGATAAAAGCATCTTTGCACTTATTCCATGAATCAATACTATTTTTAGGTAAAGACAAAAACCAAGATTTAGCACGATCTCTAAGCGAAAAAGGAAATAGCTTCAATTTAACAATATCATGAGCCACATCTTTCTTCTTTTGCATATCACACAAATCAACGAAGCTATTTAGATGGGTAGCGGCATCTTCACTAGGAAGGCCGTAAAACGGATCTTTCATGACAAGATTTAGCAAAGCAGTATTAATTTCACAAGATTCAGCATCGGTAAGAGGAGCAATCGGAGTGCTAATAAAATCATTATTGTTGGTATTGGCGAAGTCACACAATTTAGTATTATCTTGAGCCATCGTGACAAGCAAGGAAACTAACACACAAGCAAAAAAAGCAAGCGGGCAAAAAGAGGCAAACGGGAAAGAGAAGGAGGATAGAGAGAGAGGGCGAATAAAACGGCAAGGGTGAAGTGGGGGAGAGGAAAACGAGAGGCAAATGGCAAATAATGTAATGCGGGAGATAAGGGTATGTGATGGGTACTTGGTATATTGACTTTTGCGTAGACCTCCCCGGCAACGGCGCCAGAAATCCTTCTTGCTACCTCTTGAGCACAGCGTTGGTTTTCCCCAAAGATGAAGGGATGATGCAGCAAAGTAGCGTAAGTATTTCCCTCAGTTTTTGAGAACCAAGGTATCAATCCAGTAGGAGGCTACGCGCCAGTCCCTCGTACCTACACAAAACAAATAAATCCTCGCAACCAACGCGATAAGGGGTTGTCAATCCCTACACGGCCACTTACGAGAATGAGATCTGATACATATGATGAGATAATATTTTTGGTATTTTTGTGATAAAGATGCAAAGTAAAATAAAAGCAAAGTAAAAAAGAAAAGGAAATAACTAAGTATTGGGAGATTAATATGATGAAGATAGACCTGGGGGCCATAGGTTTCACTAGTGGCTTCTCTCGAGAGCATAAGTATCCTATGGTGGGTGAACAAATTACTATTGAGCAATTGACAGAATTGAGCATAGTTATGAGAATATCTAGGTATGATCATGTATATAGGCATCACGTCTGAGACAAGTAGACTGACTCCTGCCTGCATCTACTACTATTACTCCACTCATCGACCGCTATCCAGCATGCATCTAGAGTATTAAGTTAATGAAAACAGAGTAATGCCTTAAGCAAGATGACATGATGTAGAGGGATAAACTCATGCAATATGATGAAAACCCCATCTTGTTATCCTCGATGGCAACAATACAATATGTGCCTTGCTGCCCCTACTGTCACTGGGAAAGGACACCGCAAGATTGAACCCAAAGCTAAGCACTTCTCCCATTGCAAGAAAGATCAATCTAGTAGGCCAAACCAAACTGATAATTCGAAGAGACTTGCAAAGATAGCCAATCATACATAAAAGAATTTAGAGAAGATTCAAATATTATTCATAGATAGACTTGATCATAAACCCACAATTCATCGGTCTCAACAAACACACCGCAAAAAGAAGATTACATTGAATAGATCTCCACAAGAGAGGGGGAGAACATTGTATCACTACAAAAAAAGACACATCTGTGACATTTTGGGCCGAATGAAATTTTTTTGTCATACATATGACACTTCTATGACGATAATTGTGACAAAACTCGGTATCATCATAGATGTGGTGGGCTCCTACTTCTATGACAAAAAATCATGACATAAAATGGCTTTTCGTCCTGGGCGGGCCGGAGACGCAGCTGCGTGACATTCTTTGGGTCGTCCATGACGGAAAAAACCGTGGTGGAAGCGAGGGGGAGGAAAATTTCGGGGAGTTCCTGGTTACGGTGGGAGGTCGGGGGCCGAGCGATGCATGTTTCTCTCGTACACGTACGCGCGTGTGTGTGAGGCATTGGCTCTAACTGAACCCGAGCGAGGCGTTGGGGTCTAACTGAACCCGAGCAATTGCACTGCAGGCTACCATTACTGAACCCGAGCGATCGATCGATGGCTGTTAACTGAACCCGATCGAGTGATTCCTTCGCTACTGCTGCTAACTGAAGCCGATCGATGTTGCCTCTGGATGAACAGTGA
>NC_041384.1:675229873-675250108 GCF_002162155.2 Triticum dicoccoides | reverse complement strand
ACCCCGATCGATCGAGCCGGTTGGGGCTGGATGAACAGGACCACCCCGTGGAGGGAAGGATGAACAGTAGACGGTGGAGGGTAGGATGAACAGTAGCCCATGGAGGGGTGGTTGAATAGGAGCCCGTGGAGAGGGCTGGTTGAACAGTAGCCGATGGAGTAGCACGCGGTGGAGGCTGGATGAACAGTCTCAGGTGGAGGCTGGAGGAGGTCGACGGTGGATAAACAGTAGCTCGTGGAGGCTGGAGGGGGTCGACGGTGGAGATGAACAGTATCCCGTGGAGTCCCGTTTTGCGGTACGCTACACCCCTCCTGATGAACAGGACCCCCATTTCGACCGTAGGAGGTCCGTTTCGTCCGTTTTGCGGTACGCCACACCCCTCCCGATGAACAGGACCCCCGTTTTGACCGTAGGAGGTCCGTTTCCTCCGTTTTGCAGTACGCCAGACCCCTCCCGATCAATAGGATCCTGTTTCGAACGTGGCCGGTCGAACACAAGGCCGTTTCCTCCGTTCCGCGGTATGCCAGGCCTCGTTTCCATCGCCTATTCCGTCCAGGCCCTCCCGATGAACACGACGCATTCCGTTGCCTCCCCATGAACACGACGCATTCCGTTGCCTCCCCATGAACACGACGACGATGTTGTTTCTCCGTTCCGACCCAGCCATGTACACGAGCCCTGGCCGTACGTATGCGTGAGTAGGCGTTTGAGACCCCGCCTGTATGTACACATACATGGTCGTATTTTCTTTCTTGCACCCTGGCCGCTGTACGTACGTGTACATGCTATGTGCACGCCTCTACTACGACACGTGCATGCCTCTACATTGACCAATATATATGTACGTACACGTTCGTGAACAGAATGACAACGCTACGTACGCTTCAACCAGGTGGGTCCCGACTATCAGGCACTTCCTTGCGTGCGAAGATGTAGCTGGTGGGTCCTAGCAGTCAGGGGCAAACATTTTTTTCATGAAATACGGTGGCCCGTCCGGTGGGTCCCAGCTGTCAGGTGGAGGAATAATTATTTTGCGCGTAATAAGGAGGCACTTCCTTGCTGCGGCCGTGGACCCAGCTGTTAGCGTCTCCATGCACGGTACTCTTCCGATGGAAGTCGGTCGTTGACCACATTGACCACACCGCACCGAGAGCACCACGGCGGTGGATGACGGCGAGGCCTAGGAAGGGGACGGCGCGGAGCCGGGGAAGACGCGGCAGTGGAAGCACGCACGGAGAGGAGTACGACGGTTCACTGGTTCGGCTGCGGTGTGAGGTTGTCGTCGCCGCAGGGCCTGGCCAGCGGTGGGAATGGTAGGGCGCGGTGAGGCCTCCGCGGCATTACAGCCGGCCACGGGAGGCAGGAGCATGCGGCACGACCGGCGCTGCTTTGGGCGGCTGGAGCAAGAAGACCAGAGGTTGAAGAAGCACTACGGCCGTTGGATGGACATCGTACGGTCACTGGAGCTAGAATCATTCATATTGACTAAGTTGACCAAGCCCTTCATCCCCGTCAACTTAGTAGGCCCACAAGTTAGCCTCCCACCAAGGTGGGTCCCAGCTAGCCGGGGGAGTATTCATTTTTTTGTGCGTAATGAGGCACTTCCGGTGGGTCCGAGCTGACAGTGGGGGGAACGTTTTTTTCAGCGAAATACGGTGGCCCGTCTGGTGGGTCCCAACAGTCAGGGGGAAACGATTTTTTTGCAAAATACTGGTGGCCTGTCCGGTGGGTCCCCGCTGTCAGGTGGAGGAATAATTAAATTGCGCGTAATAAGGAGGCACTTCCTTGCGGCTGTCGTGGACCCAGCTGTCAGCCTCTCCACGTACAGTACTCTTCCGATGGAAGTCGGTCGTTGACCACATTGACCATGCCGCGCCGAGAGCACCACGGCGGTGGACGACGGCGAGGCATAGGAAGGGGACGACGCGGAGCCGGGGAAGATGCGGCAGTGGATGCCCACGCGGAGAGGAGTATGAGCGTTCACCGGTTCGGCTGCGGTGTGAGGCTGCCGTCGCCGCAGAATAATTGGGGGTGTGGGTGAGTAGAGGGATGCCCTGGCCAGCGGTGGGAGTAGTAGGGGGCGCTGAGGCCTGCGTGGCAGCACAACCGGCCACGGGAGGCGGGAGTAGGCGGTCCCGCCGGCGCTGCTTTGGCGGCTGGAGCAAGAAGATCAGAGATTGAAGAAACACGACGGATGTTGGATTGACATCCAACGGTTACGTCTGCTAGAATCGTTCGTTGACGTATATAATAACATAAAAAAATATTGCATACGTGTCAACTAAACAGGCCCACAAGTCAGACCACTCCCTCTTTTTTTAATAATTTATATATAGCTCATGGCAACTTCTTATGCAATTTATTGCAGTCATTTTTTTTGGTTGGCCAGGGCCAATTTCGCATATTTCTGTGGGTTCCAAACTATTTTTAATACCGAAATGTCCAGCCAGATTTAAAGTACTTTGAAGATATATTTAAATTAGGTTAATGCCCAGTGAAATAGGAATCTGAAAATGTAATAAAATTCAGAAATTATAAAGTAATTGCCAATTTGTCATCTCTTTTTATATTTACAACCCATTTCATATTACTTTCAAGATTTGCAGGCATCTTGAAAGAGTTGCAGCCCATCAGGGCGTAGAAAAATAAGTAGGCCTGGATTGGGTATTCCTCAGAAAAAATAAACTGAGCTCATTTTCATAAAGAAAAAATAGCTGGGCTGGTCACATGGTGAACATAAAATATAAGCCTGGGCTAGACGGGCCACAGCCCAGTTCAAACCCTGCTCCATCTCAACAATACCAAACAAAAAATATACTGCTCGAGTAGCTACGTCCCAGGTGTCAGCCAATCTTGTGTTGTTCTCTTGTCTATTGACTATATACGCTCCCAATGTCGTGGGTCCCAGTGTCAGGAAAACACTAGGAGGAAGCATTTTATTTTTCCATACGCTGACTGGTGGGCCCCTACTGTCATTCTCTCCACGTACTTCTGCCGATTCATGTTGTTTGTTGACCATGTTGACAACGCGAGAGGGCGGCGCTGCGACGAGCGCACCAAAGCACGCGGAGGACGTCGGTGTTAACGATTTAGGAGACGGTGGGGCGGCGATGCGTGCGCTGAGGCGCAGCCAGCCGTGGGAGGCGGAAGCAGGCGGCCCCGCCGGCGCTGGTTTGGTTTTGGCGGATGGAGGAAGACAGGACTGAAGAAACACGACGGACTGTAGTACTTAACAACCTTAACTGAAACCAGCAGGGGCACTTAACAACCAAAGCTAAAAGCAGTATGAGTACTTATACAGGTTCAACCGTACAAAGCACGCCTCGAACAGTGCTACTTCGCCTACAGTTAACCAAGGGTGAGGCCGCCAAGCCCCAGGACAAGGCCCAGGCGCCACCCCGCGCATCCACAACCTTCTGAAAGCGGCTTCATCTCGCAACGTGGTCAATAAACAGGATATTCGCTTTAGAGCCATGGAAAAGCATGAACATAATCTTCTGTCCTATTCTCCAAGATGGACGGGCCTTCACTATTTGAGACCACCCATGAATAAGTATCTTTTCACCTCCAAGGGGAATTGAGTAGGTCGACATAAACATCATGTTGTGACCAAGCGCAAGTCTGACCCGACCATGGTTAGGCATCTGTATAGGAACAATAGAACTCGGCAGTTCCTGTTTCAAGAAGATCATAGGTGTAAAACTATGTATAAGCAATAGTTTATGAACAACATATATAACAGAAAACAGCTCATACCATAAGTTTCTCGACACAGTTGGACCTGTTCAACGAGTGCAGCAGTGGCACACATATCCCACGTGGCCTTCCACCATTGAAACGCCCCACAAGGACCTCAAGACGATCAATAAAGTGTAGGAACTTGTGGATGTCGATCTAGTCAACTTCAGTGCCATTACTAACATCTGAGTTATTACAGAGTAACAAACGAGTAGACTGCTTTACTCTGAAAAAACCTACACGTGCCACCAATTATAAGAAAATATTAGTTAGAAGTAGCATCTTCGTGAGAGATTCATTGCTACTTCTAAAATTAAATTGTGATTAGTTAGACAGAATAGGTGGATTAAGAAGTAATCGAGGCAACAAGCAAGAACCAGATACAAAACTAACATGGATGAACAATTGGAACGACGTCGGGGTGGAAGATCGCAGTGAAGATGAGACTAGGTTCTGCTATTTCCATCAACATGCGTGCGCCAACTTTCAGTCCGTAACACTTGAGAAAGTTTATCCAAGTTCGGCCATAAAAAAAGCAGCGATCTTCTTGGTTCATGAACCCAACTCGGAACTTATATCCATGGCTTGTCTTCACTGTGACCATTAAATTAGTGTATTCAGTTATGGCAAGGCCGAGCATCTTGAGTACATGTGTTCTGGCAGAGCAAATATTACACTGCAGGAAAAATAATATGAGAACACAGCATGTTAAAAAAACCCACCCTCCCGGATAGAAAAGAGGATTCTAGGAACATACTGTGCGCGTTTCAAAATGTTGTGTTAGGATGAGAAGGAACAAGTGTGGCGTCTCGCCGAGGGCGCAGAAACCTGTAGGGTACTCGCACTTTGGGCACTACAAATGAAACACACTAGATTCAGTAGGAAGAAAAATGCATCAATGGCGGCGGCTGCCATCCTAGGATTACCTGCGACCAAGGGACTTGGGTTTATCGGGGATGGATGAAGAATTCGTACCTGGTTCTTCATGAGAAAACCCTATGCAATCACCGAGAGGGGGTTTTCTCTGAACAAGCAGACGAGGGAGAAAGGGATTCAGGCCCAGTGAAATATTGCCGCTTCGTCCGTCTAGCTTACTGCTAAAGCTGGTAAGGGGGGGTTGTGATTTGATGGCTCATTGGGCATTACTGCCGCGCTAAGACCGGGGTGTGTCTACCGTGAAGTTGTGCACTCTAATTTGTGCATATGGCACGTGGACCCCGTTGCTGGCTGCCCCACATATCAGCGAAAGGAAGTAGAAAGACAGGAGTAACTAGTTACACATAAATATATTTTTTGACAGAGAGATACTCCCTCTATAAAGAAATATACAAATATTTTATATCACAGGCTCACCTTGCCGAGAAAAATACTCCCTCTGCAATGCACGGGCATTATGGGGGTTCAGCTGAGAATATAATACTCAGATGTTTTTTTGAGGGATAAAAGCTGCTTTATTAAAGATTAACAGTCATAGGTATACAAATAATTTCGGGGGTTCCTGTGAGCCAAAGATGGCGTCCACGGGGCAAAGAAGTAGCAGCTTTTGCAAGCACATGCGCTTCAATATTACACTCGCGTTTTTCATGTATTATCTCCATGGTTTGGAACATATTCTTCTTCATCTTGATCTCGTCCATAATAACTTTGCTGGGCCCCAAGTATGCCTCTCCGATATGCTTGACTGTTGCTGAACAATCGGTGCTAATCTGAACTTGTTGAGGTTTAAGTCAAGAGCCAGAGATAGCCCCTCGCAACATGCCATTGCCTCTAGGATCTCTGGATCAGTAACACTTTCGCACACCAGTGCCGATGCTCCAAGGAAGAAGCTTGTATGATCCCGGCTCACAACTGCCAGGGCTCCCCTTTCACCATTGCGAGATAACAAAGCATCAACATTCATCTTCGCCCAACCCACAGCAGGAGGAGGACGCCACTTCTGCACTGAGCTAGTGCTTCTCGAAACCAAGTTCTGGACTTTGGGCCGCAGGCCGACCCTGCATGTTTGGGGGCCCATGTGTTCTACCTCAGCGCTTTTCATATTGCAAGTGATCGGTACGGCGCTAGTTTTAGATACTGTCGCAAGGCGAATACACAAAATTGAATAAAGCACGGCAACTGTTGGAATGAAATCGAACGACAGTTCCTAACCAGCAATCAGAGTTGCAATTCTATCAACGATATACCATGTGATAAATAATACTATCGTACTACTTATACACACAGGACACTTGTTTCACCATGCCAGATTATTACATCAAAATCTCTCGGAGGATAGATCAGTTAGGCAGTTGTGTGCTGCTACTGAAGAATTGCAAAGTTGATTTGGACCAGCTCTCCTTGCCGAGAAAGTTCGATTTTGACATCATCCCCTACCGCAAGATATGATTTAGATTTGAACCTTGACCATCCTTTAGCATCAACCATCATGCAACCATCCTTTGTACTTACGATATATTGAGCAGGTTCATTCACACCAAGGTTGCGCATGGTAAGAGAAACTTGGCCGCGGTCGCCCGGATTGTTGAACGACTCCCTCGTTGCTCTAGGAATTCTCTGTTTGCAAACAAGAAGACATACCCAAACAGTTAGATCAACACAGTGAATCATGTGAAACAACATGGAAAGAAAAAAGAATGAAGCACTTGGGCGGCCAATGCTTACCGAGAAGGTGGACATGTCGGTTTTTGTAAGGACTTTGGTATATGAAGTGTGAACTGCAGCCCAGTCTGTTGCCAGTGCAACCGCACGAGCTAGAGCAGATGCAAGTGCAAGTGTTGGTGCAGGTGCCAAAGCCACTGCTACTGCCGGAGATGGTGCTCCTTGTAGAGCTGGTGCCGGTGTCGGAGCAGGTGCCGGTGTCGATGCCCGATCCTCCGGTAGATCATACTGATCCGGTGACGTGGTCGGTGCCCAATCCTCAGCTAGATTGGACTGAGCTGATGCCGCTGTCAGTGCTAGAGCAACTGTCGTGCTCGATCTGTGCGAGACAGCGGCGATCGTGTCTGGTCTGCTATGATCAGCTTTCTAACTTGACTAGGATCCATGACTGTGATCCAGTCTTTTTCTTCATTTCTTTTAAACGCGAGAAGGACTAATTTAGGCGTTTTTGTTAAACCAAATTGCAGTTCATCATAGGGATTCAGCTTGTACTCAAACAACAGACTGATCCAATTTTTTCCAGTAATATAAGTGATGGACAGTGCCTTCGTTACTGACACGACATAAGAAGTGAAACCTGCAAAAATAGCCATCGTAGAGCAAACCAAACGGTTTATTCTGTGATGAATGTCACATGGCAAAAGCTGCATCATAAAATTGCAGGAAAAGAAAGAAAACATGACATTAAATCAATAAGATTTACTTGATGTGACACGAGTGAATCCTTACCAGGAAATCACTATGTTGAAGTACTAAACAGAAGATTGATCGTTCAACTACGCGTGGCATGCAGGGGCCCCGCCTACTACCACAAGCAGGACAGTCCAAAGGTCGTGACAAATTGTATGGACCGAACATCCATGGGGCTGGAAATCCTGGTGGGTGCAATAAACCCTGCAATGCATACAGATATTGGAGTGTAACCATAATTGATAGACCGTCCTCACAAAAAATATGATATGGATACTTCAAAATATACATACAGAATTGAGTGGACAGACATTAACATAGACCGTTCTCAGGACTGACCACACACCAAAAGCAGCAGTACTAATAAACAATACAGGGTTCACAAACACAAATCAAGTATTGAACAATAGTACTTACTACAGAGAAGCAAAGTTGCACTAACTAAACTCTACAGACTATTTTTTGCCATCGACCTACAGGATGAACCCCGCATAACTGACTAGGCCATGGACTTCATGTGAGATGTCTACATGCACCATCACCATCTTGTCAACCTTGGAGAACCTAACAGAGTGGTCTTTCCACTCATAAACATGATGATGAAGACATGCCGCATCAGATTTGTTGGGAAGCTTTACAAGAACCACACCCTTCGTAATCGAAGGCATAGCCAGGAAATTGTTGTGGTCAAGTACACCCTCGAGAACACGCCTGACAACAATGCTATAGGAAAACACTAGTTCAGGACACATGGCGACAAGGACACAGCAGCTGGATAGTTCAGCAGTAGAACTCATCATCGGGTCTTCCAGTTCACACGGCATGACTTTGAGAACTTCATCTCCACCGTGGACCTGGTTCTAATTCAAACAAAAACCATATTTTATTACTACCTCCGTTCAGAAATATAAGATGATTTTCGATATTATACTACATATACGCACAGAAATGAGTGAACAAAGACACTAGAACATGTCTTCAAAGGCATGAGAGCAGAGGGATTACATGCAATATCCATAACACAAGTTACTGAGGCAAATATACCCTCTTAAAAGGTAGCATTGATGTTCATAAAGTACTTCCCCCGTCCCAAAATTCTTGTCTTAGATTTGTCTAGATACGGATGTATCAAGTCACATTTTAGTATTAGATACATCTGTATCTAGACAAATCTAAGACAAGAAATTTGGGACAGAGGGAGTAGTTGAAAGTAACCTATAAGAAATCAGTGTCAACCTCTCGCATGTTTTGGTCAAAAGAGGAATTTAGAACCGTCATTTGGCACACAAAAATCACATGCAAGATCACCCAGAAAGTTGTACTACTAGTACTAGTACTGCGTGTTAGATGAAAAAACACGATCAAGATCGAGAAAAATTTCGTCAAGAAGAGATATTACCTGGTGTCGGTGTCAAAACCGGCGGATCTCGGGTAGGGGGTCCCAAACTGTGCGTCTAGGCCGGATGGTAACAGGAGGCAAGGACACGATGTTTTACCCAGGTTCGGGCCCTCTTGATGGAGGTAAAACCCTACATCCTGCTTGATTAATATTGATGATATGGGTAGTACAAGAGTAGATCTACCACGAGAATAGAGAGGCTAAACCCTAGAAGCTAGCCTATGGTATGAATGTTGTTTGTCCTATGGACTAAAACCCTCCGGTTTATATAGACACCGGAGAGGGCTAGGGTTACACAGAGTCGGTTACAATGGTAGGAGATCTACATATCCGTATCACCAAGCTTGCCTTCCACGCCAAGGAAATTCCCTTCCGGACACGGGATGAAGTCTTCAATCTTGTATCTTCATAGTCCAGGAGTCCGCCCGAAGGTATAGTCCGGCCATCCGGACACCCCCTAATCCAGGACTCCCTCAGTAGCCCCTGAACCAGGCTTCAATGACGACGAGTCCGGCGCACAAATTGTCTTCGGCATTGCAAGGCGGGTTCTTCTCCAAATTCCGTGTACCTGTTGAACAGTGTCCGGTTTCTTGTAAATGTAGTGCTCCTTGGCTTCTACGCCCAATGATGGCCGTTTTCCACGTGTCAAACAAATACGAAAAGTCAGGGTGTTTTTTATATTTACACCCCTAGCCGCGTGAATGAGCCGCCTATTTAAGGGGACAGGGATTTAGATCCGAACCACACCTTCTCCCTTCCGCGAGTATTCATCAGAGCGTATCTGACAGAGGTCCATTCCATCATGGCCGGCCACCGCAACTCCTCCTCTCGCCCTACCAGCCCTCGGCCTGGAGATTGGAAGAAGTGCTCCATCCCGCATAGCGAGCTAGTGACGCTCCAGACCAAGGGATTTCTTCCCTCGGCCTATATGGTCCCGGTTCGAGCCGGACTTGCCACCTATAATGGCGGAGAGCAAGCGGAGAGCGCCCCCAATCCCTCCAAAGGAGAGCGGGTATGACTTGCCCCTTACTTAATAAGAGGGCTCAGATTTCCAATTCATCTGTTTCTCCGGGGGCTTCTGGAGTTCTATGGCCTCCAGCTGCACAACCTCACACCTGCCTCCATATTGCATATCGCGGGCTTCGTAGCCCTTTGCGAGTTGTTCTTGGGCTGCGAGGCTCATTTCGTGCTGTGGAAAAGGCTATTCTGCCTTGTGCCCTGCTCTAAGGAGGGGTCAATATATCAAGTGGGTGGAGCCAAAGTGTGGCGCATCGCCGGGACCGGATATCTATCCGGAACCCCAAAGAAGGCGTCCAAAGACTGGCCTTCAGAATGGTTTTATATAGAGGATGTCCCGCTGCCGGATCCTGTCCGGATCGGCCTCCCTAAGTTCGACAGTGCTCCCCTAAAGAAGCGCCTAAGCTAGCGTCCACGGAGCCCTCAGAGGGAAAGTGACAGGGATGTTATTTACCTGATGGGCCGGATAAGATTGTTAGCTCATTCTGGACTGACCATGATCGGGGTCATGGCCGCATCCATCATGCGAGGGGTGCAGCCGCTTCAGTATAGAGGCCGCCCCATGTGGGACTTCAACAGGGAGGATGACGCCACCCGCTACGGCCGTAAGGGGCCGTATTCGGCTGCCGCTCTAATAAAGACCTTGTCCGCTTTGTACAAGGGAGAAGAGGAGGAATTTCTCCGCGTCAACCCACGGGGTGGATTTTCTATGTACAATCCCCCAAGTTGGGTAAGTGGACACTTTTACTTGCCCATCTGTTTTATATTCCCATTGTTAAATTTTCAGTCTAACAACTTCAACGCAAGAACTGCGCCAGGCTATTAAAGAAATAAACAACCCTCCTCCCCAACCCGAGGATCCGGGACGGTCCCTCGACCCGGCCTCTCAAGAGGATCCGGACTTATCTGTGGAGCTGATTGATGGAGTGTTTCATCAATTGAGCAAGGACAACGCCTTGGTGGCCATTACGGCCGATTATCCAGGGCTACTCCCAGCCTCACAGGTAACTGAGACCGGAGTCCCAGCACTTTGAAAAGGGATCTGTCCTCGTGTGTTTTCGATTGCCATATGACAACCGTGTTTTGCAGGGGAGGTCCTTGAGACAGGAGGCCGAGCCTGCGGCGACTAGCCAACGAGGGGCGGCAAGGCCCCGCGAGCTGAAAAGAAGTGCGGTCCGGACTGAGGCACCGGTGCAAAGGTATAGCGCGCCGCCTTATTCCCAGGTGTTATTCCTTTGAGGCATATTAACACTCGTGCTCTCTTCAGGACAAAGAGACCTCGCCAGACTATATCCCGAGAGGCTGCCAATCGCGCCTCCACCAGCCAGGCTCCAAAGCCTGGTCCGAAAGCGGAGGCGAACACGAGGCGCGCACCGGATGATCCTCTGGCGGAGGATGCGGACAGGCTATCTGCCACCAATTCTGAGGTGGAGAGTGCCATGAACCACAAGCGTCGCCGGACAGTTCTTCGCGACGCTTGTTTCTCCCAAGAGGCATTGTATGCCTTTAATTCGGGAGACGCGTACCTCCGTGCCGCTCAAAATGGTCTAGCCAGAGCCACGGAGCAGTATGTGAAACACATACGGGTAAGAAAATTTTGGTAATTATATATATACCAGTAGCCCCCGAGACTTGAAACAGTTAGAATAACTGTTTTAAGGATCATTTGTTATGCAGGTTCTTACAGAAAAGAATACCCTACTGTCCCAGGAGCTGGAAGAGTGCAAAGCCCAACTTGAGGCCGCACTGGCCGCGGCAGGCGAGCCCAAGGAGACCCCCTCTGGTAATATATGCTTCGAAAGAGAAGTATTTTGCGAAGTGCGGCGTGGGTGCAAATTTGACAAATGAAATTGCAGATGGTGCCGAATTAAATCCGGAAGTGCAACAACTCCGACGCCAGCTAAAGGCTGGTGAGAGCGTGCTGGCAAAGGTGAGGCCGGAGAAGAACGATCTCCAAGATGCCAACACCAAGCTGGGCGTTGAACTGAAGGACGTTCGTGCCCAGCTGTTGGACTCCGTGAAGGAGAATCAGCGGCTTTGACGCGGCATATATAGTAAGTGCTTAAATGAACTTTGAAAAAAGAGTTCGGTGAGGAAGTCGACTAACAGAGTAATGTCTGTAGGTATGCTGACAGGTCGTCTTGCAGAGGAAATGCCCGGTTCTATGGGTGGCCTTCTTCCCGAGCTCTCACAACTGCACGAGCGAGTTCGGCAGGTGATGCAAGGCGTCGCCCAGGCCTTGTGGTCATCCGTCTCCATGCCCGAAGGCCTTGGAGAGCTTGTAGAGAAGCTGAAGGGAGCGCGGCGGCGCTTCCGATTGTGGAAGATGCTGGCCTGCCGTCAAGGCGCCAGGGAGGCCTGGGCCATGGTGAAGACGCGGTACACGAAGACTGACCCAAACCACATGGCCGTGGTCGGACCCGTAGGGCCCGATGGGAAGGAGATCCCTGTGAGCTTAGTATACGGCCAAGTAGAGTTGGCCGCAAAGTATTCCCAACAGGACTGTAAACTAGACAGCATGTTAGATGGTATTGAAGAGGAATACAATCGGTCAGATTGACTATGTAATTTTAATTGACATGTGTAATGCCTTCTAGCCGGATTGTAGATCGTTTGTCATGGCCGACCTTTTCGCTTCAACCTCGGGACCTGACGGTCCAGAGTGTGTCTGAATACCCTCGCGGTTATATAAGAACCGGGGTATGCATGGAGACTAGGCGTAGGGGTCATTAGTGCTTGAACAGACAAGTGCCCAACTAGCTATGTTATATTACATGGTTAGTAAGAAACATCTTCCAGGGAGAATAGTTCCGTTAGGGGTTCCTTTCCCTGGGAGGCATGCCCTAAAGTGCATGTCCATTCTGCGAAAAGAGACGTAGGAAAAACATCTGGGGTCGTATAGATAAATAAGTGAAAGAAAAGATCATCTTTAGTTCACCGACCGAATATTCCCTTAAGAATGCTAGCTTTCGGCTTCACCCAGTCTGAGGTACACATCCGGCTGACCCGGCAGTAACAATCGCAGAGGTGCTCCCTTTACCACCTAGCCGAACAATCGGGAACGTAGGGGTAAGCACATGAGCCAGGCAACCCAGCTTGGCCAAAACTTAAGCCATATCGATGCATATAATGGCGAATAAAAGGTACATGCGGAAGTATGACACATGTGTTGGGCATGAAGCCCGTATAAATAAGCTTCTGCTTAAAGAAGCCCCCAGGTTTAATGAGCGCAGATAGCGCGTCACTTTATGAGCCTTTAAAGGCTATAAGAGAGAGAGGAGAAGGAGAGAAATGTAAGACAGAAAGTGTATAAAAAATGGACAGAGGAAGGAGACGAACACAGAGTCCGGCGCTAGGCATAGAATCTTCGTAGACGGGCTGCGTTCCATGGGTTCGGCTCGAGTCGGTTATCCGATGCATCTCGCAGGCGGTACGCTCCACCAGTTAGGACTTGGTCGATTATGAAGGGACCTTCCCACTTGGGCTTGAGTTTGTCCTTTTTCTTGTCCGGCAGGCGTAGAACTAATTCGCCAACGTTGTAATTTTTGGCCTGTACTTCTCTGCTTTGGTATCTTCGAGCCTGCTGTTGATAGAATGCGGAACGGGCTTTTGCCACGTCACACTCTTCCTCCAAGGCGTCCAAACTGTCCTGCCAATTGAGCTCGGCTTCTCTTTCTTCGTACATGCACACTCGAGGTGAGTCATGAATTATGTCGCAGGGCAAAACTGCCTCTGCGTCATACACTATGAAGAATGGTGTGTATCCGGTGGTGCGATTCGGCATGGTCCGCAGCCCCCAGAGTACGGAGTCGAGCTCCTCTACCCAGTGCGTATTAGATTCCTTAAGGGACCGCACTAATCTGGGTTTGATGCCGCTCATGATAAGACCATTTGCATGTTCGACCTGGCCGTTGGTTTGTGGGTGATAGACGGAAGCATAATCTAGCTTGATGCCCATGTTTTTGCACCAGAGTTTTACCTCATCGGCTGTAAAGTTTGTGCCATTATCGGTGATGATGTTGTGGGGGACGCCGTAACGGTGTACAACCCCGGATATAAAGTCTATCACCGGTCCGGATTCGGCCGTCTTAACAGGCTTGGCTTCTATCCATTTGGTGAACTTATCCACCATGACCAGTAAGTATTTTTTTCTTGTGGGTTCCGCCTTTAAGGGGTCCAACCATGTCAAGCCCCCAGACCACGAAGGGCCAAGTGATGGGGATAGTTTGGAGGGCGGTGGGTGGCATATGGCTTTGGTTTGCAAAAAGCTCGCAACCGACGCATCGTTGGACTAAGTCCTGGGCGTCTTCCCGGGCCGTCGGCCAATAAAAGCCTGTACGGATGGCCTTGCTTACAAGGGACCGAGCTGCAGCGTGATGTCCGCCGAGTCCGGCATGAATTTCCGCCAGGAGGTTTCGCCCTTCCTCTTCGGAGATGCACCTTTGAAGGACTCCGGTAGTGCTTTTTTTATAAAGCTCTCCCTCATGGACTTTATAGGCTTTAGATCGCCGCACTATGCAGCGTGCCTCATTTTGGTCCTCAGGGAGTTCCTGCCTGGTAAGGTAGGCGAGGAATGGTTCTGTCCACGGGGCGATGACGGCCATTATTACATGGGTTGAAGGTGTTATTTCATTGGTAGAGCCTCCAATTATGTCAGAGTGTTCGGTGTTGGGCAGTGCGGTTGGGTCCGGGCTGTTATTGCCAGGTTCCCCTTCCCATACTACGGACGGCTTGAACAGACTTTCCAAGAAGATGTTGGGGGGACTACATCGCGTTTTGCGCCGATGCATGCCAGGACATCTGCCGCCTGATTATTTTCCGGGGCTATATGGTGAAATTCGAGCCCTTCGAACCAAGCTGGCATTTTTAGGACGGCATTGCGATAAGCTGCCATTTTTGGATCCTTGGCATCAAAGTCTCCATTTATTTGGGATATTGCGAGGTTCAAGTCCCCGCGCACCTCTACGCGTTGAATGCCCATGGATACTGCCATCCGGAGACTGTGTAAAAGGGCCTCATATTCGGCTGCGTTGTTGGAGTCTGTGTACATTATCTGGAGTACATATTGAACTGTGTCTCCTGTGGGGGACGTCAAAACGACGCTAGCCCCTAGACCGGCCAACATTTTGGAGCCGTCGAAGTGCATGACCCAGTTTGAATATGTGCCGTACTCTTTAGGGAGTTCGGCCTCCGTCCATTCTGCGACGAAGTCGGCCAAAACTTGTGACTTGATAGCTCACCGTGGCTTGTAAGTTATGTCAAACGGGAGGAGCTCAATGGCCCATTTTGCAATCCGGCCCATCGCGTCGTGGTTGTTTATAATATCGTTAAGTGGCACTTCCGAGGCTACTGTTATTGAACACTCTTGAAAGTAGTGTCGCAGCTTCCGGGATGCCATAAATACTGCGTACGCAATCTTTTGATAATGTGGGTACCGTGACTTGCACGGAGTAAGGATAGTGGACACGTAATAGACCGGCTTTCGAAGGGGGAATTTGTGTCCGCCCGTTTCTCGTTCGACGACGAGCACTGCACTTACGACCTGATGGGTTGCTGCAATGTATAATAGCATTGGTTCGCTAATGTTTGGCGCGGCCAGGACTGGGTTTGTTGCCAAGATGGCTTTTATTTCGTCGAGTCCAGCCGTGGCTGCATCCGTCCACTCGAAGTGTTCGGTGCGCCGAAGGAGGCGGTAAAGGGGTAGGGCCTTTTCTCCTAGGCGGGAGATAAAGCGGCTTAGAGCCGCCACGCATCCGGTTAATTTTTGTATTTGCTTGAGGTCCTTCGGGATATCCAATTGTGACAGAGCTCGGATCTTGGCTGGATTTGCTTGAATTCCTCTACCGGATACAATGAAGCCTAAGAGCTTTCCGGCTGGAATGCCGAAAAAGCATTTTTCCGGGTTGAGCTTGATGTCGTATGTTCGGAGGTTATCGAATGTTAGCCTCAAGTCATCTACTAGAGATTCGACATGTCTTGTTTTAACGACCACATCATCTACGTATGCCTCCACTGTTTTGCCGATCTGGTTTGCCAGACATGTCTGAATCATGCGCTGATATGTTGCGCCGGTGTTTTTGAGCCCGAAGGGCATTGTGTTGAAGCAGAATGGGCCATATGGTGTGATGAATGCCGTTGCGGCTTGGTCTGACTCTGCCATCTTTATTTGATGGTAGCCGGAGTATGCGTCGAGGAGACACAACGAATCATGTCCTGCGGTAGCGTCGATAATTTGATCGATGCGGGGGAGAGGGAAGGGATCCTTTGGGCAAGCCTTGTTAAGGTCTTTGAAATCAACGCACAGGCGCCAGGATTTGTCCTTCTTTGGTACCATCACCGGGTTTGCTAGCCAGTCCGGATGTTTTATATCTTTGATGAATCCGGCCTCCAATAGCTTGGCTAGTTCCTCTCCCATGGCGTGTCTCTTAGGTTCGGAAAAACACCGAAGAGCCTATTTGACTGGCTTGAATCCTTTTAGGATATTTAAGCTGTGTTCGGCCAGCCTGCGTGGGATTCCTGGCATGTCTGAAGGGTGCCAGGCGAAAATGTCCCACTTCTCTTGTAGGAACTCTCGCAGTGCGGCATCTACATCAGGGTTTAACTGTGCCCCGATGGAAGCTGTTTTATTGGGGTCCGTTGGATGGACCTGGAATTTGACTATATCGTCCGCCGGTTTAAAGGAGGTGGACTTGGATCTTTTATCGAGTATCACATCATCCCTATTTACCGTGGAGCGCAGCGCAATCAGTTCCTCAGCCGCTAGGGCTTCGGATAGCGCCTCGAGGGCCAGTGTGGCTGTCTTGTTTTCAGCACGGAGTGCTATGTCCGAATCACTAATGAGAGTGATGATTCCGTTAGACCTGGGCATCTTGAACTTCATGTACCCGTAATGGGGTATTGCTTGAAATACTGTAAACGCTTCCCGCCCTAGCAGAGCGTGATATCCGCTACAGAACGGGGCCACCTAGAACATGACCTCTTCGGACCTGTAATTATCCGGCGTGCCGAACAACACATCTAGTGTGATTTTTCCTGTACAACACGCTTCCCAACTGGGGATTATTCCTCTAAAGGTTGTGCTGCTTCGCTCAATGCGGTTCCAATCTATTTCCATTTTTTGAAGGGTTTCCTCATAAATGAGGTTCAATCCGCTGCTTCCATCCATGAGTACCTTGGTAAGACGAAAGTCGTCCACTATTGGACTGAGGACCAATGCGGCTGGTGCTCGGGCTGTTCGGAATTTAGGTTCGTCACTGGCATTAAAAGTAATAGCCGTGTCACTCCATGGGTTTATTGTTGCTACTTGGTAGACTTCGGCAAGGCCGCGGAGTGTTCTTTTTCGCACATTATTTGATGCAAAAGTCTCGAAGACTGTTAATATCGTACTGGTTTCTCTAGGGTGGCTTTCTGTGGCTTCTGGAATTAGAAGATCTTCGCCAATTTTTGCCACCTGCAGGAGTATCCAACATGCTCTAAGGCTGTGAGTTGGTGTGGCGCCCTCTGCACTATGGATTTTACAGGGTCCATTAAGCCATCCTTCCAGTACGGTTTCGTGCCCTGTAGAGGGCTTTTTCTTTTCGTATTGAACCCGGGTGTCTAGCGATGATGCACCCTTTTGTTTCGGACTGGGTTTGTATTCAGGGCCGGATTGTCCCAAAATTTTATTTCGGTTTTCTAGGCGCTTTCCATCGCACAGTACTTTTGTACTATGGATGCCAAGTCAGCGAAGCGTGTAATATCACGGCGACTTATGGCGTTGAGGATTCCCTTGTCCATGCAATTATTGCAGAAGAATAAAATTGCGTCTTCCTCGCGGCAGTCCTTTATCCTGTTCATAACCAGGAGGAATCTGGCCCAGTAATGATGTACTGTTTCTTCGGGCTCTTGCCTAATTTGGGATAGATCGCTTATGTATGGGTGGGTGGGCGGAATCAAATCCGAAACCTCACCCAATCTGAGACCCAGGGGCCAAGGAGTTTCCGAACTCGGAAGTTTGGATTCTTGGATGTTGTCCAATGAATCTAGCCCGTCACCTGACTTTAAGTTTAAGTCTTGAGTGATGTCCTCCCCTCCGCGGGTATCTGACTTGGAGGGATCGGGAATCCGGACATATCTAGTCCTTAAGATAGATGAAGGGTCTCCGCATTGTTCCTCTACCACAGCAACGTGATGGGTGACCTGGGGGGAGTTAATCTCTCTCAGATCGGGTTTAGACCCAATCTGGTCATAATCCGTAGCGACTCCCAGCGCGGCGAAGCGATCCAAGAGCTCGTTTAGGGAAGAGAGCTCCATTGGATCTAGCTTCTCGGTGAATTCCGAGCTGACGTGGAGATTGCTTTTGATGACCCGAGAGGTCATCATCGGCGCAGCAGCCGAACGGGTGGTCATAAGGAAACCACCTAGCCTGAGAGTCTGGCTGACAGCCAAAGCTCCCTTAGCAACGGTGTCGTCTTTAAAGACGGGATGAGGCATCCTTCCTGATGGTGACGGCATAGAGGAACTCTCAATGAAAGCACCAATGTTGGTGTCAAAACCGGCGGATCTCGGGTAGGGGGTCCCGAACTGTGCGTCTAGGCCGGATGGTAACAGGAGGCAGGGAACACAATGTTTTACCCAGGTTCGGGCCCTCTTGATGGACGTAAAACCCTACGTCCTGCTTGATTAATATTGATGATATGGGTAGTACAAGAGTAGATCTACCAAGAGATCAGAGAGGCTAAACCCTAGAAGCTAGCCTATGGTATGATTGTTGTTCGTCCTATGGACTAAAACCCTCCAGTTTATATAGACGCCGGAGAGGGCTATGGTTACACAGAGTTGGTTACAATGGTAGGAGATCTACATATCCGTATCGCCAAGCTTGCCTTCCACGCCAAGGAAAGTCCCTTCCGGACATGGGACGAAGTCTTCAATCTTGTATCTTCATAGTCCAGGAGTCTGGCCGAAGGTATAGTCCTGCTTGATTAAAATTAATCCAAGGTTGGAGTGCCCCTCACAATGTAAATAGCTCCGGCTTAGCGAGGGATGGAGAGGTAGTAGCTTCAACGCGTGGAAGATACGGTGTGAGAAAGCGAGGTCAATCAAGAGACATATAGATAGAGAGACAAAGTGAGTGTGGTCCGACATTCATTGAACAAATATATATGCTCTGGAGATATTGTCCAATTGAGCTTTTTGGCAAGAGTGGGGGCTGTAAGATAGAGCTTGAGAGATGATCCAGTCACAGACGTGTAGATATATTTTGTGCGTTAGAGGAAGCAAGGTCAACCGATCACATAGGGTCGCCGTGCGATCGAAAGAGTGAGACGGGTTGGAGAGATTGACCTAGATAGACGATGTGTGTGAGAGAGTATACAATGTGAATAGGTCGAATTGGGCTCAACATGGTGATATATCGTTTTTGTCCGAGAAAGAGCGAGGTCAATCGAGACATACGGAGAGAGAGAGAGAGAGAGAGAGAGAGAGATTGAGTGAGCGTGGCCCACCATGAGGTCGAAAGAGTGGTGGCGGCTTGGATGGACTGACCTAGATAGACAATCTGCGTGAGAGAGTATAGAGTGTGGCGATCGAGGCCCGAACAGGGAGATATATCATTTGTGTGTGAAAGAAAACGAGGTTAAATGAGACTCAGATAAAGAGAGCGAGATTGAGAGAGTGTGGCCCGCCGTGTGGAAGAAAGAGTGAGACAGTCTCGAGGGAGTGACCTAGATATACAACGTGCGTGCGTGCGCATGCACGAGAGGTTGGGGGCTAGATAGGCAATGCATGTATTTAGCGCGAGAGGGTGAGAGGGAGAGGGGGGAGAGAGAGAGAGCTCGGCATGGGGTGCAATGGCGGGTGTGTGATGTAAATACATTTGGTAACAGAGTGGAAAAAGGGGTTGTGTAGTTGAGAGACTAAGAGATCGAAACATGAATAGAAAGAATGAACGTGTGTTGGAAACCGATAGCTTCCTAAGGTGGTTAGGAGAGGAAGATTGAACGATACAGGAAGTATGTAGGGTTTGTGCGGGGGGGGGGCTAAAAACAACATTTGAATGTACATAGTATGAGACTTAATATTGATGTTTCAATTCGGTGTACATTGTAAGATTTGAACCGAGGACCAGGCATACGGGTAATTATTTCGAATTCGTGCCATACTAAGTTTCAAAAAGTTGAGATTGACTCATTTTGTTGTGCTATTTTGTAGGCCATATGTTTGAATCCATCCAAAAGTTTTCTCACTACCATGGTGTTCATCATATACATATGAATTTGTATTAAAAAAGTAGCGTGGATACAGTGAAATGCGAAATCCACTTTAGAATTGGAGATCGCTATGTGACACACACTCTAATTCAAATAACTAACTACGTGACACACACTCCAATTCAAATAACTAATTATGTGACACATACTCTAATCCACGTTAGCGTGGGTACCGTTTCGATTTTTTTTCAAATAACTCCTCATTAATTAATTTATAGTACTCCCTCTGTTCACTTTTATAAGACCTTGAAGACATTTCAGACAATGTGCAAAACAGTTCATTTTAAGTTGTCTGAAACGACTTACAAAAGTGAACGGATGGAGTATCTCATTTCGAATGACTAATTATTGCAAGGAAAACACGGGCATGGTAATACATACAGATTCATTTGCAAATGAAAGAATATTCGTTTGCATTCTCAAATGTAGGCGCACCAGGAAAACCAGGGTCGTGTCGGGGTGGATGCTGCTTCGGTGCCTTAA
>NC_041384.1:675191945-675229362 GCF_002162155.2 Triticum dicoccoides | reverse complement strand
GGATTGAAATATCTGGCGGCCCCAATTCCAGCCCTGCAAAATCTCTCTTCTCCACCGTCCTCTTCCGTGCCCAGATTGCTCAAATCCCTAATTCGGCACCAACCCTCGGATCGCCCCTCGTCTCATCTCTTTCCCCATCGTTCCCCACCTCTGTGCCGAACGACGAAGACGACGGTCGCGCTTCACCACCGCACCGGAGCTACCTCATCTACGCCCTCGTCCACCGCACCGGGTGGTCCACCGACAACGTCGGCCGCCGCAACCGACGTGCCTCACAGACACCGAGTTCCACCGCATCAGGTGCGCTTCACCGACGCCGTCTCCCAGCTCACCGGGGCTACTTCACCGAGCACATCGTCGCACCTCCGCCCCCCGAGGCCATTGGGGCTTCACCAACGGTCTCGTCCACCGCATCGTAGCGCTCCGCTGCCACTCAAGATCTGCATCCGTGCGCAGCCAGCCAACGCCAGTGCATCACCCTCAACAGCTCTGAAGTGACCCGCACTCTAGCTAGGCAAGCATGCCCAAACGCCGGCCTGAACTAGGTATCCACACATCACTCCCTTGTGCATTGTTCCGACGATGTTTGGATATCCTTTCACTGCTCTCTTAGCTTACACGCCTATGCAACTCTGACCTTAACTCTTATTTCTTCTGGAGATATCATCTAAAACAAGCAAATGCATATTTTAGCGAAGCATGACGGTGCTACGGGATCTGGTACACATCCTGCACAGCCGTATAACCTTGTAAGTATCTGTCCTCCGATACAACATCAAGGTCGATTCCTCTTATTTGATCAACCATTCGTCGTGTCAAAAATGCAGAGGGGGATGCAAGGAGCACAAGGCCTGCACATCCAAGCAAGTGGTAACATGGACTTGTACATGGAACATCCCAAGCGCAAGCAGAGCTGCAGTGAGCCTGTACAACGAGCTAGCGTAAGTCCCTGTATTTCATTTAATTCGTACTGGCATTCGTGTATGATTTGTGTGCGTGGCTAATCCACGAATTCAAGTTACCAGGGGCGAACATTTAACTTAAAAAATACGAAGGTACTTGCACTCCGGAAATCAACCTAACTTGAGAAATGTGAAGCTACATGCACTTTGAAAACCAGCTAATGATCCAAAGTAGTTCAGATTATAAACACTAAATGATGCAAGCACCAAAAACACAAAATGCAACATGGTGTACAAGGACTACAAACATGGTATGTACCTTCTTGAATTATTCGTTCTCTGGCTGAAAATATCGAAGTGTAATTGCATGTATAACTAGTGCACAAACTGCATATCAATATATCTATCATGCACAAGTATGCAAATAGTTTCAAACAACAGATTAGAAAAGTATTTATGCTATGTTGTCATGATACAGGGACTTTCTGGTAGATGGCCTCGACGTTTCCTCAAGCTATGAAAATGCACTATAATTTGCTTGTCATCAATGCCTGCAAATCTCTGTCTCTCTCAACATAGTAGATCATCATTAGACACTAAATCCTTCAATGAGCTTGCAAAATGCTTGCATTAGATCCCTCATTAGACACTATATGTTCATCACCAGGAGCATGTAAAATGTTTGCATCAAATCCTTCATTAGCAGTCTGTTCATTAGACACTTCAGGCTCAAGAACAACATGAGCTTGTATGTTTGCACCGGAAACTTGATTAGATACATCAGATTCAGTCAGTTTAGTATTGATTGGGGGAGTTATAAAATAAGTAGAAATTGGTTTCATTTTCTCATAGATTCCCTACATACAAGCAGTTTTACAACACCGTTAGGTTTAACTATTGGCCAGAAATTGAAGAGTTGAATTAGATATAATCAGGGATGTGATGTACCTGCTCGTTGCACATGCTACTCTTGCAAGTTGCGACTATCCATTTTCGCAAGCTCGATGCCATGCCCGTGTTGCCGCCGCTGCCTCCCACGCAGGCTACACCCAGGGTTGGATCTTCATCGTCTTGTCCTTCCATTCGCTTGAAGCCCGGTGACCGCCCTCCAACGAGGGCGCGAGGAAGTGTTGTGTCGGTCTGTCCAGCGGTGGCTAGGTTAGGAGCGAACCAGACTGGAGGCTGCAGCGAATGAATTGGGATTTTTCCTGCTGTAGATCGATATGGGAGGCGCTCGTTTGGGCCGCGAGCCTGCTATAGGGCCTGCCTTGCACTTATGTTATTGGCCCATCCAAATTGAAACATTTTTCTTCATTTTTTACATTGCCTGCTCATGCGTTGGGATGAACAAAACTAGCATGGGCCAACCTGGACGACTCAAACTAGGTGCACACTTTCCAACCACCTGAGGCGGCCGCCCATACCAGCCCCTATGGTGGCGTCGCCCCTTTTTCCGTGTATGATTGGATAGTGAAAAATATTCCAGTGGCGCTTTTGATTTACCCACAGAATGGTTGAATTGCTTGTTTCTATGAACTGAGTTCGCCAATAATGTGAAGGATGCCAGTCTTTTCATCCTATTGTAGATTGCTTAGATCTTGATATGCCAAAAGTAATCGCATGAAATATACAGTAAAAGCTAGTGTGATGTGTTTGGCTACAACTAGTCTGACTACACGTCCTCATATAACATATCAAGGACGCACCATCTTACCAGATTAACCATTCGACTTACCCATGCAGTGTGGGAAGAAAGAAGTATTGGGACTGCGTATCCAAGCAAATGATGCCATGGACTCCTTCGTACAACCTTGTAAGCAAAAAAGAAGTTGCAGTGTGCCTGTACAAAGAACTAGCGTAAGTTCAGTTACCTGCTTCTCGGAATTTTAGTTAGCCACTTATTGCAAAATTGTTCAATTACGTTGCTTGGATTAATTTAGTTTGCTACTGATTACATAATGGAACAGCCTGTTAATCATATTGTAGACTGCGCCTATCTATGTGTTTGATACTTACTGTTAAGAATTACCTGTTTGCCTTAACTTAAATATCTACTTGTTTGTTTAACTGCTTTGCTGCTGCAACAGCGGGTTACAATGATGTTAATAACTACTTTTCAGCATCCAATTGAAACTCTTTAATTCCTTGTTTGTTTACCTGGTTTGCTGTTATAACTCCCAGTTGAGATGTTTTGCTAACTTCAACTTTTCTGAATCCAATCGGAACTTTAATGGCAAAACAGGTTAGCCCAAGATCAAAGAGCGAGGTCCCCATGGACGTTGCATCATCCCACAACAGTGGCACCGGCCCAATCGTGCATTATGAATTGCCAACTGCTGATGCTCTAGAGGCTAAACTAGTGGTAGAAAGAGATTCTGCTTTTGCACTTAGAGATGAAGTTGACATGTTGAGGAAGCAAACAACACAATCACAAGCAGTACTCAAGACAACCATTAAATATTTGGTGGACTTCAAAACGAAGCAAGCTGAGACTGACCAGATTGTTAAGGTCCTGAAGGAAAAAAGGAAATTAGATTCCTACTTGGTAAATCATAGGTGAAATATTCTTTCCATAGTTGAATAACCTTTGTGTTGTCTGTTCATGTAATCAATCAAACCATTTGTTTTAGAGATCATGTAATAATTGTTTTTTTGTTTGTAATTTTATTTGAGCACAAGTCTGTATTAATTGATAAGACTCAGAGACATTTCATTTGGATTGTTGTGCCAGACCTGCAAATATGCCAATCAGGCTGAATGTGCATTCAACAATAGTAGTATAGATGGACCATAAGTGGCACGCATCGGAAAGGGCCAAGATGCTGGCTAAAAAAGGATGTTGTTGTTGCCAAAAAAAGTACAACGGCCTGGCTTATGTATGTTAGTTGATATTATTGATCCATATACTCTATAAGTGTTTATATGTCTGTTAGTTCCGTACATTCTTGGTTGATTGACTCGGTATTTGAATCTTGATACATCGCTTGTGTACATATCTAAATGGGAGTACACATTATGCTGCGCGTGACATTTGAGTTGGACATGAAGTGTTCCAAATATTTGATTTCACCTTAAACTGGATTCTAGTTTCTGAATTTGAGTATCGGCATTTGTAAACCATATTCATATATGACAGTGGAATACATCTTTGTCGTCCTTTTGAAGATATATAAAAACACATAGAATGATTTATAAAGATTCATATAGGAATATAAAATGGATTCGAATTTAGTTGCCAGGGTAAACGTGGATGCTTATTCTCCCAAAATTTGAAAGAAACAGCAAAATGTCCACTCCCACATCGGCTGCCCGAAGCCAAGTGTTTGGGAGATGGAAATTACTATCTACCCATTACACGGACAATCCATCGGCCCAATTTCCACTGCTCTAAATAGGGGTAGGTTAGTAACTTCAATTAGACGTGACATGACTGCCTCTGAGCCCATTCCGACACGGTGGGCGTCAAACATGGGGGGCAAAACTCATTTGATTCAAGCTCGTCCGAAAGACCTCTGTTTCTCCCTCCATTCCCCATTCATACACGGTGGGCGGCAAAACACCCTCTCCTCGTCTGAAATAGATGTAGGCTAATATTTTAAATAGGGGCAGATGTGTAACTTCCATCAGACGTGACACAACCGCCCTACCTGTCAGCCCCGTTCATACACCATGGGCGCCAACCGTGGGCGGCAAAACACCCTCTCCTCGCCCGAAATAGTTACCAGCAAATATTTGGGAGATGCAAGATTACCGTCCTATCCCCAACCAACGAGACGTCCAAATTTGAAATGGGGGATAAGTTCGTAACTTTCCCATATTTCAGACAGGCGCGTCCAAAAATCATGGTTCCCCGTACCTCTCCCTCCATTTTCCCATTCATACACCGTCCGCGCTAGAACACCCCATTCCCATACCAGCCTCCGTCCGCCACCCCATCCATCGCCGCCGTCCTCCACCACATCCATCGCCACCATCCTCCACCATGCTGGAGCGCCTACCAAGACCGCGTCGTCCACTGCTAGAGATGGACGTTTCTCATCCACGGCGACGGACCAATAGCCTTGCATCGCGTCCTCTCGCTTCATCGGCGCCGTCGTCCTCTTTGCCGGGGCCGCTCACATGACCTTCTCTTCCACCGCAACAGGACTTATCCCCCGATGCACCCGTCTATCGTCGCAGATCTGCTTCAACGCCACCGACAGCCATCGCACCCCCGATGCCTACACGGCGCCGCAAGAGAGGTGATACTTCATGTCTCCTCAACTTTTTGATCTCAACCAGAAAATAGATCTTAACTTGGTTACTCTACTTTCTTTTCAGCTCTTAGAATTTAGTTCTTAGTTCTAAGCAAACAATGGATGCTAAATATCATTTCTCCGGTTTGTAGCTTCAAATCTGCCATGGCACAGCCATAATACGGTTTAATTGATCAAGCTTAGGGTTTAATTGATCATGTTGGTTCCGTGGTGGTTTCTTTAATAGAAATCAGAGGGGAAACCCTCTTTTGCTAAAAAAATATATGCTTAGAATTTCTCCCTTTTATGATCACTATACGATCAGAATACATGCTTCGTGTCATAATAACACTGCTCCACCCATCAAGCTAAACAAGCTTACTTGTTCAAATACGAATCTGATATTATTAAAACAGAGTTGTTTAATTGGTCAGCTAAATGTTCCTAAATTAGTTTTGAAAATGCATGTTCGCCGCTCGGGTGTGTATCTCTGTGTGTGGTCTGGTTAGCACGGTTGGGGAGGTGAACTTTGCATATGCAGGGGTTTATAGGGAGACACTCTCCGAGTTGAAACCGCAATGCATTCCGTAGATAATCTGACTACTTTTATGTTTTCATGAATCTCAGATTCTGAATAGCATCATAATGATTATGAGCTTGCGTGCATGAAAAGAATAAAGCAGAACAATGCCATGGCTGTCAAACTTGGCATTAAGGGACTGAAATCAAGTCTGGATGCAATGCAGTGCAAACACTCTCCACCTACAGATTCATGCTCAAAATATGATCCTGACAGTGATTCTGAGCTAGAGGGAGACCTAAGTCAATGTAGCTCCCTAGTGGAGGACTTAGAGGAAGATGCCCTATCTTATTCACCCATCAAGGTACTTGCTCTAACTTTCCAAGGTTACATTGCTCGCACATATCTTGCAACTGATGCTTTGCATTGCTTCTACTTTGTTGAACTGCCATTAGCTTACTTTACACATCGCGTATGTGAATACGCCCTGCCTATCCATTTTCAGTACATATTCCATCTGTCATCATACCATATTTATCCATTCAAATGTTGTTCTTGTGTATCAGACGTTCAAAAGGAAGAGGGCGATTGCTTATCATGGAGGAGCACAAGCAAAGTATTTGGAAAAGGTAGTGGCACCTGATAAATCAAATAGCCCATTAGGTGTAGTTGCAATATCACCTGACCCACACAATACCCCAACTCTAGCAGACTCTAGCCCTACTACACTGGTCATTTCTCATGCCCCAACTCAGCAGACCCCAACTGCAGCAAACAGTATGATTATGCCAGTTGACATAGCACCAGCTATACGACGCAAAACCCCCATTCCAGCAAAGAGTACACCAAATCCAGTTGCCAAATCCCTTTTCGAACCAGAGAGAGCCCCAATTGCAGCAAATAGGACCCTTGTTCCATTTCTTCCCAGTTTAGAAGATGAAGCTTATTTTGTTGTCAGGAACTTTGTGCGCATCTTTCCTTCATGGAAAGATTATACCGCAGACACAGAACAATTTCCAGTCTTCCTCCGCAACTTACGCGTAAGTAATGTACTAATGTTATTCATGGTCATTACTGCATATGTTTCTGCTGACAGAAGACACAAGATTTCATTCTTTTAAATAGGTGAGGCGCAAACTGGATTGTGATGACGAGCAAGGGTTGGTTGCGCTTTTCAAGCACTCGTTGATGAAGTATCGTTCCTACCTGAGGCAAGCGCACTTCGATGGTAAGCCTCTGAACGTAATTTCTGTAAAGTCTCTGGTGCTAAAATTATCCGACGGTGACTGGAATAATCTTGTTACACATTGGTCTCGGCTGCAGCGTAAGGTACTGTCTATGATATCACATCACAATTTGAACTACATTTCTACATTTGCCTTAATGTCTCACTTGTATGAAAACTGTTAGCAGAAGAACATTCGTTCTCAAGGGACCATAGAATCTCGCAACTATACTGCACACTGCATTGCTCTTGTGAGCACCTCTTGCCATGGGCGACCATACTTACTTTCATAGTTGTTTGATTATGTAGCATCACTGCACATGTTAGCCTCATAATCGTCCATTTGGTGGACATTATAAGATCCGTATGGACTCTTACATAAATTTAGAATCAACCCAATGCTTTTGAAGAGGTTTAGCTCTGCAGTCCTCTTGTAAGGACTGAACATGGTCTATCACTGTACTTACATTAACAGCTACTCCCTCCGTCCCATAATATAAGAACATTTTGTATAGTACACCAGTGTTCAAAACACTCTTGTATTATGGGAAGAGGGATTGGTTCATTTTGTAGCATTCTGCATCTTATCTCCCTCGCCCATCATTTACTAAAAAAGATCAGATCTATATTTAATATTACCAACAAGTAGAATACACAGACAATGTCATTGCAGAAGTGTAGCACATTGCTCTTGTCAGTACATTTTGTCCTGTAACGCTTGTACTTCCAGGGATTGGTAGTTGATTATGTAGCATCAATCTGCATCTTATCTTCATTATCCTCTATCCCTTCCAGTATTATCATATCTATAATTACTCTCTACAAAATGTAGAGTATAGGCAATGCTTATGAAGAAGATTCTGTGCTGAAATTCTTGAGTTATCCTTCCCTTGCCATGGAGAAGGGCATTATAAAGCCAGTGTTAACTGTTAATGTAAGTCAGTCCTTCTAAAGCCTTTATCCTCAACTGCTGTTTAATTTGCTCATACTCCCTATCGTTTACTGCTGTTTAGTTTGTTGTTTCTACCAAAATGCATGTTCGTAAGAACCGTAAGTTCTAAGTTTTACTTGTAAAACCAAATTCCTTTTTCATACCATGCACATTACTTAATACTCCCTATATGTATGCTTGTTTTGTGGATCTATAATCCAGTGTGTGGTGAAGCAGCCCACGTTTGCACCTTGTCATCTCCTGTTTTATCTTACTGATGTGGTTGATGATATGAACAACATGCCATGCACATTATCCAAAATAGATACAATGATTTTCTTTTCCCTTCATCTATGCTTGTTATGTTGACATGGTATCCAGTAGTGTGGTGAAGATCTCCGCATTATGAACAATGCCAAATTATGCTATTGATATTTTGAACATGCTCTTTATTTTCTAATTTGAAATTGGATAGAATTGACAAAACAGTTATCATCTTTGTTTATACACGTGCAAAACTTGTCATCTCTCTGCTTTGTTTCAGGGTGATATGCCTGATGGCATGCACAAGTCTGCTGAAGGCTGTGAGACAAACCCAACATATATTGCAGCAAAGAAGGCAAAACATCTTGAAGATAGCGAGACAACCCCAAAGTCTTGTCTTGATGCAGTGTTCAAGTTACTTGAGACTAACAGTCAGACAAGCTCACAGAATTCGTTGTCTGAATCAGTTCGACTTCTTCAGTCCCAAGTTCTAGCAGAAAGGCATTCTATAACTCAACTTCGACTTGAAGTCCTATCTCTAAGAAAGATTGCGAAGAACACCAATGAGAACCTCATCGCTAAACAGCTACACCTGGAAGCTATGACCGACATGCTAGGCCGGTCTCACAGCCTTGCTCGGTAGCTTGAGCAGCAGTTCCCCCGCAAGGCTAACCTTTCTTGAACTGTCTTGGAAGTGGTCTCGGTTCAGTATTATTTTGTTACGCTGCAATGGTGCCCAGTTTTTGTAATACGCTTCTTCGTTGCGCTTTATGATAACTGGTGGCGAACTTTGATGCCCAGTGGATGTAATATACCTTAAATCCTTTATTGTGTAGTGTAGGTTTATTCTTAGTTACTATGCCATAATTTCTTTATTGTATAGAGTAGGTTTGTTCTTAATTCCTACTAGTTACGCGGCAACCCGAAATGAACCCCAGCCCATGATTATGCGAATCAAATCACGGGCTTTTAACAGGCCAAAATTGTCTGGGTCCTTGTTTGGCCCAATCAGATATCGGCTGCGAGCAGGTCAGATGCAAACCGGGCCGAAGTTAGGCCCAACTATATGACGGGCTTTTAACAGGCCGAAATTAATATAGGGCTGAAATGTTAAACGGGCCCTTAACAGGCCAAAACTAATATCAGGCTGAATTACTAAGTGGGCCTTTAGCAAGTGGGCCCAAAAGCATGGTGTCCAGTTGAGGGAGTCCTGGATTAGGGGGTGTCTGGGTAGCCGGACTATACCTTCAGCCGGACTCTAGGACTATGAACATACAAGAATTAAAGACTCCGTCCCGTGTCCGGATGGGACTTTCCTTGGCGTGGAAGGCAAGCTTGGCGATGCGAATATTCAAGATCTCCTACCATTGTAACCGACTTCGTGTAACTCTAACCCTCTCCGGTGTCTATATAAACCGGAGGGTTTTAGTCCGTAGGACAACTTCATCATACAACAATCATACCATAGGCTAGCTTCTAGGGTTTAGCCTCCTTGATCTCGTGGTAGATCTACTCTTGTACTACCCATATCATCAATATCAATCAAGCAGGACGTAGGGTTTTACCTCCATCAAGAGGGCCCGAATCTGGGTAAAACATTGTGTCCCTCGTCTCCTGTTACCATCCGGCCTAGATGCACAGTTCGGGACCCCCTACCCGAGATCCGCCGGTTTTGACACCGACATTGGTGCTTTCATTGAGAGTTCCTCTGTGCCGTCGCAATCAGCAAGGATGCCTCTTCCCGTCTTTAAAGACGGCGCCGTTACTAAGGGAGCCTTGGCTGTCGGCCAAACTCTCCGGCTAGGCGGTTTTCTCATGACCGCCTATTCGGCCGTTGCGCCGACGGTGACCTCTCGGGTCATCAAAAGCAATCTTCACGTCAGCTCGGAACTCGTCGAGCAGTTAGATCCAATGGAGCTCTCTTCCGTGAACGAGCTCTTGGATCGCATCGCCGCCTTGGGGTCACTACGGATTATGACCAGGTTGGGCTTAAACCCGATCTAAGAGAAATTAATTCTCCCCAAGTCACCCATCACGTTGCCGTGGTAGAGGCACAGTGCGGCGACTCTTCATCTATCTTAAGGACTAGTTACATCCGGATTCCCGACCCCTCCAAGCCGGATACCCGCGGAGGGGAGGATGTAACTCAAGACCTGAACTTAGAATCAGGCAACGGGCTAGATTCACTGGACAACATCCAAGAATCCAAACTTCAGAGTTCGGAAACTCCTACCTCTGAGTCTTAGATTGGGTGAAGTTCCGGATTTAATTCCACCCACCCACTCGAACATAAGCGATCTATCCCAAATCAAGCAAAAGCCCGAAGAAATAGTACATCATTACTGGGCAAGGTTCCTCCTGGTTATGAACAGGATAAAGGACTGCCGCGAGGAAGACGCAATCGCAATCTTCTGCAATAATTGCACGGACAAGGCAATCCTCAACGCCACAGGTTGTCGTGATCTTACACACTTCGCTGACTTGGCATCCATAGTAAAAAAGTCCTGTGCGATGGAAAGCGCCCGGAAAATCGAAACTAAATTTTGGGACAATCCGGCCCTAAATAGAAACCTCGTCCGAAATAAAAGGGTGCATCATCATCAGACACCCGGGTTAAAAACCAAAAAACCAAAAGCCTCTACAGGGCATGGAACCGTACTGGAGGGATGACTTAATGGACCTTGTAAAATTCATAGTACAGAGGACGCCACACCAACTCATAGCCTTACAGCATGTTGGATACTTCGGCAGGTGGCCAAAAGGGGCGAAGATCTCCTAATTCCGGAGGCCGCAGAAAGCCACCTCAGGGACTCCAGTACAGTCTTAACAGTCTTCGAGACTTTCGCATCAAATAATATGCGAAAAAGAACACTCCGCAGCTTCGCCGAAGTCTATCAAGTAGCAACAATAAACCCATGGAGTGACACGGCTATTACTTTTAATGCCAGTGATGAACCTAAATTCCGAACAGCTCGAGCACCAGCCGCATTGGTACTCAGTCCTATAGTGGACGGCTTTCGCCTCACCAAGGTACTCATGGATGGAGGCAGCGGATTGAACTTCATTTATGAGGAAACCCTTCAAAAAATGGAAATAGACTGGAACCGCATTGAGCGAAGTAGCACAACCTTCAGAGGAATAATCCCCAGTCGGGAAGCGCTCTGTGCAGGAAAAATCACACTAGATGTGGTGTTCGGCACGCCGGATAATTATAGGTCCGAAGAGGTCACATTCCAAGTGGCCCCGTTCAGTAGCGGATACCATGCTCTGCTGGGACGGGAAGCGTTTACAATCTTCCAAGCAATACCCCATTACGGGTACATGAAGCTCAAGATGCCCGGGCCGAACGGAATCATCACTCTTGCTAGTGATCCGGACATAGCACTCCGCGCCGAAAACAAGACAGCCGCACTGGCCCTTGAGGCACTGTCCGAAGCCCTAGCGGCTGAGGAACTGACTACGCTGCGCTCCACGGTAAACAGGGACGATGTGATACTCGACAAAAGATCCAAGTCCACATCCTTTAAACCAGCGGATGAAATAGTCAAATTCCAGGTCCATCCAATGGACCCCAATAAAACAGCTTCCATCGGGGCACGATTAAACCCCGATGTAGACGCCGCACTGCGAGAATTCCTACGGGAGAACTGGGACATTTTTGCCTGGCACCCTTCAGACATGCCAAGAATCCCATGCAGGCTGGCCGAACACAGCTTAAATATCCTAAAAGGATTCAAACCTGTCAAACAAGCCCTTCAGCGTTTCTCTGAGCCCAAGAGACAGGCAATGGGAGAGGAGCTAGCCAAACTATTGGAGGCCGGATTCATCAGAGATATAAAACATCCGAATTGGCAAGCAAACCTAGTGATGGTACCAAAGAAGGACAAATCCTAGCGCCTGTGCGTTGACTTCAAAGACCTTAACAAGGCCTGTCCAAAGGATCCCTTCCCCCTCCCCCGCATCGATCAAATTATCGACGCCACTGCAGGACACGATTCGTTGTGTTTCCTCGACGCATAGTCCGGTTACCATCAAATCAAGATGGTCGAGTCAGACCAAGCCGCAACGGCATTCATCACCCCATACGGCCCATTCTGCTTCAACACAATGCCTTTCGGGCTCAAAAACGCCGGCACACATATTAGCGCATGATTCAGACATGTCTGGCAAACCAGATCGGCAAAACAGTAGAGGCATACATGGATGATGTGGTCGTAAAAACAAGACATGTCGAATCTCTAGTAGACGACTTGAGGCTTACATTTGACAACCTCCGAGCATATGACATCAAGCTAAATCCAGAAAAATGCTTTTTCCGCGTTCCAGCCAGAAAGCTCTTGGGCTTCATCGTATCCGGTAGAGGAATCGAAGCAAAGCCAGCCAAGATCCGAGCTTTGTCACAATTGGATATTCCAAAGGACCTCAAACAAATACAAAAATTAACTGGATGCGTGGCGGCTCTAAGTCGCTTTATCTCCCGGTTGGGAGAAAAGGCGCTACCCCTCTATCGCCTCCTTTGGCGCACCGAACACTTCGAGTGGACGGATGCCGCCATGGACGGACTCGAGGAAATAAAAGCCATATTGGCAACAAACCCCGTCCTGGCCACGCCAAACATCGGCGAACCAATGCTATTGTACATTGCAGCAACCCATCAAGTTGTCAGCGCAGTACTCGTCATCGAGCGGGAAATGGACGGACACAAATTCCCCCTTCAAAAGTCGGTTTACTATGTGTCCACTGTCCTCACCCCATGCAAATCACGGTACCCACATTATCAAAAGATCGCATATGCGGTATTCATGGCATCCCGGAAGCTATGACACTACTTTCAAGAGTGTTCAATCACAGTAGCATCGGAAGTACCACTCAACGATATTATAAACAACCGTGACGCAACGGGCCGGATTGCAAAATGGGCCATCGAGCTCCTCCCGTTCGACATAACTTATAAGCCACGGCGAGCTATCAAGTCGCAAGTTTTGGCCGACTTCGTCGCAGAATGGACGGAGGCCGAACTCCCTAAAGAGCACAACACATATTCAAACTGGATCATGCACTTCGACGGTTCCAAAATGTTGGCCGGACTAGGGGCCGGCGTCGTTTTGACGTCCCCCACAGGAGACACAATTCAATATGTACTCCAGATTATGTACACGGACTCCAACAATGCAGCCGAATATGAGGCTCTTTTACATGGCCTTCGGATGGCAGTATCCATGGGCATTCAAAGCCTAGAGGTGCGCGGGGATTCGAACCTCGCAATATCCCAAATAAATGGAGACTTCGATGCCAAGGATCCGAAAATGGCAGCTTACCGCAACGCCGTCCTCAAAATGTCAGCTCGGTTTGAGCGGCTCGAATTTCACCATATAGCCCAAGAAAACAATCAGGCGGCAGACGTCCTAGCACGCATCGGCGCAAAACGCGATGCGGTCCCCCCCAACATATTCCTGGAAAGGCTGTTCAAGCCATCCGTAGTATGGGAAGGGGAACATGGCAATATTAGCCCGGACCCAACCGCACTGTCCGACGCCGAACAATCTGACATAATCGGAGGCTCTGCCAATGAAATCACAACCTCAGCCCACGTACTAATGGCCGTTATCGCCCCATGGACAGAACCATTCCTAGCCTACCTTACTAGTCAGGAACTCCCAGAGGACCAAAACGAGGCACGCTGTATAGTGCGGCGATCTAAAGCATATAAAGTCCATGAGGGAGAACTTTATAAGAAAAGCACTACCGGAGAACTTCAAAGGTGCATCTCCGAAGAGGAAGGGCGGAACCTGCTGGCTGAAATTCATGCCGGACTCGGCGGTCATCACGCCGCAACCCGGTCCCTTGTAAGCAAGGCTTTCCGTACAGGCTTTTATTGGCCGATGGCCCGGGCGGACGCTCAGGACTTGGTCCAACGATGCACCGGTTGCCAGCTTTTTGCAAACCAAATCCATATGCCACCCACCACCCTCCAAACTATCCCCATCACTTGGCCTTTCGCGGTCTGGGGGCTTGACATGGTGGGACCCCTTAAAGGTGGAACCCACAAGAAAAAATACTTACTAGTCATGGTGGATAAGTTCACCAAATGGATAGAAGCCAAGCCTGTTAAGACGGTCGAATCCGGACCTGTGATAGACTTTATATCCGGGGTCGTACACCGTTATGGCGTCCCCCACAGCATCATCACCGATAACGGCACGAACTTTATGGCCGACGAGGTAAAACTCTGGTGCAAAAACATGGGCATCAAGCTCGACTACGCTTCCGTCTATCACCCACAAACTAACGGTCAGGTCGAACGTGCAAATGGCCTCATCATGAGCGGCATCAAACCCAGATTAGTGCGGTCCCTCAAGGAATCTAACACGCACTGGGTTGAGGAGCTCGACTCCGTACTCTGGGGGTTGCGGACCATGCCGAATCGCACCACCGGATACACACCATTTTTATGGTGTACGGCGCAGAGGCAGTCTTGCCCTGCGACATAATTCATGACTCACCTCGAGTGCGCATGTACGAAGAAAGGGAAGCCGAGCTCGATTGGCGGGATAGTTTGGACGCCTTAGAGGAGGAGCACGATGTGGCAAAAGCCCGTTCCGCATTCTATCAACAGCAGGCTCAAAGATATCAGAGCAGAGAAGTGTGGGCCAAAAATTACAACGTTGGCGAATTAGTTCTACGCCTGCCGGACAAGAAAAAGGACAAGCTGAAGCCCAAGTGGGAAGGTCCCTTCATAATCGACCAAGTCCTGACTGGTGGAGCATACCGCCTGCGAGATGCGTCGGATAACCGACTTGAGCTGAACCCATGGAACGCAGCCTGTCTCCGAAGATTCTATGCCTAACGCCGGACTCTGTGTTTGTCTCCTTCCTCTGTCCATTTTTTACATTTTCTGTCTTACATTTCTCTCCTTCCCCTCTTTTCTTTTATAGCCCTTAAAAGGCTCCTCAAGTGACGTGCTACTCGCACTCATTAAACCTGGGGGCTTCTTTAACAGAAGCTTATTTATACGGGCTTCACGCCCACCACATGTGCCAAACTTCCGCATGTACCTTTGCTTCACCACTATATGCATCGATATGACTTAAGTTTTGGCCAAGCTGGGTTGCCTGGCTCCTGTGCTTACCCCTACGTTCCCGATTGTTCAGCTAGGTGGTAAAGGGAGCACCTCTATGATTGCTACTGCCGGATCAGCCGGATGTGTACCTCAGACTGGGTGAAGCCGAAAGCTAGCGTTCTTAAGGGAATATTCGATCGGTGAACTAAAAGATGACCTTTTTTACTTATTTATATATATGCCCCCAGATGATTTTCCTGTGTTTGCAGTCCGGACATGCACTTTAGGGCATGCCTCCCAGAGAAAGGAACCCCTAACGGAACTATTCTCTCTAGAAGATGTTTCTTACTAACCATGTAATATAACATAACTAGTTGGGCACTTGTCTGATAAAGCACTAATGACCCATACGCCTGGTCTCCATGCATACCCCGGTTCTTACATAACCGGTGGGGTATTCGGACACACTCCAGACCGTCAGGTCCTGAGGTTGAAGCGAAAAGGTCGGCAACGACAAACGATCTACAATCCGACTAGAAGGCATTACACATGTCAATTAAAAATTACATAGTCACTCTGACTGATTGTATTCCTCTTTAATACCATCTAACAGGCTGTCTAACTTACAGTCCTACTGGGAATACTTTGCGGCCAATTCTACTTGGCCATACACTAAGCTTACAGGGATCTCCTTCCCGTCAGGCCCCATAGGTCCGACCTCGTCCATGTGGTTTGGGTCAGACTTTGTGTACCACGTCTTCACCATGGCCCAGGCCTCCCTAGCGCCTTGTCGGCAGGCCGATATCTTCCACAACTGGAAGCGCCGCCGAGCTCCCTTAAGCTTCTCCGAAAGCTCTCCAAGGCCCTCCGGCATGGAGTGGGAAGGCCATAAGGCTTGGGCAACGCCTCGCATCACCTGCCGAACTCGCTCGTGCAGTTGCGAGAGCTCGGGAAGCAGGTCACCCGTAGAACCGGGCATCTCCTCTGCAGGACGACCCGTTAGCATACCTACAGACATTACTCTGTTAGTCGACTTCCTCGCCGAACTCTTTTCTTTCAAAGATTCGCTTAAGCACTTACTAAATATGCCGCGTAGAAGCCGCTGATTCTCCTTAGTGGAGTCCGATAGCTGGCCACGAACATCTTTAAGTTCAACATCCAGCTTGGTGTTGGCATCCTGAAGATCATTCTTCTCCCGCCTCACCCTTGTCAGCATACTCTCACCGGCCTTTAGCCGGCGTAAGAGTTGTTGCCTCTCCGGATCCAGTCCAGCGCCATCTGCAAAATGATTTGTCAGATATACACCCACGCTGCACTTCGCAAGATACTAATCTTTCGAAGTGTATCTTACTAGAGGGGATCTCTTTAGGCTCCCCTGCCGCGGCTAGTGCGGCCTCCAGTTGGGCTTTGCACTCTTCCAGCTCCTGGGACAGTACGGTATTCTTCTCTGTAAGAACCTGCATAACAAATGATCCTTAAACCAGTTACTCTAACTGTTTCAAGTCTCGGGGGCTACTGGTATATATATATATATATATATATATATATATATATATATATATATATTTACCAAAAATTTCTTACCCGTATGTCTTTTACATATTGCTCCGTGGATCTGGCTAAACCATTTTGAGCGGCACAGAGGTACGCATCTCCCGAATTGAAGGCATCTAATGCCTCTCGGGAGAAACAAGCGTCACGAAGAACTGTTCGGCGACGCCTGTGGTTCATGGCACTCTCCACCTCGGAATTGGTGGCAGACAGCATGTCCGCATCCTCTGTCGGAGGAGCGTCCGGTGCGCGCCTCGTGTTCGCTTCTGCTTCCGGGCCAGGCGTTGGAGCCTGGCTGGTGGAGGCGCGATTGGCAACCTCTTCGGATGTATTCCGGCGAGGTCTCTTCGTCCTGAAGATAGCACGAACATTAATATGCCCTGAAGAAATAACACCAGGGAAAAAGAGGGTGCGCTATACCTTTGCGCCGACGTCCCAGTCCGGACTACATTCCTTTTTACCCCATGGGGCCCTGCGGCCCCTCGTTGGCTAGCCGCCGCAGGTTCGGCCTCCCGCTTCGGAAACCTCCCCTGCAATACACGGTCGTTGTCAGGAAAACTGAAATGTGTTGAGAATGGATTCCTTCTCAAGGGGATGAGACTCCGCTCTCTGTTACCTGGGAGGCCGGGATTAACCCTGGGTAATCAGCCGTAATGGCCACCAAGGTATTGTCCTTGCTTAGCTGATGAAACACCCCGTCAATCAACTCCACCTATATGTCCGGATCCTCTTCGGAGTCCGGATTGAGGGACCGTTCTGGATCCTCGGGTTGTGGGGGACGGCTGTTTATATCCTTCACTTCCTGACGCAGTTCCTACGTTGAAATCGTTAGACTACATATTTAATCATGGGAATATAAAACGGATGGGCAGACACAATTGTTCACTTACCCAACTCGGAGGGTTGTACATAGTAAATCCGCCCTGCGGGTTGACGCGGAGGAATTCCTCCTCTTCTCCCTTGTACAAAGAGGATAAGATCTTTACTAGAGCGGCAACTGAGGCTGGCCCCTTACGATCGTAACGGGTGGCATCATCCTCCCCGTTAAAATCCCACATGGGGTGGCCTCTATATTGAAGCAGCTGCACCCCCCGCATAATGCATGCGGCCATGACTCCAATCATGGTTAGTCCGGAATGAGCCAATAGTCTTATCCGGCCCATCAGGTGAAGGACGTCCCTGCCACCTTCTCTCTGAGAGCTCCGCGGACGCCAGCTTAGGTGTTTCTTTAAGGGAGCACTGTTGAATTCGGGGAGACCGACCCGGATAGGATCCGGCAGCGGGACGTCATCTATATAAAACCATTCTGAAGGCCAGTCCTCGGACGCCTTCTTTGGGGTTCCGGATAGATATCTGGTCCCGGCGATACGCCACACTTCGGCTCCGCCCACTTGATATATAGACCCCTCTTGAGAGCGGGGCACCAGGCAGAATAACCTCTTCCACAACGCGAAATGAGCCTCAATGCCCAAGAATAGCTCGCAAAGAGCGACGAAGCCCGCGATATGCAATATAGAGGCGGGCGTGAGATCGTGCAGCTGGAGGCCGTAGAACTCCAGAAGCCCACGAAGAAATGGATGAATTGGAAATCCAAGTCCTCTTATTAGATAAGGGACGAGGCACACCCGCTCTCCTTTGGAGGGATTGGGGGTGCTCTCCGCTTGCTCTCCGCCATTATAGGTGGCGAGTCTGGCTCGGACCGGGACCATATAGGCCTGAGGGAGAAATCCCTTGGCCTGAAGAGACACTAGCTCGCTGTGCGGGATGGAACACCTCTCCCAGTCTCCAGGTTTAGGACTGGAAGGGCGAGAGGAGGAGCTGCGACGGCTGGCCATGTTGGAATGAACCTTTGCTGGAGGCGCTCTAATGATTACTCGCGGGGAGGAGAAGGTGCGGTTTGGATCTGAATCCCCATCCCATTAAATAGGCGGCTTGTTTATGCGGCTAGGGGTGTGAATGTAAAAACACCCCGACTTTTCGCATTCGTTTGACACGTGGAAGACGGCCATTATTGGGCGTGGAAGCCAAGGTGCGCTACATTACGAAAATCAAACATTATTCAGCAGGTACACGGAATTTGGACAAGAACCCGCCTTGCAATGCCGAAGACAATCTGCGCATCGGACTCGTCGTCATTGAAGCCTGGTTCGGGGGCTACTGAGGGAGTTCTGGATTAGGGGGTGTCCGGGTAGCCGGACTATACCTTCAGCCGGACTCCAGGACTATGAAGATACAAGAATTGAAGACTCTGTCCCATGTCCGGATGGGACTTTCCTTGGCGTGGAAGGCAAGCTTGGCGATGCGGATATTCAAGATCTCCTACCATTGTAACCGACTTCGTGTAACCCTAACCCTCTCCGGTGTCTATATAAACCGGAGGGTTTTAGTCCGTAGGACAACTTCATCATACAACAATCATACCATAGGCTAGCTTCTAGGGTTTAGCCTCCTTGATCTCATGGTAGATCTACTCTTGTACTACCCATATCATCAATATCAATCAAGCAGGATGTAGGGTTTTACCTCCATCAAGAGGGCCCGAACCTGGGTAAAACATTGTGTCCCTCGTCTCCTGTTACCATCTGGCCTAGACGCACAGTTCGGGACCCCCTACCCGAGATCCGCCGATTTTGACACCGACACCAGTTGACGGGCCGAATCTGATATGGTCCATAATTGAGCTCAAAGCCTCTTAAAGGGCCGAACCTGATCTGGGCCGTAATTTGGCCCAGAACGTGGTAGGCTTTTAACGGGCCGGATCTCATATGGGCCACTATTAGGCCCGGAGCGTGGCAGGCCATTAATGGACTAGATCAAATATGGGCTGGCATTTTGCCCAAAACATGGCAGCCAGTTAATGGGCCGGCCTACTAGGGTCCTCAAAATCTTGTGGGCCTATAGCTGGGCCGGCCCATTAATGTCGGCGAAATCTTGTGGGCCTTTAGCTGGGCCGGCCCATTATGACCCGCAAGAATCTTGTGGGCCTTTACCTGGGCTGGCCCATTATGGCACAAAAAAATCTTGTGGGCCTTTACCTGGGCCGGCCCATTATGGCCCGCAAAATCTTGTGGGCCTTTAGCTGGGCCAGCCCATTATGGTCCGCAAAATTTTGTGGGCCTTTAGCTGGGCCGGCCCATTATGGTCCACAAAATCTAGTGGGCCTCTAGTTGGGCCGGCCCATTTAAACTTGTTGGGTCGTGCCATGTGTCGACGTATCATAGGCGCCTTTTGTCCAGTGAGTGGATGAAATCTGTCCCGACAATGAGCCAACACGTGTTTCCTCTAGCAAATGATGATTTTACACATGGAAAATCCCCATTGGTCGGGGTTGTTAACGGGTTATCGGATCCAAAACCCGACCCGATAGCTTAACGGCGTTCCGTTACGGTGGATGCCACGTGTCGGTCACCCTTGACGAAAGCACTTCTATGACGTGCGATTTATCGTCATGGAAGTGGACACTTCCGTGATGATAATTTTGGTAATGTCATGGAACACTTCTACGACAGCACAGGTATGACTATCTTGATTCTGTCATAAATTTGTCATGGATGTACATGCATGACAAAAAAAGCGACCTACTGTGACAAACACGTATCATCACAGAAGTGTATTTTTTTGTAGTGTATTGAGATCCAAAAAGAGAGAAGAAGCCATCTAGCTACTAACTATGGACGCGTAGTTCTGAAGTAAACTACTCTCACTTCATCGGAGGGGCTATGGTGTTGATGTAGAAGCCCTCCGCGATCGATGCCCCCTCCAGCGGAGCTCCGGAACAGGCCCCAAGATGGGATCTCGTGGATACAGAAAGTTGCGGCAGTGGAATTAGGGTTTTGGCTCCGTATCTGGTCGTTTAGGGGTACGTAGGTATATATAGGAGGAAGGAGTATGTCGGTGGAGCAACAGGGGGCCCACGAGGGTGGAGGGAACGCCTGGGGGGTAGGCGCGCCCCCTACCTCATGGCCTCCTCTTTTGTTTCTTGACATAGGGTCCAAGTCCCCTGGGTCTTGTTCGTTGAGAAAATCACGTTCCCGAAGGTTTCATTCCGTTTGGACTCCGTTTGATATTCCTTTTCTTCGAAACCCTAAAACAGGCAAAAACAGCAATTCTGGGTTGGGCCTCCGGTTAATAGGTTAGTCCCAAAAATAATATAAAAGTGAATAATAAAGCCCAATAATGTCCAAAACAGTAGATAATATAGCATGGAACAATCAAAAATTATAGATACGTTGGAGACGTATCATTCTCCAGCAGCCCCTGCATGCATCATCCACAACAGCAGACCACCACATCAACCGCAGCTCAAGGAAAGGATTTTACAACAGTATTAGGTTGCAAAAACAACTCTAAGAGACTGATATTGTAAGTTCATTGACATTCACAAGCCATTTGCATTTTTATTCATAACTATGCAACACCATTGACATTACTTTCACAACAGAAACAAGAAACCATGGTGCATTGTAAAAAAAATATGCACTCATTTGTCACTTGAAAGGATCTTCCAGAATGAGTGTGTAGTGTATATATTCTGGTGAGCCAGTATTAATCCAGTATGTGTATGAAAGCAAGTAACTAATCCAGTATTAATTATGTACAATGGGATATGTGCAAAGCAAGCTTTCCAACGCCAAATTAGCAACTCCACTAAGAAAAAGCTGTTGACAAATTGACGTCATAGTTTCTGAATTCATAACGGATGCACGGCAGCTATGACTTGCAAATAAGTAAAAGTTATGCACCAAGTAACATACAAAACTGACATTCAGCTAGCATTCATGTACAGTATGATGCAACTCACATATTGAACTAGCAACTTAATTGTTCAGTTTACTCCTTCACCATGGCAAAAAACATGTTATAGTTTCTGAATTCATAACATACGCATGACAGTCGCGACTTGCAATAAGTAAAAGTATTTTCTTCTACAACTACGTGTAAAAACAGTGGATGATGTGTTGTAAAACAGTCCCTAATCACCATCTCCCAGAACTACCCATGTCTTGAGCATTCAGCTGACCCTAGGCCAAGCTACAAAGGCAGATGTACTTCTTGCTATTCTGGAACAACTAAGAATACTTCACATGCTATTCTGGAACAACTAAGAATACTTCACATGCTATTCTGAAGCAACTATAAACAGTTCACATGCTATTCTGATACAACTAATAAAAGTTCACATGCTATTCTGATACAACTAATAATATTTCATGTTTCCCTCTGTTCTTGAAGAAACAACCAATATGTTAGGAGTAGATTAATAGAACAAAAGTAGGCCTGATTTCTCAAAGAACTCTATTCTGGAGAACACCTTAGAAGGATTGTACAGTTAATTTACCCACAAATATTGTAACGGTCTGCCAAATTAGCATATGGAGATGCCGACGTAGAGCTTGCCCATGGCTGGGCGTCTCCTCTCCCTGCATCCAAGTCGAGTTGGTGATGTTGCAGCCTTGCAGGCGTGCAGCTGCTCTTGCACATCGGGGATGGGAATGTAAGGTAAGGGGGAAGAAGAAAATGAAAAGGAGAGGGGATGATTGGGGGCCTGACCTTGATGGCATCAAGGTAGCGGTGAAGCTGCATCGTTCATGCCTTCGGGACAGGGGAGGAGGAAGACTTCCCGTCGATGGCGTCCCGGTGATCGAGCAACGACGGCATGTTGGATCTGCAAGGGAGACAAGATGAGGTGAGAATAGAGGGAGGGATGTGACGAGGACAAATGGAGGGACTCACCTGAGTCGCCGGAGCCACGCCCGCGAGGTGCCAGAACGTAAGAGGCAGATCTGGCCGGGGAAAGGGAGCAAGGAGGCAGTGGAGCTCAGATCTGTCCTGCATGGATCTGCTGCTGGAGGTGGGGGAGGGAGGAAGAGAAGGGGTCACAGGCGGTGGAGGAGGCCGGGGTTGGGGGAGGTCTACGGTGGCGGCTGGGTTGGAGGGGATCGATCCAAAGAGGAGGAGAAGGAGGAGTCATGGGGATTTTCCTTCTCGTGTGAGAGAGAGATGGGTCTCGCCGCGTGCGTCGGATCTCGCCGGACAGGGGTCGTTGATTCCCGCCTGAGGTCACAGGAGGTGGCGGCAGCTAGGGAGGGGTGGAGCGCTAGGGTTCAGTTCGAGAGAGAGAGAGAGGAGGGCATGACGGGTTGGGTGGGGTTTGCGAGAGAGAGAGAGGAGGGCACGATAGGTTGGGTGGGGTTCACGAGAGAGAGGGGGGTTTGCTGCGGTTGGTTGGAAGGATCGACGGACGGATGGATGATGTATGGATGGGCAGATGTTTGCCATGTCATCAATCCATGCCATGACTGATTGCACCAATGAGAATTAAGCTTATGTAGTATTGTTTTTTCCTTTTGTTTCTCTTTTTTAACCTCTTATTCCGGATAAACTTTCAACATGTCACCCTTTTATACTTTGTTAAAATGAGTCAATATTGTGCACATGTGTGTATCTTGGGATGACAAACAATGTTGATTTGGGGGGCTTTCATGTTCTTTGCACAAAATAATAATTTTCCATTTTTTGAGTGCCCAAAATGATTTTTTTTGTGAAGGACCTTCCATATATTTGTTGCAAAATTGGACCAAATCAATTTCTAAATTATTAGGTCATATTTAATGTATAATTGACCAAATGGTTGGGTGTCAAAAGATTTGATCCACCTCTCGTGAAAAAGACATGTTTCCATCGATTCAGCTACAAATGGGTCAAATTTGAACTGTGACTGCCTCATTGCTTTTTATTTTTTCAAAAAATATTTCTAGGTACATAAGTATCTATTTAATCAGAGAAACACCAAAAAAATTCCAAGATTCAACCACTAGCTACGAACGGTCATGCCCGCCGTTTTGACCGCATTTTGAAACGGGCATAAAAAATTCAAAAAATTGGAAAACCTTCGCATTGTGCCATTATATATGACCAAGTTGCTAGGAAAAATAATAAACTTGTAATACGGCACTTATTTTAAAAAGGTGTTCTCAGAAATGGGTTTTTTTGTGAAGGACCTACCATATATTTGTTGTAGAATTGGACCAAATCAATTTTATAAAATACTAGGATATATTTAATGCACAATTGACCAAATGGTTGGGTGTCAAAAGCCTTGATCCACCCCTGGTGAAAAAGACAAATTTCCACCGATTCAGTAGGAAGTGGGTCAAATTTGAACTGCAACTGCCTTATAGTTTGCTCTTTATTTTTTTCCAAAAATCATTTCTAGGTACATAAGTATCTATTTACTCAGAGAAACATCAAAAGTTTTCCAAGATTCAACCACTAGCTAGGAACGGTCAAGCCCGCCATTTTGACCACATCTTGAAACGGGAATAAAAAATTCAATAAAAATAAAAAAAATTGGAAAACTGTCACATTATGGCATTATATGTGACCAAGTTGCCAGGAAAAATAATAAACTTGTAATACGACAATTATTTTAAAAAGTGTTCTCAGAAATGAGCTATCATACGTGAAGATTCATGGCTTTCAAGCCAAATGATCAATCTTATGGCCACATTCATGGCATAGTTTGTTCAAATTATCTTATATTGTGCACAAGGATGCATCTTGGAATTCCAAACAATGTTGCCTAAGAGAGTTTTCATTTTCTTTTCACGGGAAATACATTTTCCATTTTTCGAATGCCCAAAATGAGTTTTTTGTGAAGGACCTACCATATATTTGGTGCAAAATTGGACCTAATCAATTTTATAAAATATTATGCCATATTTAATGCACAATTGACAAAATGGTTGGGTGTAAAAAAAATTGATCCACCTCTCGTGAAAAAGACAAATTTCCGCTGATTCAGCAGGAAATGGGTCAAATTTGAACTGCAGCTGCCTTATAGTTTGATCTTTATTTTTCCAAAAAATTATTTCTAGTTACATAAGTATCTATTTAATCATAAATACATGGTTTTGTGGCGATACATCGAGGTTTGGACGGTGGCCGAGGGCCCCAACTCTAGAGCGTGTAAACTCGCATGCCCGCCGCGTGGTCACCGTGTGACTGTGGCGTTTCCATGCGTTCTATGCGGCCTAGGTATGTCTAGTGGGTTGGGCACTCCCCAGGTAGGTGCTAGGAATAAAATTACAACATAAGATTCTCATGAGGAGACTGAACTATGCTCAAAGATGAATTAGCAGCCAAGTGTTTGATTAGCGGTACGGGAAATGCACATGGCCAATGGGTGTGAGTTTTGGCTGAGGATCATCATCTACTAAGAAGAATGTCTTCACAAATTTTCAGCTCAAAAGGAGGATCCTAGGTGGTACTTGCTTTGCAATGTACAACACTGGACTAAAATATGAATGTTGAAGCTGGGCTCAAAATAATGAATGGATTGAGCTGAAATTTGGCGGAGGATGGTTATTTGGGCATAGGAAAGCATTGTAGAAAATTTATACCATTTGGACATGCCAAAGTGGTACTTCCTTCATAATGCTCTTCTGTGGACAGAACTTGGGAAAATTTGCGAGAGAAATTGGATAAATGAAATGAGCTCAAATTTTTGTGTAGGTAAGTTACATAGGTATGGTCATGCCCTGGTAAAATTTCAGATCATTTGGGTAAGCCTAGCTAGTACTTACTTCACAAAGCTTCTCTCGAGATAGAAACTTTGGAAATTTTCTGAGAACAAATTACCAGGAAAATGGTGCTGAATATTATCATGTGGCAATGATTTGGGTATGGAAGAGTGACCAAAAAGTTTGAGGGTAATAGTAGGGGTCTAGATAACACTTGCTTAGCAATGTGCCAATCTGGACATAAAATATAAATTGAACCTGGGCTCACATAGATGATTTGACTGAGCTGCAATTTGGAGGAGGGTGATAATCTAGGCATATGAAGGAAATGTATAAATTTCATGCCATTTGGATATATAAAAATGGTACTTCCTTCACAATGCTTCTAGGTGGACAAAACTTTGGAAATTTGCTGAGGACGATTTACTAGGAAAATGGAGCTGAATTTTTTCATGAGGCAATGGTTTGGATAGAAAAGTGTGCCCAAAAATTTTGAGGGCAATCAAGAATATATAAATAGCACTTCCTTCACAAAGTGTTGTTTTGAATAGAATAGGAAAATTAATATTGTTGAATTATTTTTGAACTAGGAAATGAAGGATTTTTACATATTTGACGAAGATATGACCTAAAGAATTTATGAGATTTTTTTGAGAATTTTGGGAATGACAGAAATATAGGTTGCTTCACAACCTAGGGCAAAAATTGACACATGGACATGACACATACGCAAAACTGATGAGGTGGCGCCTAGTCATAGCAATCCACCACAATTTACAAGGTTATGACCATCTATATTGGTCATGATCAGCTAGAAATAAGGCAACAGACGAGTGTTGTCTGCTTTATGACCATTTCGTGTAAGGAAATTACGACCTTTCTGACCAAAATGGTCGATATAGTTTAGGTTTTGGAGCCCCCCGAACAGCTTTTGACCAATTGGTCTCAAATGGTCGTAGATTTATGACCAATTCTTCCAAGGTCACTGACAGAAGGTCACAAGTTGACATATTTCTTGTCGTGAGCTAAGTTACTCAAACTACCTCTCTCCTCATTAACTCACTGCCACATAAGAAAATTTGCTGAGTTGGACTCGATATTACTGCTGAAATTACTCCCACTGTGGCTAGTCTAAGCTTGCATTCGCTCTTCATAAAAGCTAACCCTGACTCTGCGACATCGGGCCTCTCTGGCTTAAGCCTCTGTTGCCTGCGTTGGTTAGCTACCTGGGCATGCAATCACAAAAAATTTGCCATGGTTGGCATGCAACGTGTCAAAGAGAGATTGCCACATAAGTTTGATTTGTGGGCCCATCATGTAAGGACCACTTTAAATACTAAAATGTGGTCCATGGTAAACCTACTAGAAGACACACTAATGGTTGGCATGCAACGTGTCAAAGAGAGAGTGGCAAATCAGTCTGATGTGTGGGTCCATCATGTAAGAACTACTTTAGATGCTAAAATGTGGTCTATGGTATACCTATGTGTGCAAAATCTGGTACATACCGGCAAAAAAGAAAAGTTCAGCATGTCACTGAAGGAAATATGCCCTAAAGGCAACAATAAAGTTGTTATTTATATTTCCTTATATCATGATAAATTGTTATTATTCATGCTAGAATTGTATTAACCAGAAACTTAGTACATGTGTGAATATATAGACAAACAGAGTGTCACTAGTTTGCCTCTACTTGACTAGCTCGTTGAATCAATGATGGTTATGTTTCCTAACCATAGACATGAGTTGTCATTTGATTAACGGGATCACATCATTAGAGAATGATGTGATTGACTTGACCCATCTGTTAGCTTAGCACGATGATCGTTTAGTTTGTTGCTATTGCTTTATTCATGACTTATACATGTTCCAATGACTATGAGATTATGCAACTCCCGAGTACCGGAGGAACACTTTGTGTGCTATCGAACGTCACAACGTAACTGGGTGATTATAAAGGTGCTCTGTAGGTGTCTCCAATGGTGCTTGTTGAGTTGGCATAGATCAAGATTAGGATTTGTCACTCCGATTGTTGGAGAGGTATCTCTGGGCCCTCTCGGTAATGCACATCACTATAAGCCTTGCAAGCATTGTGACTAATGAGTTAGTTGTGGGATGATGTATTACGGAACAAGTAAAGAGACTTGCCGGTAACGAGATTGAACTAGGTATTGAGATACAGACGATCGAATCTCGGACAAGTAACATACCGATGACAAAGGGAACAACGTATGTTGTTATGCCGTTTGACCGATAAAGATCTTCGTAGAATATGTCGGAACCAATATGAGCATCCAGGTTCCGCTATTGGTTATTGACCGGAGACGAATCTCGGTCATGTCTACATATTCCTCGAACCCGTAGGGTCCGCACGCTTAAAGTTCAGTGGCGATCGGTATTATGAGTTTATGTGTTGTGATGTACCGAAGGTAGTTTGGAGTCCCGGATGTGATCACGGACATGACGAGGAGTCTCGAAATGGTCGAGACGTAAAGATTGATATATTGGACGGCTATATTCGGACACCAGAAGTGTTCCGGATGGTTTCGAAGAAAACCGGAGTGCCGGAGGGGTTACCGGAACCCCCCGGGGAAGTATTGGGCCTTAGTGGGCCTGAGGGGAGAGAGAGGGCTGCAGCCCAGGAGGTGGCACGCCCCCTCCCATGGGGAGTCCGAATTGGACTAGGGGAGGGGGCGTGGCCCCTCTTTCCCTCTCCCTCTCCCTATCTTTCCTTCCCCCTTCCCTCTTCCTAGTTGGACTAGGAAAGGATGAATCCTCTTCCTAGTAGGAAGAGGATTCCTCCTCTCCTTGGGGCGCACCAAGGCTGGCCGGCCTCCCCCTTGCTCCTTTATATACGAGGGCGGGGGGCACCCAAAGAGACACAAGTTGATTGTTCCAAGCCGTGTGCGGTGCCCCCCTCCACCAATAATCCACCTCGATCATATCGTAGCGGTGCTTAGGCGAAGCCCTGTGTCGGTAGCAACATCATCATCGCCATCATGCCGTCGTGCTGACGGAACTCTCCTACGAAGCTCTGCTGGATCGGAGTTCGTGGGACATTATCGAGCTGAACGTGTGCTGAACTCTGAGGTTCCATGCGTTCGGTACTTGGATCAGTCGGATCGTGAAGACGTCTGACTACATCAACCTCGTTCTCATAACGCTTCCGCTTACGGTCTACGAGGGTACATGGACGATACTCTCCCCTCTTGTTGCTATGCATCACCATGATCTTGTGTGTGTAGGAGTTTTTTTGAAATTACTACGTTCCCCAACAGTGGCATCCGAGCCAGTTCTATGCATAGATGTTATATGCACGAGTAGAACACAAATGAGTTGTGGGCGTGGGTATATACATATTGCTTGCCATCACTAGTTGATTCTTGATTCAGCGGTATTGTTGAATGAAGCGGCTCAGACCGACATTACACGTACGTTTACGCGAGACTGGTTCTACCGACGTGCTTCGCACATAGGTGGCTAGTGGGTGTCTATTTCTCCAACTTTAGTTGAATCGGATTCAATGAACAGGGTTCTTTCTGAAGATCAAAATGCAATCACTATACCGCATTGTGGTTTTTGATGCGTAGGTAAGAACGGTTCTTGCTCAGCCCGTAGCAGCCACGTAAAACTTGCAACAACAAAGTAGAGGACGTCTAACTTGTTTTTGTAGGGCATGTTGTGATGTGATTTGGTCAAGACGTGATGAGATATAAATTGTTGTATGAGATGATCATGTTTTGTTAAAGTTATCGACAACTGGCAGAAGCCTTATGGTTGTCTCTTTATTGCATAAGATGCAAGTGCCATGTAATTGCTTTACTTTATTGCTATGTGATAGCAATAATTGCAAAAGCAATAGTTGGTGACACGACCATGTGACGACACATTGATAGAGATCAAGATGATGGAGATCATGGTGTCATGCCGATGATGATAGAGATCATGACAGTACTTTGGAGATGGAGATCAAAGGCGCAAGATGATCATGGCCATATCATGTCACATATTTTGATTGCATGTGATGTTTATCCTTTATGCATCCTATTTTGTTTAGTTCGACGGTAGCATTATAAGATGATCTCTCACTAAATTTCAAGGTATAAGTGTTCTCCCTGAGTATGCACCGTTGTGATAGTTCGTCGTGCCGAGACACCACGTGATGATCGGGTGTGATAAGCTCTACGTTCACATACATCGGGTGCAAGCCAGTTTTGCACATGCGGAATACTCGGGTTAAACTTGACGAGCCTAGCATATGCAGATATGGCCTCGGAACACTAGAGATCGAAAGGTCGAGCGTGAATCATATAGTAGATATGATCAACATAGTGATGTTCACCATTGAAAACTACTCCATCTCACGTGATGATCGGACATGATTTAGTTGATTTGGATCACGTGATCATTTAGATTACTAGAGGGATGTCTATCTAAGTGGGAGTTCTTAAGTAATATGATTAATTGAACTTTAAATTTATCATGAACTTAGTCCTGATAGTATTTGCATAGCTATGTTGTAGATCAATTGCTCGCGTATAGCTTCCCTGTTTTATTTATGATATGTTCCTAGAGAAAACTAAGTTGAAATATGATAGTAGCAATGATGCGGGTTGGATCCGTGGTCTGATGATTATCCTCGTTGCTGCACAGAAGAATTATGTCCTTGATGCACTGCTAGGTGACAGAACTATTGCAGGAGCAAATGCAGACGTTATGAACGTTTCACAAAGCTCAGTATGATGACTACTTAAAAGTTTAGTGCACCATGCTTTACGACTTAGAACCGGGACTTCAAAAATGTTTTGGATGCCACAGAGCATATAAGATGTTCTAAGAGTTGAAATTGGTATTTCATACTCATGCTCGTGTCAAGAGGTATGAGACCTCTGATAGTACTTTGCCTACAAGATGGAGGAGAATAGCTCAACCAGTGAGCATGTGCTCAGATTGTCTGGGTACTACAATTGCTTGAATCAAGTGGGAGTTAATCTTCCAGATAAGATAGTAATTGACAAAGTTCTCTAGTCACTATCACCAAGTTACTAGAACTTAGTGATGAACTATAATATGCAAGGGATGACGAAAGTAATTCCCAAGCTCTTCGCAATGCTGAAATCGGCGAAGGTAGAAATCAAGAAATAGCATCAAGTGTTGATGGTTAACAAGACCACTAGTTTCAAGAAAAGGGAAAAGGGAAAGAAAGAGGAACTTCAAAGAAGAATAGAAAGCAAGTTGCTGCTCCCATGAAGAAGCCCAAAGCTAGACCCAAGCCTGGAACTGAGTGCTTCTACTACAAAGGAAATGGTCACTGGAAGTGGAACTGCCCTAGATACTTGGCGGATAAGAAGGATGGCAAAGTGAACAAAAGTATATTTGATATACATGTTATTTATGTGTACTTTACTAGTGTTTATAGAAACACCTCAGTATTTGATACTGGTTCGGTTGCTAAGAGTAGTAACTCGAAACGGGAGTTGCAAAATAAACAGAGACTAGTTAAGGGCAAGGTGATGATGTGAGTTGGAAGTGATTCCAAGGTTGATAAGATCACCATTGCACACTCCCTTTACCTTCGGGATTATTTTTGAACCTAAAATAAATGGTATTTAGTGTTTGCGTTGAGCATAATATGATTAGATCATGTTTATTGCAATACGGTTAGTCATTTAAGTCAAAGAATAATTGTTATTCTGTTTACATGAATAAAACTTTCTGTGGTCATACACCCAAGGTGAATGGTTTATTGAATCTCGATCGTAGTGATACACATATTCATAATATTGAAGCCAAAAGATGCAAAGTTAATAATGATAGTGCAACTTATTTGTGGCACTGCCGTTTAGGTCATATTGATGTAAAGCGCATGAAGAAACTCCATGCTGATGTGCTTTTGGAATCACTTGATTATGGATCACTTGATGCTTGCGAACCCTGCCTCATGGGCAAGATGGCTAAGACACCATTCTCTGGAACAATGGAGCGAGCAACTGACTTATTGGAAATAATACATATTGATGTATGCGGTCCGATGAGTGTTGAGGCTCGCAGCAGGTATCGTTATTTTCTAACCTTCACAAATGATTTGAGCAGATATGGGTATATCTACTTAATGAAACATGAGTCTGAAACATTTGAAAAGTTCAAAGAATTTCAGAGTGAAGTGGAAAATCATCGTAACAAGAAAATAAAGTTTCTACGATCTGATTGTGGAGACGAAAATTTAAGTTACGAGTTTGGTCTTCATTTGAAACAATGTGGAATAGTTTCGCAACTCGCGCCACCTGGAACACCACAGCGTAATGGTATGTCCGAACGTCATAATCGTACTTTATTAGAGATGGTGCGATCTATGATGTATCTTATCTATTTATCACTATCGTTTTGGGGTTATGCATTAGAGACAGCTAGATTCGCGTTAAATAGGGCACCATCTAAATCCGTTGAGACGTGCTACCTCTTGAGCACTTCGTTGGTTTTCCCTTGAAGAGGAAAGGGTGGTGCAGTAAAGTAGCGTAAGTATTTCCCTCAGTTTTTGAGAACCAATGTATCAATCCAGTAGGAGACCACGCGCGAGTCAACTCGTACCTACACAAACAAATAAGAACCTCGCAACCAACGCGGTAAAGGGGTTGTCAATCTCTTCACGGCCACTTGCAAGAGTGAGATCTGATAGAGATGATAATAATAAGATAAGTATTTTTGGTATTTTTATGATATAGATTGAAAGTAAAGATTGCAAAGTAAAATAGATTGGAAACTTGTATGATGGAAAATAGACCCGGGGCCATAGGTTTCACTAGTGGCTTCTCTCAAGATAGCATAAGTATTACGGTGGGTGAACAAATTACTATCGAGCAATTGATAGAAAAGCGAATAATTATGAGGATATCTAGGCATGATCATGTATATAGGCATCACGTCCGCGACAAGTAGACCGACTCCTGCCTACATCTACTACTATTACTCCACACATCGACCACTATCCAGCATGCATCTAGAGTATTAAGTTCATAAGAATAGAGTAACGCCTTAAGCAAGATGACATGATGTAGAGGGATAAACTCATGCAATATTATATAAACCTCATCTTTTTATTCTCGATGGCAACAATACAATACGTGTCATTTCCCTTTCTGTCACTAGGATCGAGCACCGCAAGATTGAACCCAAGGCTAAGCACTTCTCCCATTGCAAGAAAGATCAATATAGTAGGCCAAACCAAACTGAAAATTCAAAGAGACTTGCACAGATAAACCAATCATACATAAAAGAATTCAGGGAAGATTCAAATATTGTTCATAGATAATCTGGATCATAAACCCACAATTCATCAGATCTCGACAAACACACCGCAAAAAGAAGAGTTACATCAAATAGATCTCCAAGAGAATCGAGGAGAACTTTGTATTGAGATTCAAAGAGAGAGAAGAAGCAATCTAGCTACTAGCTATGGACCCGAAGGTCTGAAGTAAACTACTCACACATCACTGGAGAGGCCATGGAGTTGATGTAGAGGCCCTCTGTGATCAATGCCCCCTCAGGCGGAGCTCCGAAAAAGGCCCCAAGATGGGATCTCTTGGGTACAGAAGGTTACGGCAGTGGAAATAGGGTTTCATGGTGCTCCTGGATGTTTGCGGGGTATGTGAACATATATAGGAGGAAGAAGTAGGTCGGTGGAGCAACAAGGGGCCCATGAGGGGGGAGGGCGCGCCTAGGCGGTAGGCATGCCCCCTGCCTCATGGCCGCCTCATTGATTGCTTGACGACCACTCCAAGTCCTCTGGATCACGTTTGTTCCAAAAATCGCGTTCCCAAAGGTTTCATTCCGTTTGATATTTCTTTTCTACGGAACACTGAAATAGGCCAAAAAACAGCAATTTGGGTTAGGCATCTGGTTAATAGGTTAGTTCCAAAAATAATATAAAAGTGTAAAATAAAGCCCATTAACATCCAAAACAGATAATATAATAGCATGGAACAATCAAAAATTATAGATACGTTGGAGACGTATCAGCATCCCCAAGCTTAATTCCTGCTCGTCCTCGAGTAGGTAAATGATAAAAACAGAATTTTTGATGTGGAATGCTTTCTAGAATATTCTTCAATGTATTTTTCTCTATTGTGGCATGAATGTTCAGATCCGAAAGATTCAAGATAAAAGTTTATTATTGACATAAAAATAGTAATACTCCAAGTATGCTAATGAAGCAATTATGTCTTATCAAAATACCATAGCCAAAGAAAACTTATACCTACAAAGTCATATAGTTTGGCCATACTTCATTTTCGTCACACAAAATGCTCTCATCATTCACAACCCCGATGACAAGCCAAGCAATTGTTTCATACTTAGCCTTTTCAAACTCCTTCAACTTTTACGCAATATATGAGCGCGAGCCATGGACATAGCACCATGGATGGAATAGAATATGATGATTGAGGTTGTGTGAGAAGACAAAAAGGGAGAAGGTCTCACATTGACGCGGATAATCAATGGGCTATGGAGATGCCCACCTATTGATGTTAATGCAAGGAGTAGGGATTGCCATGCAACGGATGCACTAGAGGTATAAATATATGAAAGCTCATCAAAGAAACTAAGTGGGTGTGCATCCAACTCGCTTGCTCATGAAGACCTAGGGCATTTGAGGAAGCCCATCATTGTAATATACAAGCCAAGTTCTATAATGAAAAATTCCCACTAGTATATGAAAGTGACAAAATAAGAGACTCTCTATCATGAAGGTCATGGTGCTACTTTGAAGCACAAGTGTGGAAAAAGGATAGTAACATTGTCCCTTCTCTCTTTTTCTCTCATTTATTTATTATTATTATTCTCTTTTTTTTATTTGGGCCTTCTTTTTTTGGCCTCTTTTCTTTCTTTTTTTCTTTTTTTCGTCCGAAGTCTCATCCCGACTTGTGGGGGAATCATAGTCTCCGTCATCCTTTCCTCACATGGGACAATGCTCTAATGATGATCATCACACTTTTATTTTCTTACAACTCAAGAATTACAACTCGATACTTAGAACAAAATATGACTCTATGTGAATGCCTCCGGCGGTGTACCGGGATTGCGATGAATCAAGAGTGACATGTATGAATAAATTATGAATAGTGGCTTTGCCACAAATACGATGCCAACTACATGATCATGCAAAGCAATATGACAATGATGATGCGTGTCATTGTGACGCCCCCGATTCAACCGTACACTAATCATACACGCAAACGTGTACGATCAAGATCAGGGACTCACGAGAAGATATCACAACACAACTCTACAAATAAAATAAGTCATACAAGCATCATATTACAAGCCAGGGGCCTCGAGGGCTCGAATACAAGAGCTCGATCATAGACGAGTCAGTGGAAGCAACAATATCTGAGTACAGACATAAGTTAAACAAGTTTGCCTTAAGAAGGCTAGCACAAACTGGGATACAGGTCGAAAGAGGCGCATGCCTCCTGCCTGGGATCCTCTTAAACCACTCCTGGTCGTCGTCAGCGGGCTGCACGTAGTAGTAGGCACCTCCCGAGTAGTAGTAGTAGTAGTCGACGGTGGCGTCTGGCACCTGGGCTCCAACGTCTGGTCGCAGCAATCGAGTATAGAAAGAGGGAAAAAAGGGAGCAAAGCAACCGTGAGTACTCATCCAAAGTACTCGCAGGCAAGGAGCTACACTACATATGTATGCATTGGTATCAAATGGAATAAGAGTATCATATGTGGACTGTACTGTAGAATGCCGGAATAAGAGGGGGATAGCTAGTCCTTTCGAAGACTACGCTTCTGGTAACCTCCATCTTGCAGCAGGAGAAGAGAGTAGATGGTAAGTTCACCAGTATCATCGCATAGCATAATCCTAACTGATGATCCTCTCTTCGTCGCCCTGTGAGAGAGCGATCACCGGTTGTATCTGGCACTTGGAAGGGTGTGTTTTATTAAGTATCCGGTTCTAGTTGTCATAAGGCCAAGGTACAACTCCAATTCATCATGTTACCGAAGATCACGGCTATTCGAATAGATTAACCTCCCTGCAGGGGTGCACCACATAACCCAACACGCTCAATCCCATTTGGCCGGACACACTTTCCTGGGTCATGCTCGGCCTTGGAAGATCAACACGTCGCAGCCCTACCTAGGCACAACAGAGAGGTCAGCACGCCGGTCTAAATCCTATGGCGCAGGGGTCTGGGCCCATCGCCCATTGCACACCTGCACGTTCCGAGGGCGGCCGGAGAGCAGACTTAGCAACCTCCATTACAAAGGAAGTTACGTTACGCGGTCCAACCCGGCGCACGCCGCTCAGTCGCTAATGTCACGAAGGCTTCGGCTGCTACCACGACGTCGAGTGCCCATAACTATCCCCGCGTAGATGGTTAGTGTGTATAGGCCAATGGCCAGACTTAGATCAAATACCAATATCTCATTAAACGTGTTATTATGAAGTAACCCGAACGGCGACCAGGGCCACGCCCACTTCTCTCCTAGGCGATCTCAACCTGCCCTATTGCTCCGCCACAAAGTAACAGTCGGGGACATCAGGAACCCAGGCCCACCACTACCTGGTGGAACTACCTGCCCCTTCAGCCCCCATCTCCGAACAGTATCACAGGTAATGTAACAGTGTAAAGTATATAGTATATGCCCGTGATCACCTCCCGAAGTGATCACGGCCCAGTAGTATAGCATGGCAGACGGACAAGAGTGTAGGGCCACTGATGGAACACTAGCATCCTATACTAAGCATTTAGGATTGCAGGTAAAGGTAACAACAGTAGTGGCAAAGACAGGCTATGCGGCAGAGTAGGATTAACGGAAAGCAGTAACATGCTATACTACTCTAATGCAAGCAGTAGAGAGAAGAGTAGACGATATCTGGTGATCAAAGGGGGGCTTGCCTGGTTGCTCTGGCAAGAGAGAGGGGTCGTCAACACCATAGTCGTACTGGGTAGCAGTGGTGTCGGTCTCGGTATCTAGCGAGAGAAGAGGGGGAAGAAACAATAAATATTAAGCAAAAAGATGCATGACGATGTAGGACATGACAAAACGTAATGCTAGGTGTGCCCTAACGCGGTATGAAGTGATACCGGTGAAGGGGGGAAACATCCGGGAAAATATCCCCGGTGTTTCGTGTTTTCGGACAGGTGAACCGGAGGGGTAAAGTTGCGTGTTCGCTATGCTAGGGATGTGTGGCAGACGAACGGGCTGCGTATCCGGGTTTGTCTCTTTGTTCTAAGCAACTTTCATGTACAAAGTATTTCCATCCGAGTTACGGATTATTTTATATAAATTTTCAAAGTTTAATCAATTTCTGGAGTTATTATTAATTCGAAAATAGAAGTTAAACTGCTATAGGTACCCAGCTCTGTGTACACAAATGTGACCCAGAGGCTGACATGTGGGCCAAGGGGGTCCCAGTTGACCGGTCAAAGTTTGACTGGTCAACAGGGGTGGGCCCCCTGTCATTCTCTGATCTACCTTAGTATAGTTTAATTAGTTAACTAGCAGGTTAACTAAAGTTAAATTAATTAAGCAGCTTAATTAAGTTAAACAATTCATTAATTAACTTTTTTGCGATCGTTTTCCGGGGCGGGTCCCATGGTCAGCTGCCCAGAGGGCTTAACGGGCGCGCGGTGAGGCGGGTTGCAGGTGCAGGGGTGATTGAAGCACCCAGACCGCTCGGGCACACGCCTAGGGCCGCAGCAACGGCCACTTCAAGGGCGGGTGCGCGCCGGCTGGCGAGCAGGGGGGCCGCAGGCGAGGACCGGCGACATCGGCCGCCGGTGCGGCAGCGTGTGGTTGGTGGGCAGAGGAGCCGGAGCTCCGACGGTCGCGGGGGGAAAGGCATCGGCGGCGGTAGCAGTCATACACAGCAGCACAGCAGAGGCAGGGCGGGGGGAAGCGTCAGCGGACGGGGCGGCGGGAGCGCGGGCAGTGGACGCGGCGAGTGGCTGCAGGGGCGGCGGCGATTGCAGCGGGCGTGAATAGCGGCAGGCGAGTAGCGCGCGGGCGATGGAGCTCGGCAGGGCGCTGGAGGCCCGAGGTGACGGGGAGTAGTAGCAGGCAGAGCACCGCCGGCGGGCGCGGGTGCACGAGTCAGCGCGACGCGGCATGGGCCATGAGAGGGGGAAGTGCCCGGGGCGCCATGGTGCGTGCCGGCGCACGCGCGCTCGAGGCGAAGGAGTGGCGGACGATGGTCGT
>NC_041384.1:675177616-675191697 GCF_002162155.2 Triticum dicoccoides | reverse complement strand
GGCTCGCGGGAAGGACGGGCGGCGCGGTTCAAATCGGCGACGGGGTCGGGGCGTCGTGCCCCGATCCAGATCCAGCGGGGGAGTGGGGGTGTGAGTGGGGGGAATGGGAGGAGTGGGGCGCCGGGTGGGCTAGGGTTACGGGGTATAGGGAGTTAAGGGAGTGAGGGGGCCGGCCTGGCCGGTTGGTTCGGCGGCCAGCTGGGCCGTTCGGCCCAGTTGGCCAGGGGGTCTCCTCCTTCCCTTTTTTTGTGTTTGGTTTTCTTTTACTTTTCTTATTTTTCTTTTCTGTTATATTTTTAGTTTTATAAAACATAAGCCTAGTCCCTAAATTAATGCTTTAGTTTACCCTACTGACACAAAGTGTTTGGTACACAATCAAAATAGTTTACATTTTTACAATTCTTAAAAAGGCATTTAATTAATTATTTTACCACTGTTTTAATTATTTTAAGACCCTTAAATACTTTTGAAAAAAGTTGGCTCCTCGACCAATATTAACTATGAATTATTTTCCACATTTCGAACACTTTAGTTTTAAATGTTTGAAACTTTTATTGTTTGCTTTATTTTGAATTTGAATTTGAATCGGTTTAGAACTAATGCAAGATTAGCAACAGTAACCAAGGTGACGTGGCATCATTAGCAAGGAATTACTGTAGTGTAATTATCTGGGCATCCCGATTCTCCTCTACTACAAGAAATCTCGTCCCGAGATTGTAAGAGGGGAGTAAGGGGGAAGATTGGGTTACGAAATCCCAAGGATTCTTCATGGTCTTGGTTGCTCTTCTTGAAGAGATCGATCCACTACCTTGATGTCTTCATTCCACTGCTTCAGGTCATCATGATGTAGTCATCATCATTTCTTCAGAAATTTCATCGTACTTACGAAAGGACAAGGGGTAACTTCGGAAGAACGGACCTTACAAAGTTGACTATCTGGCTGATAACTCAGGGAATGTGGTAGAAAGTAATTCTTGAATAGATACTTAGAAAATATCGAGAGTGAAGTGAGAAGGTACCATGAGAAGTTTCCAATGGGCAAGCAATCGTTCGATGGCCTAATCAGAAGGTGAAAGGGGTTCAGAGCAACGAGAACAAGTATTGTGTCTGATACCAGAATAGATCACTAGGTAGGTGGCCCGTGAATATCATATGAAGTCAAGTGCGAGGAATAACTGTGACAACAGGATGTACAGGAGAGTCAGGTTTCGATCCTGTGGAACTGTGGGTTATGGGCCCACCATGTGAGTTAACGGTAGGAAGGGCGGTGACGTCTTGTATGACCATGTAAGCATGGCACGTCAGAGGATAGTCTGTCAGTTATGTCGGCAACAACATCGGTACCAAGGGCGAGGGATGAAGAGAACCATTTTTCTGCTCGTTGAACGAGGCGGACCAATAGGCAAAGTTCTCGTCCATCGGCGGTTACCGGAATGTCATCAACAATAGTAACAGGGACTTACTGATAGAGTGGTACACCGAGGTGCTTACAAAAGCAGGAGAATATTACTGCTTAGATCATATAGATCACAAGAAAGATTAAACCAAACAATGGAAAGGAAAACATATGTATCAGATTAAACAGAACAATGGAAAGGAAAATGTGTTTAAACACATATTTTAGGGGTATATCCTTCCCAAGGACAAGCAAAGCATGATTTCCTTGACAGGATATAATGTAGAAAACCCTTTAGGTAAGGGGGGATTTCATGACATTACCCATATAGTAGTGTTTGGGTAATTGAGCAGGAAACATTTAGCATTGGGCTTCAAATGTTCTCTTTGAAAATTGGAGTACCACAGACATGCTTCGAGATAGCATTGACATGGTCTTCAATCAAAGGTTAGACTCTGGATACACGAAGGGATTCATCATTAAGCCAAGGAGAGGATGAGGAGGTGGCTGATGGACTCAGCAATAATTCAACGAGGTATTCAAAAAGATGGATTTCCACGGTTATGTGAACAAGGAGAAAACATTTGTCGGATCAAAATATATAATGAGGTATGCTCAAGGACAAACATACACAATTAAACATTTGTTGAAAAGGGTGCCCAAAGTTTGGCCTTAGGTAGCATGATCAAATGTTAGAATGGTGATTCAGTGATCAATAGTCTAAGAATGAACGTTCGACCATTAACTTCAAAGCAATAGGGTTGCTAGAAGGGCAGAATCCAAACAGCACCGTTCACTTGTTGGTATCCCGGTTAGAACCAACACGGGGACCAAGAAAGAAAGGTGATGGTGAGAAGTATTACTTGTATCAAGAATCCTTAAGAGGTGGTGAAATTCTCACGACTTTCTTGACATTAAAGATGGTAATACTCCAAGGTAAAGAAGAACAAATGCTGGATAGCAAGGAACTCAAGGTATAACACAAAACACGAACAAGTTTGTGTTAGAGGGAAGTCAATAAAGTGGTCGATGGTAACACAAATCATCAAGGGCAAGGATGGTATTTCTCATCATGAACTCAATTGATATCTTGGAAGAGCTCAGAATGCTGATGATGATCACGACACATTTGTCGAGAGATTTCATGAAGATGTAATCAATCGGTGATGACATCTAGTCAAACAAATGATAAGCGGAAGGTTATTGGAACCATGGTTACGACACAAGCTTGAAATCAAGCTTGCGGTTCAAGGCGAAATGATATGATGAGGAAAATCGACGTAAGCTTAGCTCATCGTCGAGAATTGTGCTCCGTGAAGAAGGACCAGGTAGCATAGTTAAAATTTAGCACAATGATGATATAGCCGATCAGGCTAGGAACGACTTAAATGATTATTAACTCGTAAGCAACAACAATTACTTAAGAGTTATTGAATCAGAGTGCGGAATCAATTCACTTATTGGTGTCCTCAGTTGACGGCAACCCAGAACCAGGAAAATTGGAATCGGTGAGAAATAATAGTTGATGAAGAACCCATAAGAAGTTATGCAGTTCTATGATATTCTTGAGATACCAGAGTGTAATACACGGCGGCAGATCAAAGTAAAGGTTGGTCGGGTGCAATGATCTGTAGAAGACAATTACTACAACTTGTCTGAGAAATGGTATTTAAAGGAGAACATGGTTGGAACCACGATTGCAAAAGGCCAGATCCCAGATATAAGATGAACTTATACCAAGGGAATAGTTAATTTAAGAGAAGCTTTAATGATAAGATCTACATCGTGTCCATGGGCATGAACACAAAGTTCAAGGTCGACTCCCACTTCTCAAATGCATAACCTTTCATTCACTTCTCACTTTCCATTAAGTTGTAGCATTGAAATTTTATGTGACGAAAAGCCAGTAGAGTATAACCCGCATAACCTTCGGGGTCACACAAATTAGGGAAGGCATAGGTTCAACCCATCGGGGCATCTTAGGAACATATACCACAAACTATATGAGTAGTTAGCACAAGCTCGAAAGTAGAGCACGGTTGACAAGCAGAGGATACAAGTCTCTAAAGGCAAAAGACACGATTTACCAAAAGGCATTATGTTTCCGAGGAAAACTCACAAAGTTATTGAATATGAGGAACACTGTCGGATAATATTCCAACAAGGGGTCTTGTGGTCTACAACGAAGCTGATGCAAGTATCGGTACTCTATCAGAGAAAGAAGGAACAAAGGGGCATCAGATTGTAGAAACAACTGACTAATTCAAAGCTCAAATGCAAAGGAATTATCATTTCCAAATCAAGGGATCAGAAGCCAACGGTCTGATTAAGAATGGATAAGTTGAGTAGACTTAGGGCTACAATCGACAGCAATTTGATTGGTCGATAACCAGCTCATGTTCAAAATGACATCTGAGCTGGAAGATAATTTAAAAGGATCAACCGATAATTGTGTGCATTCGCACTGATGTTGAATCAATAGGATCAAAATGACGGTGTCAAAGGAGACTAATGAATATTGCCAGACATATGGGAAGCATCCATAATGCAAGCAGACAAGTATTTGCAGAGCAATAAGCTGCTAAGGACTTTTGGAGGATCGAATAGTATATCAAAGACTTTTGTGAAACACCTAAACAACTGGGGATGAGCGGATACTCGATAAGGACGAGAAATTATCCGTAGGGGTATTCAGGTGGCACGGGACTGCAAGGCAGTAGGCACAAAGTATTCTCAAAACAATAGATAGAATTTTGAGGTGTCTTATAATAACAAGATCATCTCGGGATGAATGTATGAATGATAAATGTAGATAGTTATCCATAAGGATACATCGGTGGTAGGGAATTGTAAAAGCGATGGCACATAGTCTCGAGAGAACATAGTAGAGTGTCTTCGGAATCTTTTCATGAAGCAAGCAATCATTCGGACCGAGGGGGTCTCTGGGAGAAAGTATTTACGAGAACCTAGAGTTAGAGTTAGAAAATTCCTTTTAACCCGAATAGAGGAGACATAAGAGTCCCAGAGTATAGGTCGAGGAATAAAAGATTCTAATACCACCCAATGGCGACGTGGGCCCGTAAGCCGCACAGCCATGTTAGTAAAAGTTTTTGTAATGTCTAGACTCAATTTTGGCCAAGGAGTGTGGAAGGGGGATTCCTACAGGCAGTCGGCTCTGATACCAACTTGTGACGCCCCCGATTCAACCGTACACTAATCATACACGCAAACGTGTACGATCAAGATCAGGGACTCACGGGAAGATATCACAACACAACTCTACAAATAAAATAAGTCATACAAGCATCATATTACAAGCCAGGGGCCTCGAGGGCTCAAATACAAGAGCTCGATCATAGACGAGTCAGCGGAAGCAACAATATCTGAGTATAGACATAAGTTAAACAAGTTTGCATTAAGAAGGCCAGCACAAACTGGGATACAGATCGAAAGAGGCGCAGGCCTCCTGCCTGGGATCCTCCTAAACTACTCCTGGTCGTCGTCAGCGGGCTGCACGTAGTAGTAGGCACCTCCCGAGTAGTAGTAGTAGTCGTCGACGGTGGTGTCTGTCTCCTGGGCTCCAACGTCTGGTCGCAACAATTGAGTATAGAAAGGGGGAAAAGAGGGAGCAAAGCAACCGTGAGTACTCATCCAAAGTACTCGCAAGCAAGGTGCTACACTACATATGTATGCATTGGTATCAAATGGAATAAGAGTATCATATGTGGACTGTACTGTAGAATGCTGGAATAAGAGGGGGATAGCTAGTCCTTTCGAAGGCTAAGCTTCTGGTAACCTCCATCTTGCAGCAGGATAAGAGAGTAGATGGTAAGTTCACCAGTATCATCGCATAACATAATCCTAACCGATGATCCTCTCTTTGTCGCCCTGTGAGAGAGCGATCACCGGTTGTATCTGGCACTTGGAAGGATGTGTTTTGTTAAGTATACGGTTCTAGTTGTCATAATGTCAGGACCCCGACTCAATGCCACATCGATCTAGCATGTAACACCTCATATCACTTTGCGGCCTCACGCACGGTATCCCCACGGGTGTCGCATTACCTTTGCCCGGGACCGTTTGCGCCTTTTGGCACACGTATATGACAGTGTCGCTAGCATCCATATGATAAGGAGCCCGGGCTGACATGGCTAGTCGTAAACCCAAAGTGGCACAGACTTACAGGGACAGGCATCCATGACCCAGCATCGAACGTGTCGGTCATCAGCGAGTGAATCCAGGCTGTAGCACTGGGCTAGCAGGACTCCGGTGAACCGGGCTGTAGCGGGCTAACAGGACTCCGGTATTCATCGCGTGACATTTCCCCGAAGGGACAGACACAGGAACGAAGAAGGACACATGCCGGCCAGCCTAAGTGTCCCGGAGCAGTAGCAAGCTACCATGGCTCGGTGGAAATACTAGGAGACATTTCCCGGTAAGAGAGGCTACCAAGGATAAACAACTAGGTTGTCAGATCCCACACATACCAAGCATTTCAATAACATACACACAATATGCTCGATATGTGCAAATACAACATGGCATCACAACATGACTCTACAACTCAAGTATTTTAATCAATAGGCTCCGAGGAGCGAGATATTACAAACATGGGTCTCACGACCCAACAATCAGAGCATACAAGTCAAAGCACAAGCGGAAGCTATCATGTCTGGGTACAGACATCTATAAATGAAAAAGGCTGAGAAGCCTGACTATCTACCAAATCCTGCCGAGGGCACAAGATCGTAGCTGAGGTAACAAGCTAAACGTCGAAGTCCACGTGGAACTACTAGTGAGACTGAAGTCTCTCTGCAAAAACATAAAATAGGCAAACGTGAGTACAAATGTACCCAGCAAGACTTACATCAGAACTAACTACATATGCATCATTTTCAACAAAGGGGTGGTGGGGTTTAACTGCAGCAAGCCAGCTTTGACTCGGTGGCTATCCTAAACTACTACTGCAAGCGACTCTTTTGAGGTGGCGCACACGAGTCCACATATTCACCATATCAATACACCACTATGGATCCGCTCCCGTCTCCCTACGAGAACGCCTTCCATAGCACTCACGCTTATCTTGCGTATTTTAGAGTATCCACTTTCACTTGTCTATGAACTGATATAAGCAACCCAGAAGTCCTTTTCCGCGGACACGGCTATTCGAATAGATGATGTTAACCCTGCAGGGGTGTACTTCTTCATACATGTTTCCACCACTTAGCGTCTGCACACGGCATGTGCTCGGCAGACTTCAAGCGAAAGCCGACGTGGGTGTAGACCACGACCTACCTAAACACTCAAGTCTCTAGTCCAGGTTTATCGCCTATTCGGGTTCCATCCATGAGGAGATCCGGCCGGAGTTTCGCTCACAGCCCCAAACGATGTGAACAGGGTTCCGTGACACCAAACGGGCGCCCGGTGTACCCGGCCACGTGCCTACCGCATCACAGCCCACCCCTACGGTCAGCGCTGTCCACGGCCTCCAGCATACTACAAACACCAGAAACTACTTGCAACTCCTGGACAGAGGACAAGGGTGATTAAGAAGTCGAGCGGGGTCATATTTCAGGGCCCAATGTATGGTAGTAGCTGAATCATGGATCACAAACACAGAACTCAGTTCCTGAGGACGGCTGCAATGAGACAACCCACCATGTACTCCTACATGGCCTCTCACCGCTACCTTTACCAAATCGTGTTCACACACTTAGCTCACACACAGTAGGACATGTTCACACACCTCTGATTCATCCCGGATGAATCAGACCTGACACAACTCTAAGCAGTAGCAGGCATGACAAACAAGCATGAATGAGTAGGCACAACAGGGCTCAAACAACTCCTACTCATGCTAGTGGGTTTCATCTATTTACTGTGGCAATGACAGGTCATGCAAAGGATAAAGGGGTTCAGCTACCGCAGCAAGTAACAGATGAATCGATGTTGTCCTAATGCAGTAAAAGAGAGCAGGAGCGAGAGAGTAGGATTGTATCGGAATGAACAAGGGGGTTTTGCTTGCCTGGCACTTCTGAAGATAACATTGAGTCTTCATCAGTGTCAACGATCACATCATCGGTATCACGTCTATCGAGAGGGGACAAATACCGGTAACACAGAAGGAAACATAATCAATGCAATGCACAATATGATGCATGATCATGACATGGCAAAATGAATGTGTTTTGGGCTAATGCAACTAGCCACAGATTAAATGAAGTTGGTTTGTGTCAGGTCCCCGACTCGATGTCACATCGATCTAGCTGGTAACACCTTATATCACTCTGCGGCCTCACGCACGGTATCCCCACGGGTGTCGTCTTACCTTTTCCCGGGACCGTTTGCGCCTTTTGGCTCACGTATATGATAGTGTCGCTAGCATCCATATGATAAAGAGCCCGGGCTGACATGACTAGTCGTAAACCCAAAGTGGCACAGACTTACAGGGACAGGCATCCATGACCCAGCTTCGAACGTGTCGGTCATCAGCAAGTGGGTCCGGGCTGTAGCACTGGGCTAGCAGGACTCCGGTAAACCGGGCTGTAGCGGGCTAACAGGACTCCGGTACTCAAAGCGTGACATTTCCCCGAAGGGACAGACACAGGAACGAAGAAGGACACATGCCGGCCAGCCTAAGTGTTCCAGAGCAGTAGCAAGCTACCATGGCTCAGCGGTAACACTAGGAGACATTTCCCGGTAAGAGAGGCTACTAAAGATAAACAACTAGATGGTCAGATCCCACACATACCAAGCATTTCAATAACATACACAATATGCTCGATATGTGCAATACAACATGGCATCACAAAATGACTCTACGACTCAAGTAGTTTATTCAATAGGCTCCGAGGAGCGAGACATTACAAACATGGGTCTCATGACCCAACAATCAGAGCATACAAGTCAAAGCACAAGCGGAAGCTATCATGTCTGAGTACAGACATCTATAAATGAAAAAGGCTGAGAAGCCTGACTATCTATCAGATCCTGCCGAGGGCACAAGATCGTAGCTGAGGTATCAAGCTAAACGTCGAAGTCCAAGCGGAACTACTAGTGAGACTGAAGTCTCTCTGCAAAACATAAAATAGGCAAACGTGAGTACAAATGTACCCAGCAAGACTTACATCAGAACTAACTACATATGCATCATTTTCAACAAGGGGATGGTGGGGTTTAACTGCAGCAAGCCAGCTTTGACTCGGTGGCTATCCTAAACTATGACTGCAAGCGACTCTTTTGAGGTGGCGCACACGAGTCCACATATTCACCATATCAATACACCACTATGGATCCGCTCCCGTCTCCCTACGAGAACGCCATCCATAGCACTCACGCTTATCTTGCGCATTTTAAAGTATCCACTTTCACTTGTCTATGAACTGATATAAGCAACCCAGAAGTCCTTTTCCGCGGACACGGCTATTCGAATAGATGATGTTAACCCTGCAGGGGTGTACTTCTTCATACATGTTTCCACCACTTAGCGTCTGCACACGACATGTGCTCGGAAGACTTCAAGCGAAAGCCGACGTGGGTGTAGACCACGACCTACCTAAACACTCAAGTCTCTAGTCCAGGTTTATCGCCTATTCGGGTTCCATCCATGAGGAGATCCGGCCGGAGTTTCGCTCAAAGCCCCAAACGATGTGAACAGGGTTCCGTGACACCAAACGGGCGCCCGGTATACCCGGCCACGTGCCTACCGCATCACAGCCCACCCCTACGGTCAGCGCTGTCCATGGCCTCCAGCATACTACAAACACCAGAAACTACTTGCAACTCCTGGACAGAGGACGAGGGTGAATAAGAAGTCGAGCGGGGTCATATTTCAGGGCCCAATGTATGGTAGTAGCTGAATCATGGATCACAAACGCAGAACTCAGTTCCTGAGGACGGCTGCAATGAGACAACCCACCATGTACTCCTACATGGCCTCTCACCGCTACCTTTACCAAATCGTGTTCACACACTTAGCTCACACACAGTAGGACATGTTCACACACCTCTGATTCATCCCCGATGAATCAGACCTGACTCAACTCTAAGCAGTAGCAGGCATGACAAACAAACATGAATGAGTAGGCACATCAGGGCTCAAACAACTCCTACTCATGCTAGTGGGTTTCATCTATTTACTGTGGCAATGACAGGTCATGCAAAGGATAAAGGGGTTCAGCTACCGCAGCAAGTAACAGTTGAATCGTTGTTGTCCTAATGCAGTAAAAGAGAGCAGGAGCGAGAGAGTGGGATTGTATCGGAATGAACAAGGGGGTTTTGCTTGCCTGGCACTTCTGAAGATAGCCTTGAGTCTTCATCAGTGTCAACGATCGCATCATCGGTACACGTCTATCGAGAGGGGACAAATACCGGCAATACAGAAAAAGCACGATCAATGCAATGCACAATATGATGCATGCTATGACATGGCAAAATGAATGTGTTTTGGGCTAATGCATCTAAAACCAGATTAAATGGGGTTGGTTTGAATACAAGATTCAAATTTAAACTCCATATGTGATTATTTAAATGCCCTTTAATTGATTTGTGCTAAACAGCAGCTATAAGTTGTTCTAACATGCATGAAAATGGTACAGATGGATTCCTTGAATTTTTCTGATAATTTTTCATATATAAATTATTTAATTTGGAGTTACGGTTAATTTTCTATGATTTATAGAAGTTTATATAATTTTCTGGAATTTCCTGAATTATAAAAAATCCAGAAAATGGTTTATTGCGTCAGCCCCACGTCACAGTGACGTCAGCAGGGTCAACGGGCTGGTCCAGGTCAAACCTGACGTGTGGGGGCCACACGTCAGTGACACAGGAGCTAATCCCGGTCAAACCCAGCGCTGACTGGGGTTTGACCAGGGGTGGGGCCCGCTGTCAGTGGCCTAGGGGGTTAGTTAGTGGGGTCATTAGCGCTAATGACGATGCCACGTCAGATGCGCCGGCGATGAGTCGCCGGTGACCACAGAACACGGCGGGGCACGCCGGACTTGCGCTAGAGGCGTCAGTTTGGCGCGCTGAGGGCACCAGGGGATGGCCCTCGCTCCCGCGCATCCAGAGGACCGAGTGGGAGGTCGTGGGGTCGACGGAGCTCGTCGGAACGGAGCTCGCGGCGGCGGCCGGAGTTCGGGCGAGACGCGAGCGAGAGCTAGGGGGCACGGGAAGGCGAGCTGGGGCGTGCTACGAGCTTGTGGAGACGGTCTGAGCACGATGGTGCACTCAGGTGGGAGCTCCAGTGGCTCTGGCCACGATGGCGACGAGGCACGGCGGCGGCGAGCTTCGGCCGTGGTGGAAGAAGGGGGCTAGGGGACGAAGTCAGGTGCGGGGATTGAGGGGAAGAGAAGAGGAACTCACGGGGAGTCAGACGAGACGCTAAGTGGGCTCGGGGACGTCCTGTCGGCGGCGAATCGAACGGCGGCGAGTTCCGGTGGCCGAGGAGGGGAACGGCGACGTGGGCGGCGATGCAGGGCTCCCGGCGTCACGTGAGTTGGTGGAGACGAAGAAGAAAGTGCGGCGGTTCTTCTGGAGGCATCGGCGAGGCGAGGGGTGGCCGGTGGCCGCGGCGAACAGCGTCGGAGGCGACGGCTGCGCTCGGCACGAGAGGGAGAGAGAAACAGAGGAGGATAGGGACGGAGGGAAAGAGCGAGGAGAGTGAGAGAGGGAGCCAGGGGCTGCGTGGCGTCGCGGGAGGCGACCAAGGGAGGAGGAGGCAGCCAGGCAGGGAGGAGGTGGCCGGGGCGCGTGGCCGCGCGCGCCGGGCGCGTGCCCGTCCTCCTGGCAGAGGAGGAAGGCGACAGGGGAGGGAGGCGGCGGTGGGCTGGGCCAGCGGGAGGAGCTGGCCAGCTGGGCCGGCTACAGGTAAGTGGCCCAGGTAGTCTCTCTCTCTCTTTTTATTTCCGTTTTTATTCTGTTTTTGTTTTATTTAAATTATTTTGCCACTGTTTTGAATTTTTAAAAATAATTCAAACAATGCCAAAAACTCCTCTGAATATTTTATAATGCTAGATGGACTTTTCCAAAAGCTTATAAAATATTTCAGGGGTATTTAAATTATATTCTAATTATATGAATATAATTCAAATTCAAATAGCTAAAGATTTAAATTCAAAGTCCCAAGAATAAATCCTTAAAAATGTTCAATATTTTGGTTGGGACCAGAACCCTTACCAAAAATTATCAAACATTTAAGAGGAGCACTTTGGAGCAATGAATGAGATTTCCAGGGTTTTTTGCCCCTCTTTTATTTAGGGTTTTGAGGCTTCCAACATTCCTCAATTCAAGTTTCAAAAATATAGACATGATGCACACATGAAGCTAGCCTAGAGCAAAGCCAGAAGCTAGGGATGTGACACATAAGGTCAAGGTACAACTCAAAGTCATCCTGTTACCTAAGATCACGGCTATTCGAATAGATTAACTTCCCTGTAGGGGTGCACCACATAACCCAACACGCTCGATCCCATTTGGCCGGACACACTTTCCTGGGTCATGCCCGGCCTCGAAAGATCAACACGTCGCAGCCCTACCTAGGCACAACAGAGAGGTCAGCACGCCAGTCTAAATCCTATGGCGCAGGGGTCTGGGCCCATCGCCATTGCACACCTGCACGTGGCGAGGGCGCCCGGAGAGCAGACCTAGCAACCTCCATTATAAAGGAAGTTGCTTTACATGGTCCAACCCGGCGCGCGCCGCTCAGTCGTTGACGTCACGAAGGCTTCGGCTGATACCACGACGTCGAGTGCCCATAACTGTCCCCGCGTAGATGGTTAGTGCGTATAGGCCAGTGGCTAGACTTAGATCAAATACCAAGATCTCGTTAAATGTGTTATTATGAAGTAACCACGAACGCCGACTAGGCCCAGGCCCACCTCTCTCCTAGGCGGTCTCAACCTGCCTTGTCACTCCGCCACAAAGTAACAGTCGGGGCCGTCGGGAACCCAGGCCCACCACTACCTGGGTGGAACCACCTGCCTCTTCAGCCCCCATCTCCGAACAGTATCACAGGTAATGTAACAGTGTAAAGTATATAGTATATGCCCGTGATCACCTCCCGAAGTTATCACGGCCCAGTAGTATAGCATGGCAGACGGACAATAGTGTAGGGCCACTGATGGAACACTGGCATCCTATACTAACCATTTAGGATTGCAGGTAAAGGTAACAACAGTAGTGGCAAAGACAGGCTATGCAGCAGAGTAGGATTAACGGAAAGCAGTAACATGCTACACTACTCTAATGCAAGCAGTAGAGAGAAGAGTAGACGATATCTGGTGATCAAAGGGGGGCTTGCCTGGTTGCTCTGGCAAGAGAGAGGGGTCGTCAACACCGTAGTCGTACTGGGTAGCAGTGGTGTCGGTCTCGGTGTCTAGCGAGAGAAGAGGGGGAAGAAACAATAAATATTAAGCAAAAATATGCATGACAATGCAGGACATGACAAAGCGTAATGCTAGGTGTGCCCTAACGCGGTATGAAGTGGTATCGGTGAAGGGGGGAAACATCCGGGAAAATATCCCCAGTGTTTCGTGTTTTCGGACAGGCGAACCGGAGGGGTAAAGTTACATGTTCGCTATGCTAGGGATGCGTGGTGGACGAATGGGCTGCATATCCGGGTTCGTCTCTTTGTTCTAAGCAACTTTCATGTACAAAGTATTTCCATCCGAGTTACGGATTATTTTATATAAATTTTCAAAGTTTTAATCAATTTCTGGAGTTATTATTAATTTGAAAATAGAAGTTAAAATGCTATAGGTACCCAGCTCTGTGTACACAGATGTGTACCCAGAGGCTGGCATGTGGGTCAAGGGGGTCCCAGTTGACCGGTCAAAGTTTGACTGGTCAACAGGGGTGGCCCCCCCTTTCATTCTCTGATCTACCTTAGTATAGTTTAATTAGTTAACTAGCAGGTTAACTAAAGTTAACTTAATTAAGCAGCTCAATTAAGTTAAACAATTCATTAATTAATTAATTTAATTTATTTATTTTGTGATCGTTTTCCGGGGCGGGTCCCATGGTCAGCTGCCAGAGGGCTTAACGCGCGCGCGGTGAGGCGGGTTGCAGGCGCAGGGGTGATGCAAGCACCCAGACCACTCGGGCGCACGCCCAGGGCCGCAGCAACGGCCACTTCAAGGGCGGGTGCACGCCGGCTGGCAAGCAGGGGGGGCCGCAGGCGAGGACCGGCGACATCGGTCGCCGGTGCGGCAGTGTGTGGTCGGTGGGCGGAGGAGCCAGAGCTCCGACGGTCGCGCGGGGAAAGGCGTCGGCGGCAGCAGCAGTCGTACGCAGCAGCACAGCAGAGGCAGGGCGGGGGAAGCGTCAGCGGACGGGGCGATGGGAGCGCAGGCAGTGGACGCGGCGAGTGCAGCGGGCGTGACTAGCGGTCGGCGAGCAGCGCGCGGGCTATGGAGCTCGGCAGGGCTCTGGAGGCCCGGGGTTACGGGGAGTAGTAGCAGGCAGAGCACTGCCGGCGGGCGCGGGTGCACGAGTCGGCGCGGCGCGACATGGGCCATGAGCGGGGGAAGTGCCCGGGGCACCGTGGTGCATGCCGGCGCACGCGTGCGCGCGAGGCGAAGGAGTGGCGGACGATGGCCGTACGGGAGGAGTGAAAGGAGGACAGGAGGGGGGTTTCCTCACTGGGGAGCTGCAGGGGGAAGGCAATGGGCTCGGGGAGGTGGCG
>NC_041384.1:675170259-675177266 GCF_002162155.2 Triticum dicoccoides | reverse complement strand
GTTCAAATCGGCAACTGGGTCGGGGCGTTGTGCCCCGATCCAGATCCAGCGGGGGAGTGGGGGGTGTGAGTGGGGGGAATGGGAGGAGTGGGGTGCCGGGTGGGCTAGGGTTACGGGGTATAGGGAGTTAAGGGAGTGAGGGGGCCGGCCTGGCCGGTTGGTTCGGCGGCCAGCTGGGCCGTTCGGCCCAGTTGGCCAGGGGGGTCTCCTCCTTCCCTTTTTTTTGTGTTTTGCTTTCTTTTACTTTTCTTATTTTTCTTTTCTGTTTTATTTTTAGTTTTATAAAACATAAGCCTAGTCCCGAAATTAATGCTTTAGTTTACCCTACTAACACAAAGTGTTTGGTACACAATCAAAATAGTTTACATTTCTACAATTCTTAAAAAGGCATTAATTAATTATTTTACCATTGTTTTACTTATTTTAAGACCCTTAAATACTTTTGCACAAAGTTGGCTCCTCGACCAATATTGACTATGAATTATTTTCCACATTTTGAACACTTTAGTTTTAAATGTTTGAAACTTTTATTGTTTGCTTTATTTTGAATTTGCATTTGAATCGGTTTAGAACTAACGCAAGATTAGCAATAGTAACCGAGGTGACGTGGCATCATTAGCAAGGAATTATTGTAGTGTAATTATCTGGGCATCCCAATTCTCCTCTACTACAAGAAATCTCGTCCCGAGATTTTAAGAGGGGAGTAAGGGGGAAGATTAGGTTACGAAATCCCAAGGATTCTTCACGGTCTTGGTTGCTCTTCTTGAAGAGATCGATCCATTACCTTGATGTCTTCATTCCACTGCCTTAGGTCATCATGATGTAGTAATCATCATTTCTTTGGAAATTTCATCGTACTTACGAAAGGGACAAGGGGTAACTTCGGAAGAACGGACCTTACAAAGTTGACTATCTGGCAGATAACTCAGGGAATGTGGTAGAAAGTAATTCTCGAATAGATACTTAGAAAATATCGAGAGTGAAGTGAGAAGGTACCATGAGAAGTTTCCAATGGGCAAGCAATCGTTCGATGGCCTAATCAGAAGGTGAAAGGGGTTCAGAGCAACGAGAACAAGTATTGCGTCTGATACCAGAATAGATCACTAGGCAGGTGGCCCGTGAATATCATATGAAGTCAAGCGCGAGGAATAACCGTGACAACAGGATGTACAGGAGAGTCAGGTTTCGATCCTGTGGAACTGTGGGTTATGGGCCCACCATGTGAGTTAACGGTAGGAAGGGAGGTGACGTCTTGTATGACCATGTAAGCATGGCAGGTCAGAGGATAGTCTGTCAGTTATGTCAGCAACAACATCGGTACCAAGGGCGAGGGATGAAGAGAACCATTTTCCTGCTCGTTGAACGAGGCGGACCAATAGGCAAAGTTCTCGTCCATCGGCGGTTACCGGAATGTCATCAACAATAGTAACAGGGACTTACTGATAGAGTGGTACACCGAGGTGCTTACAAAAGTAGGAGAATATTACTGCTTAGATCATATAGATCACAAGAAAGATTAAACCAAACAATGGAAAGGAAAACATATGTATCAGATTAAACAGAACAATGGAAAGGAAAATGTGTTTAAACACAAATTTTAGGGGTATATCCTTCCCAAGGACAAGCAAAGCATGATTTCCTTGACAGGATATAATGTAGAAAACCCTTTAGGTAAGGGGGGGATTTCATGACATTACCCATACAGTAGTGTTTGGGTAATTGAGCAGGAAACATTTAGCATTGGGCTTCAAATGTTCTCTTTGAAAATCGGAGTACCACAGACATGCTTCGAGATAGCATTGACATGGTCTTCAATCAAAGGTTAGACTCTGGATACACGAAGGGATTCATCATTAAGCCAAGGAGAGGATGAGGAGGTGGCTGATGGACTCAGCAATAATTCAACAAGGTATCCAAAAAGATGGATTTCCACGGTTATGTGAACAAGGAGAAAACATTTGCGGATCAAAATATATAATGAGGTATGCTCAAGGACAAACATACACAATTAAACATTTGTTGAAAAGGGTGCCCAAAGTATGGCCTTAGGTAGCATGATCAAATGTTAGAATGGTGATTCAGTGATCAATAGTCTACGAATGAACGTTCGATCATTAACTTCAAAGCAATAGGGTTGCTAGAAGGGCAGAATGGAAACAGCACCGTTCACCTGTTGGTATCCCGGTTAGAACCAACACGGGGACCAAGAAAGAAAGGTGATGGTGAGAAGTATTACATGTATCAAGAATCCTTAAGAGGTGGTGAAATTCTCATGACTTTCTTGGCATTAAAGATGGTAATACTCCAAGGTAAAGAATAACAAATGCTGGATAGCAAGGAACTCAAGGTATAACACAAAACACGAACAAGTTTGTGTTGGAGGGAAGTCAATAAAGTGGTCGATGGTAACACAAATCATCGAGGGCAAGGATGGTATTTCTCATCATGAACTCAATTAATATCTTGGAAGAGCTCAGAATGCTGATGATGATCACGACACATTTGTTGAGAGATTTCATGAAGATGTAATTAATCGGTGATGACATCTAGTCAAACGAATGATAAGCGGAAGGTTATTGGAACCATGGTTACGACACAAACTCGAAATCGAGCTTGCGGTTCAAGGCGAAATGATATGATGAGGAAAATCGACGTAAGCTTAGCTCATCGTCGAGAATTGTGCTCCGTGAAGAAGGACCAGGTAGCACAGTTAAAATTTAGCACAATGATGATATAGCCGATCAGGCTAGGAATGACTTAAATGATTATTAACTCCTAAGCAACAACAATTACTTAAGAGTTATTGAATCAGAGTGCGGAATCGATTCACTTATTGGTGTCCTCGGTTGACGACAACCCAGAACCCAAGAAAATTGGAATCGGTGAGAAATAATAGTTGATGAAGAACCCATAAGAAGTTATGCAGTTCTATGATATTCTTGAGATACCAGAGTGTAATACACGATGGTAGATCAAAGTAAAGGTTGGTCGGGTGCAATGATCTGTAGAAGACAATTACTACAACTTGTCCGAGAAATGGTGTTTAAAGGAGAACATGGTCGGAACCACGATTGCAAAAGGCCAGATCCCAGATATAAGATGAACTTATACTAAGGGAATAGTTAATTTAAGAGAAGCTTTAATGATAAGATCTACATCCTGTCCATGGGCATGAACACAAAGTTCAAGGTCGACTCCCACTTCTCAAATGCATAACCTTTCATTCACTTCTCACTTTCCATGAAGTTGTAGCATTGAAATTTTATGTGACGAAAAGCCAGTAGAGTATAACCCGCATAACCTTCGGGGTCACACAAATTAGGGAAGGCATAGGTTCAACCCATCGGGGCATCTTAGGAACATATACCACAAACTATATGAGTAGTTAGCACAAGCTCGAAAGTAGAGCACGGTTGACAAGCAGAGGATACAAGTCTCCAAAGGCAAAAGACACGATTTACCAAAAGGCATTATGTATCCGAGGAAAACTCACAAGGTTATTGAATATGAGGAACATTGTCGGATAATATTCCAACAAGGGGTCTTGTGGTCTACAACGGAGCTGATGCAAGTATCGGTACTCTATCAGAGAAAGAAGGAACAAAGGGGCATCGGATTATAGAAACAACTGACTAATTCAAAGCTCAAATGCAAAGGAATTATCATTTCCAAATCAAGGGATCAGAAGCCAACGGTCTGATTAAGAATGGATAAGTTGAATAGACTTAGGGCTACAATCGACAGCAATTTGATTGGTCGATAACCAGCTCATGTTCAAAATGACATCTGAGCCGGAAGATAATTTAAAAGGATCAACCGATGATTGTGTGCATTCGCATTGATGTTGAATCAATAGGATCAAAATGACGGTGTCAAAGGAGACTAATGAATATTGCCAGACATATGGGAAGCATCCATAATGCAAGCAGACAAGTATTTGCAGAGCAATAAGCTGCTAAGGACTTTTGGAGGATCGAATAGTATATCGAAGACTTTTGTGAAACACCTGAACAACTGGGGATGAGCGGATACTCGATAAGGACGAGAAATTATCCGTAGGGGTATTCAGGTGGCACGGGACTGCAAGGCAGTAGGCACAAAGTATTCTCAAAACAATAGAGAGAATTTTGAGGTGTCTTATAATAACAAGATCATCTCGGGATGAATGTATGAATGATAAATGTAGGTAGTTATCCATAAGGATACATCGGTGGTAGGGAATTGTAAAAGCGATGGCACATAGTCTCGAGAGAACATAGTAGGGTGTCTTCGGAATCTTTTCGTGAAGCAAGCAATCATTCGGACCGGGGGGGTCTCTGGGAGAAAGTATTTATGAGAACCTAGAGTTAGAGTTAGAAAATTCCTTTTAACCCAAATAGAGGAGACATAAGAGTCCCAGAGTATAGGTCGAGGAATAAAAGATCCTAATACCACCCAATGGCGACATGGGCCCGTAAGCCGCACAGCCATGTTAGTAAAAGTTTTTGTAATGTCTAGACTCAACTTCGGCCAAGGAGTGTGGAAGGGGGATTCCTACAGGTAGTCGGCTCTGATACGAACTTGTGACGCCCCCGATTCAACCGTACACTAATCATACATGCAAACGTGTACGATCAAGATCAGGGACTCACGGGAAGATATCACAACACAACTCTACAAATAAAATAAGTCATACAAGCATCATATTACAAGCCAGGGGCCTCGAGGGCTCGAATACAAGAGCTCGATCATAGACGAGTCAGCGGAAGCAACAATATCTGAGTACAAACATAAGTTAAACAAGTTTGCCTTAAGAAGGCTAGCACAAACTGGGATACAAATCGAAAGAGGCGCAGGCCTCCTGCCTGGGATCCTCCTAAACTACTCCTGGTCGTTGTCAGCGGGCTGCACGTAGTAGTAGGCACCTCCCGAGTAGTAGTAGTCGTCGACGGTGGCGTCTGGCTCCTGGGCTCCAACGTCTGGTCACAGCAATCGAGTATAGAAAGGGGGAAAAGAGGGAGCAAAGCAACCGTGAGTACTCATCCAAAGTACTCGCAAGCAAGGAGCTACACTACATATGTATGCATTGGTATCAAATGGAATAAGAGTATCATATGTGGACTGTACTGCAGAATGCCGAAATAAGAGGGGCCGTGTTATTATGAAGTAACCGCGAACGCCGACCAGGGCCAGGCCCACCTCTCTCCTAGGCGGTCTGAACCTGCCCTGTCGCTCCGCCACAAAGTAACAGTCGGGGCCGTTGGGAACCCAGGCCCACCACTACCTGGGTGGAACCACCTGCCCCTTCAGCCCCCATCTCCGAACAGTATCACAGGTAATGTAATAGTGTAAAGTATATAGTATATGCCCGGGATCACCTCTCGAAGTGATCACGGCCTAGTAGTATAGCATGGCAGACGGGCAAGAGTGTAGGGCCACTGATGGAACACTAGCATCCTATACTAAGCATTTAGGATTGCAGGTAAAAGTAACAACAGTAGTGGCAAAGACAGGCTATGCAGCAGAATAGGATTAACTGAAAGCAGTAACATGCTACACTACTCTAATGCAAGCAGTAGAGAGAAGAGTAGACGATATCTGGTGATCAAAGGGGGGGCTTGCCTGGTTGCTCTGGCAAGAGAGAGGGGTCGTCAACACCGTAGTCGTACTGGGTAGTAGTGGTGTCGGTCTCGGTGTCTAGCGGGAGAAGAGGGGGAAGAAACGATAAATATTAAACAAAAAGATGCATGACGATGCAGGACATGACAAAGCGTAATGCTAGGTGTGCCCTAACGCGGTATGAAGTGGTACCGGTGAAGGGGGGAAACATTCGGGAAAATATCCCCGGTGTTTTGTGTTTTCGGACATGCGAACCGGAGGGGGAAAGTTGCGTGTTCACTATGCTAGGTATGCGTGGCGGACGAACGGGCTACGTATCCGGGTTCGTCTCTTCGTTCTGAGCAACTTTCATGTACAAAGTATTTCTATCCGAGTTACGAATTATTTTATATAAATTTTTAAAGTTTTAATCAGTTTCTGGAGTTATTATTAATTCGAAAATAGAAGTTAAAATGCTATAGGTACCCAGCTCTGTGTACACAGATGTGTACCCAGAGGCTGACATGTGGGCCAAGGGGGTCCCAGTTGACCGGTCAAAGTTTGACCGGCCAACAGGGGTGGGGCCCCCTGTCATTCTTTGATCTACCTTAGTATAGTTTAATTAGTTAACTAGCAGGTTAACTAAAGTTAAGTTAATTAAGCAGCTTAATTAAGTTAAACAATTCATTAATTAATTCATTAATTAATTTATTTAATTAATTTTTTTTGTGATCGTTTTCTGGGGCGGGTCCCACTGGTCAGCTGCCAAGAGGGCTTAACGGGCGCGCGGTGAGGCGGGTTGCAGGCGCAGGGGTGATGCAGGCACCTAGACCGCTCGGGCGCACGCCCAAGGCCGCAGAATGACCACTTCATGGGCGGGGTGCCCGCCGGCTGGCGAGCAGGGGGCGCAGGCGAGGACAGGCGACATCGGCCGCCGGCACGGCAGCGTGTGGTCGGTGGGTGGAGGAGCCGGAGCTCCGACGGTCGCGCGGGGAAAGGCGTCGGCGGCAGCAGTAGTCGTACGCAGCAGCATGGCAGAGGCAGGGCGGGGGAAGCGTCAGCGGACGGGACGACGGGAGCGCGGGCAGTGGACGCGACGAGTGGGTGCAGGGGCGGCGGCGAGTGTAGCGGGCGTGACTAGCGGCCGGCGAGCAGGGCACAGGCGATGAGCTCGGCAGGGCGCTGGAGTCCCGGGGCGACGGGGAGTAGTAGCAGGCAGAGCACCGCCGGCAGGCGCGGGTGCACGAGTCGGCGCGGCGCGGCATGGGCCATGAGCGGGGCAAGTGCCCGGGGCACCGTGGTGCATGCCGGCGCACGCGCGCGCGAGGCGAAGGGGTGGCGGACAATGGCCGTACGGGAGGAGGGAAAGGAGGACAGGAGGGGGGTTTCCTCACTAGGGAGCTGCAGGGGGAAGGCAATGGGCTCGGGGA
>NC_041384.1:675109587-675169882 GCF_002162155.2 Triticum dicoccoides | reverse complement strand
GGGCGGCGCAGTTCAAATCGACGACGGGGTCGGGGCGTCGTGCCCCGATCCAGATCCAGCGAGGGAGTGGGGGTGTGAGTGGGGGGGAATGGGAGGAGTGGGGCGCCAGGTGGGTTAGGGTCACGGGGTATAGGGAGTTAAGGGAGTGAGGGGGCCGGCCTGGGCTGGTTGGTTCGGCGGCCAGCTGGGCCGTTCGGCCCAGTTGGCCAGGGGGGTCTCCTCCTTCCCTTTTTTTGTGCTTTGTTTTCTTTTACTTTTCTTATTTTTCTTTTCTGTTTTATTTTTAGTTTTATAAAACATAAACCTAGTCCCTAAATTAATGCTTTAGTTTACCCTACTGACACAAAGTGTTTGGTACACAATCAAAATAGTTTACATTTTTACAATTCTTAAAAAGGCATTTAATTAATTATTTTACCACTGTTTTACTTATTTTAAGACCCTTAAATACTTTTGCAAAAAGTTGGCTCCTCGACCAATATTGACTATGAATTATTTGCCACATTTCGAACACTTTAGTTTTAAATGTTTGAAACTTTTATTGTTTGCTTTATTTTAAATTTGAATTTGAATCAGTTTCGAACTAACGCAAGATTAGCAATAGTAACCGAGGTGACGTGGCATCATTAGCAAGGAATTATTGTAGTGTAATTATCTGGGCGTCACAGTCATAATAAATGGAACGGTGGAAATTTGCATGGCAATATATCTCGGAATGGTTATGGAAATGCCATAATAGGTAGGTATGGTGGCTGTTTTGAGGAAGATATAAGGAGGCTTATGTGTGATAGAGCGTATCATATCACGGGGTTTGGATGCACCGGCGAAGTTTGCACCAACTCTCAAGGTGAGAAAGGGCAATGCATGGTGCCGAAGAGGCTTGCAATGGTGGAAGGGTGAGAGTGCGTATAATCCATGGACTCAACATTAGTCATAAATAACTCACATACTTATTGCAAAAATCTACAAGTCATCAAAACCAAGCACTACGCGTATGCTCCTAGGAGGATAGATTGGTAGGAGAAGACCATCGCTCGTCCCCGGCCGCCACTCATAAGGAAAGCAATCAAAAAACACACCATGCTTCAAATTAGTCACATAGCGTTCACCATGCGTGCATGCTACGGGACTTGCCAACTTCAACACAATTATTCATCAATTTCACAATTACTCAACTAGCACACCTCTAATATTACCACCTTTATATCTCAAAACCATCTATCAAGCATCCAACTTCTCTTAGCATTTAAAATTTATAACCAAAGTGAATTACCATGTTGTTCTAAAGGACTCTCAAAATGATATAAGTGAAGCATGAGAGATCAATTATCTATATAAAATAAAACCACCGCCGTGCTCTAAAAGATATAAGCGAAGCAATAGAGCAAAAACTATATAGCTCAAAAGATATAAGTGAAGCACATAGAGTATTCTAATAAATTCCAATTCATGTGTGTCTCTCCCAAAAGGTGTGTACAGCAAGGATGATTGTGGTAAACTAGAAAGCAAAGACTCAAATCATACAAGACACTCCAAACAAAACACATATCATGTGGCGAATAAAAATATAGCTTCAAGTAAAGTTACCGATAGACGAAGACGAAAGAGGGGATGCCTTCCGGGGCATCCCCAAGCTTAGGATTTTTGGTGTCCTTGGATATTACCTTGGGGTGCCTTGGGCATATCCAATCTTAGGCTCTTGCCACTCCTTGTTCCATAATCCATCAAATCCTTACCCAAAACTTGAAAACTTCACAACACAAAACTTAAAAGAAAATCTTCGTGAGCTCCATTAGTAAAAGAAAACAAACCACCACTTCAAGGTACTGTAATGAACTCATTTTTTATTTATATTGGTGTTAAACCTACTGTATTCCAACTTCTATATGGTTTATAAACTCTATTACTAGCCATAGATTCATCAAAATAAGCAAACAACACACACAAAACAGAATCTGTCAAAAACAGAACAGTCTGTAGTAATCTGTAGGTTTCGAATACTTCTGGAACCCCAAAAATTCTAAAATAAATTGATGGACGTGAGGAATTTATCTATTAATCATCTGCAAAAATAATTAACTAAATATCACTCTCCAGTAAAAAATGGCATCAATTCTCGCGAACGCTAAAGTTTCTGTTTTTTACAGCAAGATCAACAAGACTTTCCCCAAGTCTTCCCAACGGCTCTACTTGGCACAAAAACTAATTAAAAGCATAAAACCACATCTAAGAAGAGGCTATATGAATTTTTTTATTACTAAACAGAATCAAAAATCAAGAAACAAAAATAGAATTGGGTTGCCTCCCAACAAGCGCTATCGTTTAACGCCCCTAGCTAAGCAAAACATTTCAACGATGCTCACATGAAAGACAAGAATTGAAGCACAGAGAGAGCATCATAAAACACATGACAAACACATCTAAGTCTAACATACTTCCTATGCATAGGCATCTTATAGGCAAACAAATTATCAAGGCAAGAAAAAACTAGCATATGCAAGGAAGCGGAAAGAAACAATAGCAATCTCAACATAACGAGAGGTAATTTAGTAACATGAAAATTTCTACAACCATATTTTCCTCTCTCATAATAATTACATGTAGGATCATAAGCAAATTCAACAATATAGCTATCACAAAACATATTCTTAACACGATCCACATGTATGCAAAGTTGACACTCTTCCAAATAGTGGGATTAAAATTAACTAAAGTCATGACCTCTCCAAACCCACTTTTATCAAAAACTTCATAAGATTGAACATTCTCCAAATATGTGGGATCTAAAGTTGACATTCTTCCAAACCCACTTTCAATATTATTGCAAACATTATAATCAATCTCATATTCATCATGGGGCTTAAATAAATTTTCAAGATCAAAAGAAGAATCACCCCAATCATGATAATTGCAACAAGTAGAGGACATAGCAAAACCAGCATCCACAACCTTAGGGTTTTGCATATTATTAGCACAATTGACACTAATAGAATTTATAATAACATCATTGAAATCATGCTTTTTACTCAAAGATTCATCTTGAATTACTCCATAAAGTACTTTATCACAATTTTTAGATTCACGAATTTCAAGCAAAACTTCATGAAGATAATCTAGTGCACAGAACTCACTAGCAATTGGTTCATCATAATTGGATCTCTTAAAAATATTAACAAGAGGATGAGGATCCATAGATCTTAGGTTCTCTGTTTAGCAATAAATAAACAACTATTCCAACCAAACGAGCAAACAAGCCAAGTAAGACATAAAAGCAAATGGAAAGACAAACAGAAGAAGGGCAAATAAAACGAAAAGGGTGAAGTGGGAGAGAGGAAAACGAGAGGCAAATGGCAAATAATGTAATGCGAAGGATAAGAGTTGTGATGGGTACTCGGTATGTCTTGACTTGGCGTAGATCTCCCCGGCAACGGTGCCAGAAATCCTTCTTGCTACCTCTTGAGCACTGCATTGGTTTTCCCTTGAAGAGGAAAGGGTGGTGCAGTAAAGTAGCGTAAGTATTTCCCTCAGTTTTTCAGAACCAAGGTATCAATCCAGTAGGAGACCACGCGCGAGTCACCTCGTACCTACACAAACAAATAAGAACCTCACATCCAACGCGATAAAAGGGGTTGTCAATCCCTTCACGACCACTTGCCAGAGTGAGATCTGATAGAGATGATAATAATAAGATAAGTATTTTTGGTATTATTATGATATAGATTGAAAGTAAAGATTGCAAAATAAAATAGAATGGAAACTTGTATGATGGAAAATAGACCCGGGGGCCATAGGTTTCACTAGTGGCTTCTCTCAAGAAAGCATAAGTATTACAGTGGGTGAACAAATTATTGTCGAGCAATTGATAGAAAAGAGAATAATTATGAGAATATGTAGGCATGATCATGTATATAGGCATCACGTCCGCGACAAGTAGGCCGACTCCTGCCTGCATCTATTACTATTACTCCACACATAGACCGCTATCCAGCATGCATCTAGAGTATTAAGTTCATAAGAACAGAGTAACGCCTTAAGCAAGATGACATGATGTAGAGGAAAAAACTCATGCAATATTATATAAACCCCATCTTTTTATCCTCGACGACAACAATACAATACATGTCGTTTCCCTTTCTGTCACTGGGATCGAGCACCGCAAGATTGAACCCAAAGCTAAGCACTTATCCCATTGCAAAGATAAACCAATCATACATAAAAGAATTCAGAGAAGATTCAAATATTGTTCATAGATAATCTGGATCATAAACCCACAATTCATCGGATCTCGACAAACACACCGCAAAAGGAAGAGTTACATCGAATAGATCTCCATGAGAATCGAGGAGAACTTTGTATTGAGATCCAAAGAGAGAGAAGAAGCCATCTAGCTACTAGCTATGGACCCGAAGGTCTGAAGTAAACTACTCACACATCACCGGAGAGGCCATGGAGTTGATGTAGAGGCCCTCCGTGATCAATGCCCCCTCCGGCAGAGCTCCGGAAAAGGCCCAAGATGGGATCTCTTGGGTAAAGAAGGTTGCGGCGGTGGAAATAGGGTTTCGTGGTGCTCCTAGATGTTTGCGGGGTATGTGAACATATATAGGAGGAACAAGTAGGTCGGTGGAGCAACGAGGGGCCCACGAGGGGGAGGGCGCGCCCAGGGGGTGTAGGCGCGCCCCCTGCCTCGTGGCCGCCTCGTTGATTGCTTGACGTCCACTCCAAGTCCTCTGGATCATGTTTGTTCCAAAATGACGTTCCCGAAGGTTTCATTCGTTTGGACTCCATTGTCGCAAAAGGTTTTCGACAAGTTCAAGATGTTGACTATGATGAGATTTTCTCACTCCTAGCGATGCTTAAGTATGTCCGAATCATGTTAGCAATTGCCACATTTTGTGAAATCTGGCAAATGGATGTCAAAACTGCATTCCTTAATGGATTTCTTAAAGAAGAGTTGTATATGATGCAACAAGAAGGTTTTGTCAATCCTAAAGGTGCTAACAAAGTGTGCATGCTCCAACGATCCATTTATGGACTGGCGCAAGCATCTCGGAGTTGGAATATATGCTTTGATAAAGTGATCAAAGCATATGGTTTGATATAGACTTGCGGTGAAGCCTGTATTTACAAGAAAGTGAGTGGGAGCACTACAACCTTTCTGATAAGTATATGTGAATGACATATTGTTGATCAGAAATAATGTAGAATTTTCTAGAAAGCATAAAGGTGTGTTTGGAAGGAGTTTTTCAAGGGAAGACCTCGGTGAAGCTACATACATATTGAGCATCAAGATCTATAAAGATAGATCAAGACGCTTGATATATTTTCAATGAGTACATACCTTGACAAGATTTTTGAAGTAGTTCAAAATGTAAAAGTCAAAGGAGTTCTTACCTGTGTTGCAAGGTGTGAAGTTGAGTAAAGACTCAAAACCCGACCACGGAAAAAATAGAAAGAGAATGAAAAAGTCATTCCCTATGCCTCAGTCATAGGTTCTATAAAGTATGTTATGTTGTTTACCAGTCCTATTGTATACCTTAGCATCTTTCTAGCAAGGGAGTACAATAGTGATCTAGGAGTAGATCACTGGACAGCGGTCAAAATTATCCTTAGAAGACTAAGGAAATATTTCTCAGTTATGGAGGTGATAAAAGAGTTTGTCGTAAAGAGTTACGTCGATGCAAGCTTTTTACATCAATCTAGATGACTCTAAGTCTCAATCTGGATACATATTGAAAGTGGGAGCAATTAGCTAGAGTAGCTCCATGTCGAGCATTGTAGACATAGAAATTTGCGAAATACATACGGATCTGAATGTTGCAGACCCGTAGGCTAAACTTCTCTCACAAGTAAAACATTATCACTCTTTGGGTGTTAATCACATAGCGATGTGAACTAGATTATTGACTCTAGTAAACCCTTTGGGTATTAGTCACATGGAGATGTGAACTAATCACATAAAGATGTGAACTAGATTATTGACTCTAGTGCAAGTAGGAGACTGAAGGAAATATGCCCTAGAGGCAATAATAAAGTTGTTATTTATATTTCCTTATATCATGATAAATGTTTATTATTAATGCTAGAATTGTATTAACCGGAAACTTAGTACATGTGTGAATATATAGACAAACAGAGTGTCACTAGTTTGCCTCTACTTGACTAGCTCGTTGAATCAATGATGGTTATGTTTCCTAACCATAGACATGAGTTGTCATTTGATTAACGGGATCACATCATTAGAGAATGATGTGATTGACTTGACCCATCCGTTAGCTTAGCACGATGATCGTTTAGTTTGTTGCTATTGCTTTCTTCATGACTTATACATGTTCCTATGACTATGAGATTATGCAACTCCCGAGTACCGGAGGAACACTTTGTGTGCTATCAAACGTCACAACGTAACTGGGTGATTATAAAGGTGCTCTACAGGTGTCTCAGATGGTGCTTGTTGAGTTGGCATAGATCAAGATTAGGATTTGTCACTCCGATTGTCGGAGAGGTATCTCTGGGCCCTCTCGGTAATGCACATCAATATAAGCCTTGCAAGCATTGTGACTAATGAGTTAGTTGCGGGATGATGTATTACGAAACGAGTAAAGAGACTTGCCAGTAATGAGATTGAACTAGGTATTGAGATACCGACGATCGAATCTCGGGCAAGTAACATACCGATGACAAAGGGAACAACGTATGTTGTTATGCGGTTTGACCGATAAAGATCTTTGTAGAATATGTAGGAACCAATATGAGCATCCAGGTTCCACTATTGGTTATTGACTGGAGACGAGTCTCGGTCATGTCTACATAGTTCTCGAACCCGTAGGGTCCGCACGCTTAAAGTTTAGTGACGATCAGTATTATGAGTTTATGTGTTTTGATGTACCGAAGGTAGTTCAGAGTCCGGGATGTGATCACGGACATGACAAGGAGTCTCAAAATGGTCGACACGTAAAGATTGATATATTGGACGACTATATTCGGACACAGGAAGTGTTCCGGATGATTTCGGAGAAAACCGGAGTGCCGAAGGGATTACCGGAACCCCCCGGGAAGTATTGGGCCTTAGTGGGCCTGAGGGGAGAGAGAGGGCTGCAGCCCAGGAGGTGGCGCGCCCCCTCCCATGGGGAGTCCGAATTGGACTAGGGGAGGGGGCGCGGCCCCTCTTTCCCTCTCCCTCTCCCTCTCTTTCCTCCCCCCTTCCCCCTTCCCTCTTCCTAGTTGGACTAGGAAAGGATGAATCCTCTTCCTAGTAGGAAGAGGATTCCTCCTCTCCTTGGGGCGCACCAAGGCTGGCCGGCCTCCCCCTTGCTCCTTTATATACGGGGGCGGGGGGCACCCAAAGAGACACAAGTTGATTGTTCCAACCCGTGTGCGGTGCCCCCTCCACCATAATCCACCTCGATCATATCGTAGCGGTGCTTAGGCGAAGCCCTGCGTCGGTAGCAACATCATCACCATTATCACGCCGTCGTGCTGATGGAACTCTCCTGCGAAGCTCTGCTAGATCGGAGTTCGTGGGACGTCATCGAGCTGAACGTGTGCTGAACTTGGAGGTGTCGTGCGTTCGGTACTTGGATCGGTCAGATCGTGAAGACGTACGACTACATCAACCGCGTTCTCATAACGCTTCCGCTTACGGTCTACGAGGGTACGTGGACGATACTCTCCCCTCTCGTTGCAATGCATCACCATGATCTTGTGTGTGCGTAGGAAACTTTTTGAAATTACTATGTTTCCCAACAGTCACTATGTCACGAGTGCCTTTCTATTTTCTTTGAAAAACATTCCCTTCGTTCACAAATATGAGATGTTCTAACATGGCTTCTGAATCAGATGTATAGAGACACGTTTTAGTCGAAAGTACTCATGTGATCCCGAGCTCTAGTGATCTCGGATGAACAGTAAAATCCAAAAAATAGTGATTTTTTGGCAAGAAACTTTGATATTTTTTCCACATGCATGCAAATTCTTTATGAAATTACATTTGTGGAGATGTGGGCAAAACAAAAAACAAAATAGATGTTCCAAAGTGCTTTCAAAAACACTTTTTTAGAACATCAATTTTTTCCCAAACCTCCACAAATGTAATTTCATCATGAAATTTTGCATGCACGTAGAAAAAATGCCAAAGTTTCTTGCCAGAACAATTCAGTCTTTTTTATAAATTTTTTACTATTTTTTCAGATGTTGCTGTTCGTCCAGAATCACTGGAGCTTGGGAGCACATACTCCACGTCCCGTTTTAGTGTGTTTTACACTCATTTCAATCCATATATAAACCTTACTGAAATATCCAACACATCCTATATATGTGAACGGAGGGAGTATCTAATTTGTACCTAAGGTTCAAACGGAACTTACTCATAAAATTAAGGGGTATTTTTCTAAATATAGGTGATATTTTTAAGCAATGTCTAGTTGTATGTGAGAACTAAGTGAGAGTGTGGGCTTACGATCTGCCGAGCTCCATGGAGCTAGGTATGTAAAAGAAAATCATATTTAATTTTTTTGAAAATATTTAAAAAAATCATTGAAAAACTTGTCTACGTTTAGTATGGATCAGTGAAACTTTGTTTGAAAATATTGTGATTTGTAGGCTACACAATAAACAAAAATTTGGCCCAACAACAAAATAATGGCCCATTTTTCAATACATATTTTTTCTACGCCACGTGTAAAAGTATATTGTTATACAATTTTGCACCAATGCACTATATACTTGCATATGTGTATTCACATATTTTCTATTTCTGTTGTGATACATAAATTCCATATTTTTGTGCTGGGCTCCCTGAAGCCAGGCCTCCATTAGCATTTTTCGTAATAACTGGCCCGTGGCTACTAAAATGGGGAACCGTTGTGTCTCGCCGGCAGCGACTAGTTGGCGAGCGCTCGGAGCCTCCCAATGATCACTTGGGGATGGACTAACTTAGCGCGCTCTCAGTCGCCGCCACGTGTCGCGCTCTAGACGTTTCCTTCGAAAAAATTTCCCGCATGACTTTTAGGCTTTTAAAAGGTTTTTCCAAGTTTTTTTTTTGAATTTTTGGTTTTCACTGGTCTTCCTTAGCTTTTGGACAAAAAAAGTGCGTGAAAAAACTCAAATTTTTCTTCTACGAGAGGCGCGGTTTTACTTTTGCAAGAGGCACAGCCATGCCTCTTGAAAAAAGAAAAAAACACATTTTCTATTTTCTTTCCTTCTGCGAGAGGCACGGCCGTGCCTCTTGGAAACGAAAAAAAACACATTTTCTATTTTTTTTTCTTCCTTGAGAAACACGGTTGTGCTGCCTCTCAGAAACGGAAAAGAAAAGCACATTTTCTGTTTTTCCTTCCGCGAAAGACACGGATTTTGCTTTAAAATGTGTTTTCTCTTTTTTTTTCTTCCGTGAGAGGCATGATTTTGCTTCGTGCTTTCATGAGAGGCACGGCTATGCCTCTTTCGGAAAGGAAAAAAAGTGCTCCTTGTTCGGTTTTTTCGTCCGTTTTTTGGGGGTTTTCGTGAAAAATAAATTCATCAAAACCTATTAACTTGGGGCTAGTTTTGAAGATCTCGACGTGAGAAATCCAATAGTAAAAGCGGTTTCAATATTTGGAGACATGGTTTAAGATATAAAAAAAGAGAAAGGAGAGAAAACTACAAGGTTGCGACAAGTGGCGCGCATATACGAAAAAAGAGAAAACTACCAGGTTGCGACAAGTGACGCGCATGCAATGCGCCACTTGTCACAACCTGAAAAGGGGGGAGTGATCTTTGAAAGGACCACTCCTTAATTAGATTTCGTGTCTCGTCTGCACATGTACACCGGGTTGTTTTGTTTTTGTTTATATTATCGGAAATATTATAAATGCATATGTTCCAAAACAACTTTGCGTACTTATAATAAATAAATAAAAATATTCACCACTAATTTGAAAATTGTTAACATGGTGTGATTTTTATAGAAGTGTAGTTTAAAAAATGTTGATAGTATTCAAAACAAATGTCCATGCTATTTGTTTAATGTTACTGAGCTTGCACATCGTCTTGAGATTGACGAAGTTGCGAGAGACGTCTACGTAGTCGAAGAGAGCGTCTTCTCCCACTGGACGCACATCGCCAGAAGGTCTGAAATAAATCCAGAAAAATGTGACCACCAATACTAAGTATAGGATTTGAACCTTCATGGGGTTGGTTTCGCCACAAAGAAGCTAACTATCTGAACTACGCACAGTTCGCAATGTTCATGTAATTCAAAAATGATGTTCCGTACCATTAAAAAATGCACACTACATTTAAAAAACATGTTTGTGACATTTTTAATAAATGTTTATACAATAACACATCTAAAAATGTTTCGTATCATTAAAACAATGTTTCAACATGTTTTTGGAAGATATTTAACACATATTTGAAAAAATGTACAAAAACATGTATTAAACAAATGATAATCATGTATTTTAAAAACAAATGTGTATATTTATATGCATATAGAAAACGTACAATGTCTATGAAAAAATAGATATAGAAAAATATATTTGAAAAAAAGTTAAATGTATACAAAAGTATTCCTGGTGTATAAAAAAATGTAGAGTGTGTATGAAAAAGGAAGACGTATGTTTAAAAAAAATAAAAAATAAGAATAAAAAAGAATAAAAACGATGAAAATCAGAGAAAACCAAAGAGAAAAAGAAAAAACAAAGAAAATTAGAGAAACCTGAAGAAAACCGCTACAGATAGTGAAAACCTTGATAAGAAAACAAGAGAGAGAAAAACTTTGTCCGCATCTACAGTATTGTGCTGATCCAGCACCACCGCACCCATTGCAACTTATACATGTATATGTTTTGAGTTGGCTGTTTGTAATAACGAAAACAACAACTTGGTCTCGCAATGGGCTAGACATAGCCCTATCAAACAAAATGGGCCGCAAAGCACCACAAGAGGCATTGAGCCTTATAAAACAGTATAAAACTAGCTCAAGTGTTGCACTTTGTCCACCCTTTATAACAAACTAACTCAGATAGTTTTTTAAGGTTGTCTAAAAAAAGATAGTTTTTTAAGGATTCAACCATAAAGGCATAAGTACTGTTGGTTGAGAGCTAAGACTTAAAAAGACATATTGATGTAGGGCCAAACCCTTCTTTGCCCGATCTTTATGATTTGGTGGTGGATTTGGGGAAGAACAAAAGAAAAACACAAAGGGGGAACACTCAATAATAATATCGACATCACACATGTTCTCTCTCAACATCCAAATCAAGATACATCTTAAATCTACAAGCAACAAGCAAGAAACTAAAAGGGTAGGCTCTTCCCAAAACTCTGTGGGAGAGATGAGGTCTTGGTTATCCACTTAGAGATCCTTCTCCAAATTGGAGGTCTCGATGATTTATGATGAGATCCTTCTTCGAGTTGGAGGTTTTGTTCCTCTAGGAGAAGGTATAAGGAGGAAAACTCTCTCAGTGGCTAGGTGTATACTTTGCTAACCCTAGGATGGAGGAAGGGGACGAGTATATATAGCCCTGAGCAACTCCCCATTGTTAGTCCTCCATCCATGAGAGTTAGTCCTCCATCCATGAGAGTGTCATGCAAATAGGAAACAACAACGAAAATGTAGCCGATTCATTAAACTCATATCAAGATGGCTCAAATGAAAAAGGTTCACCTTAGAAAGGTTCCAAAAGAACTTGTCATGTACCGCAGTGTATGTCGTGTCTCGGGAAACATGCCTAATGATGGTATAGCCTTGTGTTTCCTTCAAAACGAGCAAACGCAACAACTATTTTGTTCAGAGAAGGAGCCTCCCACCGTTTAAAAGCACTTCCTCGTCGCCATGATTTTGTAACCATCCGAAACATTTTGTCGAGAGAAGGAGCCTCCCACCGCTCTCCTTGGACCCCTTTATACCAGTTTCAATGGTTCACCAGCTATTTTAACCCACTCATTAAAAAACCCTGCTCTTTCAACTTATTTGACCCAATAAAGAGAGTCGGAAAATGTTTTTTTTCAGAATGATCTCGAGGAAAGAAGAAAGTAGGTTGGGTCAACCCAAGGAAATGGGAAGCACGCGGCAGTGTACGCTGCGTCGGGTGCACGCAGCAGCGTGCCCGTGCAAAACGAACCTTTCGCGTCAGAGAAAATGGGAGCAGCCTCCAACCAAAATAATCCGGCTTTTCCTTCCGCCGGGCTAAAAAAAGCAAGATTCCAATTGGTCGAACGAGTTTAGCCGCAGCCTCGGCCTGGGCCTCCCTTCCGCCTCCGGTCTCCTCCCACCTATCCGGATCGCCGCGGCCTCCTCCCCGGATCAGCGCCGCCGCCGTCGGTCGGAGAGCCCCCCCCTTTCCCGCGGCGGCTCGAGGATGGACGGCGCCGGGGGCGGGGGAGGAGGGCCGCACCCCTCCCGGAGGAGCATCTCCTCGGCCGCCGGCCCCAGGAGGAGGGGCCCGTCCATGGAGAACGGCCACGACGCCGCCGCCGCCGCCAGGAGGTCCTCCGCCACCATCTCCCGCACCACCTCGTACGTGAGATTATCCCCCGCCCGCTTATTTGTTCGTCGCTACAAGTCATTTCCACGCTGGTAGCGTCTCTGTTGGGTCGTGCGATGCCGTGCAGACACGGGGTAGCTTACGGGGCTCTTACGGAATAGCTTTCTGGTCGAGCGCTAGTTTGCTCCTTAGGCTAAGGGCTAGATTTGATTTGAAGCAATCGCTGCGGCGCAAGACCATTTTACTTTTAGTCAGAACGGAGACATGATTGGTACCACAGCCCACAGGCATTATGATTAACCTGTAAATCTCATTTATCTATCTATTATGATGATCTGCGCATGCACATGCTTGTATAATTTGGATTCTGTAAGACGGCGGCACCAGATGTTTCTTGATGCAAAGTGAATACAGCCGAAATCGCATGAGACGTGGTTGTAACTGAAATTGTTGCCTCCCTCAGGACGGTGACTGGGGAGAGAACCGTTAAGAGACTGAGACTGTCCAAGGCACTGACGATACCGGACCACACGACTGTGTATGAGGCTTGTCGGAGGATGGCCGCACGTAGAGTTGATGCCGTGTTGCTGACGGACTCCAACGCGTTGCTTTGCGGGATCCTTACTGACAAGGTGAGGTAGACCTTTCTTCTCTTCATCTGCTACAGATGCTGGCTGGTCGACTCTTCATTGCTAACTATGTGATGTGTTTTGTTGGCTGGTGCCAGGACATAACCACAAGGGTTATTGCTCGTGAATTGAAGCTAGAAGACACACCAGTTTCCAAGGTCATGACTAGAAACCCTCTCTTTGTTCTCGGGGACACTCTCGCGGTTGAGGCATTGCAGAAAATGGTGCAAGGTTTGTGAATGTTCCTCCCGATTTGGGCTACCTTCTTACTGCTTATCTTAATAATGTTGGCTGAAAAAGTGTCACATGATTCCAGGTAAGTTCAGACATTTACCTGTTGTGGACAATGGGGAAGTCATTGCGCTACTGGACATAGCCAAGTGCCTATATGATGCTATTGCACGAATGGAAAGGGCAGCTGAGAAAGGAAGAGCAATTGCTGCTGCTGTTGAGGGTGTTGAGAAGCATTGGGGAACATCTGTATCTGGTCTGTAGTCTCTTATGTTTGACTTGTATCAGCCTCTTGTATGATAGACCACTAAATGTTACTGTCTGAAGATTTGGATTCAGCAATTTGGCCTTTTAATGCTTTCTCCATTTACTTTGCAGGTCCCAACACTTTTGTTGAAACTCTTCGTGAACGGATGTTTAGGCCATCACTGTCGACAATTATATCTGAGAATTCAAAGTAGGTAATATCCTGTCATTTTCTAATAAATGTCTTTCTCTAATATTTCCAGAATAAATGCTGTTACAGAATACTTATTAGCTGATCTCAATTTCTTAGAGTGGCTACTGTTGCACCAACTGACACTGTGTTGACTGCATCAAAAAAGATGCTTGAACTAAAAGTAAGTTCAGCAGTTGTTGCGATTGAAAACAAGCCTGGCGGGATTCTGACGTGAGCACCTTTCCTGAGTACAATAAAATTACTTGTAATTTCTATAGCAGCATTGAACTGAAAGCTACTTTATTTTTACATCGATCAGCTCGAGAGATATATTGATGCGTGTTATAGCCCAAAATCTTCCACCTGAGTCTACTACAGTCGGGAAGGTAAGCAAAGCCAAAATAGATTATCTTCACATTCTTATGTATTCACACTACATTCCTCTGTATTTTCTCTTCAACAGTCATTAGGCCCTAACTGTCATGCCATCATGCCTGGAACTCTTTTCGACAGGTTATGACCCAGAGTCCAGAATGTGCCACGATTGACACCCCGATCCTTGAAGCCCTACACACAATGCATGATGGAAAGTTTCTGCATTTGCCTGTTCTAGACATGGGTATGTAGACAAATGAGCAATGGAGTTTGATCTAATTCAACATTTTTTGCGAAGTCTGTTAAATTATGAATAATGTGTTGTCATTATCCAGATGGGAGTGTTGTAACCGTTGTTGATGTCCTTCACATAACTCATGCTGCAATTGCAACGGTGAGTATCAATTTCCTTCTGCTTGAGCTTCTGTATGCGCACTCTGGCTTGCTCCTTTGTGTGTACTTTCAGGTTTTAAACTGGAAAATGTATATTAGTAATATGTTAATGCCCAAGTCACCCGGTGTTTAATCATTAGTGGATGCTCTAATCTGTATCTTGTTATAAGTTGCATGAGGGAAGTTACTAAAGCAACTTTATAGAGAAGTGCCAAATATACAAGTTGTATGGACCATTAGATAGTGTATCTGCTATCTGGTCTGCAAAAAAATTGTTGCAGCTTAGCTTACTGTCAGTGTCGTGTATTCTTCGCTTTCATTACTGTGTGTATAAGTTTAGAGATATCATGCCGGTATTTTAAATCTGTCATGCCTGTTTGTGTTGTTGTATTCAGGTCGGAAACAGTGGAGCAACAGGCTCTGAGGCGACTTCTTCCATGATGCAGAGGTTCTGGGATTCAGCAATGTCAAGTGGGCCTCTTGATGATGATGATGATTCCAGAAGGTTAGCATCTCTTCTACCTATCATTTTGATGACATGGTTTTTTTCTGTGACTAAATAGCCATGGCACCTCTCAGCGAAGGATCAACTAAAGTGGCATCCGAGGCAGCAGATATAGGAAGATCAGCCTTCTTTCCGCCTTCAGGCTTATCAAACACTTTTGGGTTCAAGATTCAGGACAAACAAGGCAGGATGCACAGATTTAACTGTGGTATGCACTCTCATTGTGGTGTCACCCTAACTGGGATCATCGTTCTTTCTTTTTCCATTTCATGCCCAGTAATTTATTTACACTATAGTTTCTGAGTTTCATGTGTGACGTTTCGAATTTCAGAAACGAGTAGCCTGGCTGAATTGATAACTTCCATTCTGCAAAGACTTGGCGACGACATTGATAAATTGAACCTACCTCAAATTCTGGTACTGGTCAAGCTCCATTCTCAACACGTGCCCATATATCTATGTCAGCATGTTAGTTCTCTAAGGTTTCTTCTTTTCCTGGTACCATTTTCAGTACGAAGATGATGATCACGATAAAGTCATACTCTCATCAGACACCGACCTTATAGCGGCTGTGGACCATGCAAGACAAATCGGTTGGAAGGTAATGTTTCTCGTGTTGTTCGTTGGTAAAGCTGATCTTTCTCCCTACCAAAAGAAGGGAGCTCACTTGCTTTACCTGTTCCTCTGGCAGAGCTTGAGGCTGCACTTGGATTACGCCGGTGTTGGCCGCCGGAAGCGAGGAGCCGTCTCATCGGATTTCGAGTACGCTGGAAGGGACGCATGGGCTTCCGCGTACGGCACCGTCGCGGCCGGCGCGGCCCTGGTGGCCGGCCTCGGCGTGATGGCCTACCTGAAAAGAGGAGGCTAAGGCACGACGAAACACGGTTTGGTCTTGATGATACATACAGGATGTTACCACATTGATTGAAATGAACAGAATTGGACCTAGAAAAAGGAAAAATTACGAGTGGGTGTGATTGATTCTTGTGAGGAAAAATGGGAATCTGTAATAATGTCACGGCAGCGGATGGACTGTGTGGATCAAATCTTGGTTGTTCAGTCAGTCCCGAGTCTCCACGGGGTGCCACGGTTGTACACCCTGAAACACTACCACATCATCACCATTGTGTACAATGAAAGCATAATTGGCCATTTGTTTGGAACCACACGCCGTAAGTGCAGTGGGATAGCGATGAATTTGCTGCAGTTGCTACTTCCCTGTGTGCTTGTCTGACCATGTCATCCTCTGTACTCATCTGCCTTCCACTGAAGTAGGCATGGCATGCTTGGAGCCGTTGGTCATTTGTTTGTCCAAATCAGTACGTTAGCACAAATCACTGCAGAGACGTGCTTCGTAGAGATCATGTTCCGTGGATTACTGTAGCAGCGCACTGTTCCTGTGCTGGGCACTGTTCGCATTGATCTTACCGTTGATTCTTGATCGGACAGTAGAAAATAAGGGGCATGTTAAGCTACTGTTCATAGGTGGCATGCCCAAAGCATGTCAACGGATCTTAATCCGTTGATACCATCCTCATTCATCACACGGATTAAATTGTCACTAGACGCCAATGCAGCACAGATTCAGAAAGGTGGCCACCAACAATTCATCCGGGCGCACATGTGTGCCCAGCCCACGCGACGCGCGACCACCCTACCTGGTCGTGGTCGGGCAGCCAGTGCATGGTCCGCTGACACCCGCACCAATGTCAACAACCTCCCGGCAGCAGCACGGAGCACGGCCAGGAGGCCGGCGCCCGGCACGGGCCAAACATGAATCCTGCGCCAGCGCGTCCCGCTCCACGCCGTCGACACAGCTTCGCTCAGCAATGGCTCGCTGGTCTGACCTCAGAATTCACTTGACATTTGATGCTCTGGCAATGGCAGGCGCAATCACTGTACACGCCGGCATCCATCCACGCTGCCGCTAGTGCACTAGTCCCGTTGTTTCAGCTCCTGGGTCTGTCCGGCGTCACTCCCGCCGGTGAGGTCAGGACGGGCCGGACACCTCTCATGGCATATACTAGCATGGACCGTTGAATTCGCTGCGCCAAACCGATTAGAAGCCATACTGCTATACCAGCGCACTGACATGGATCGACCCATCCAGTGCCACTGCTCATCCACGCCGCTAACTTCAGTTCCTGTTGCTCCTTCTTCTTCCTCAACCTTTTGCACCACTGTAACTCTGTAAGACTGCAAGAATGTTTCAGTTCAAGCACTGATGGATAGGGGATTCCCGGTAAGGAAAAACAGGTGAGTGGCCAGCGGCGCGTCAATCGCTTTGCTTTGTTGCGGCTGGCCGCTGACTAGCCTGGACCCGTCCTACACGGCAGCGCGACCCCAATGCTCTTGATTTGTCTGAAGCAGTAGCTGAGCGCTCAGGCAGCAGGTATAGCACCGATCACAGATTGGTAAGTGCTTGGCGTGGACAGGCCGGGACTTTGACCGGAGCTGGCCTCGGTCGGTCTCCAAGTGTAAACTCAGGCTCGGGTGACTGTTGAACTTCTCCAAAGGGACAGCAAGGTAGGGACAGATTGCACCCCCATATACGTAGATCTGATCTGTCGCTTGCCCAAAAAACAGAACCGGAGCAGTTCCGTCTGCAGCCGATGAATGCACGAGAAATGTTTCTCTACCATGCACGGTATGAACACACACATACACCCTTCATTTTGTTCAAGATTTGTGCAGTCGGGAGTAATGAAATCTTCCTTACGAAATGAAAATCCGACAGACCAGACTAAATCGCTCGGGATTTTGATAGCCAGCGAAAGTTCTCTGGAAGAGCACGGCAAATCGAACGTCTTTCATGGCAAAGTTGTATTGTCTAAGGATGGCAAGTTTTTACCATTGCTTGCTAAAGGAATTTGTCAGCCTCCGCCCGACGACGCAAATTGCCATGAAGAACGTTTGATTTGCCACACACCCTCAGCGAACATCAATAGAATTGCGTTTCCGGTCGCTGGAGTTGGAGTTTCTGGCCTAACAGAATCGATCCCGATGAGCAGGCACGCATGCTCTTGACATGATCGATGCACAATTCCTGCGTGATGCCAATGGCCGATGCTCCATCGGTGCAGTTCAGGGATCTGATGCGATGCCTAACGGAGAAGTGTCGAGAGTTCATCTGCAACTTGTCTCCAGTCTCCGGAGAGGGACAGGGACGCATGCAGCAGAGACAAAGGCGCATCTGTCACGTCGACGACGGCGAGTGTGAATCCGAGAGAACATGAGATACACGCCATGTAATACTACCTGGATTTCTTTGTTTCTGCTGTATGGACTTGTTTGTTGTCTCGCCTCGAAAAGTTCTCCCGAGAGGAAAAGGAAACTTGAGATTTTAACCATGTCCCTTTTCTAGCTATACACATGAGCGTCATCACGTTGTGATGGATTGTTATGCGGGCTTAGCAGATTGTCTGATCTGGATGATAACAAGAAGTGGGCGTGACATGATCAGAGAGGCTGCGTTGGTCCACAGGGAAGTCGGCGCCGTGAAAGAGAGAGGCCATTCATTGGTTGGTGTACTCAAAACAAATGCTAGTCCCTTTCAGCTGAGATGGCCTTTTATTTTTTGAGAGTTGGCTGAGATAGCTACGTTGTTGACATTGTGACATTTTTATAAGCTTGTGCTTACAGAAGATTCTGGGAACTACTAGCTCTTTTATATCAAAACAAATCTGGCTTAAATATTAAATACTAGTGAGGATAGAGTACAACTGGATAATAGGGTAACCGATCTCAAATATTACTCATATAAAGGAAGCTGGAGTACCCGCCTCCCGATGGCTTTCCATGCCGTCCAATCAGCCTGGTTGGCGCGCACCCACGCGATGTGTCTATGAGGTCCATGACGGGTGTACTGCAGTCGCACCCGGCGCCACCGTCATGCGGCGGTTTGCGTCAGGCCTCCTGCACGTGACGCGAAGGCCGGGACCACATGTCGGTGTCTTCGCGCTCAAGCTGGGTTGGTTTGGTCACGACAGGCGAGGCGTGCGCCGCGCCAGCCTGGGCCGGCTCTCGCACGGACCAGCCTCCGCTGAGCTAGTTCACTCGCGCCAGTCGGGTTGTGCATCACGCCCGCAATACCGGCTCGCCCCACGGGGCCGGCTATTAGGATCGTCTGCCCCGTGTCGGGCTAGTTCGCTCGTGCCAGCCGGATCCTGCATCGCGGCCGCATCGCAGGCTAGCATGTGGGCCGACCTTTCAGGACACCGTTGGCCCGTGCGCGTGCCCGGGTCGTTCATTGGTCCTGCCCGGACGTGTGGGAGGCTTGCCTGAGCTGACGTGGAGGGGTGGATCTTCCCGGACATGGAGAGGCTTTGCCTAGCTTCATCGTTGCCGCCGCGGGTTCTAGCCAGTTAGCGCATGTGGGGCGCGTTTATCTCTGTTTTTTTCGTATGTGCACGACCTTTGTCTACCTGGCTTGTCGTCATCATTGGCTCTTGCCGGGTGGCATGTTCTGGTGTGCTTGGTTGTTGCACGTTGCTGGTCCTAGCTGGCCAGCGCTGGGTGTTCTTTTTGGCCGGCTACTGGCTAGCTCGGTCTGTCGATGTGTTACGTCGACGTCCCGGATGGGTGAGCCCGTTGGCTGGGTGCGCTGGTACCGCATGTTGCTCTGTGTTTCATCTCGGTTCAACGAGCGGGGGTATTTTCGTATCTTCGCTACCTCCTTCGTCCATGTCATCTCACGTCCTCAAGTTTACCCGGCTGCCTCTTGCGGCTGGGCTATTGACTGACTCTGTCTATCAGTGTGTTGGGTCGACGCTTTGGATGGAAGAGCCTATTGGTTGGGCGTGCTGGCCACGCATGTCAGTATGTGCTTCATGTTGGTTCAACATGCGGGGGGTATCTTTGTGTAGCCGCTCCCTTCTTCATCCCTGCCGTTTCACATCTACTAATGTGTTGTGGCTTCCTCTCACTCTGCTCTTCTCCAAATGTAATGGAGGGGGAGGGTCCTTGAGCTCTTTCGTCGGTCGCCTTACCAGCTGGTTGAGGTGATTACACTGATGGTCTCCTGCTGGGCAAGGTGTTGTGTGCCAAGCGTGGCTTCCACGCGGATACGACATGAAAACGGGCAGACACAGGTCTGCCAGTGTGTGGGAGAGTCCATGGCCACACTCGCATTGGTCTTGCTGAGCTTTCTATGTCATTTCCTTCTTCCGTTTGCCTTTTTCATGCTTATGGTATGTTCCTCTTTGTGCTTGCAACCATTGAGAACCTCTTCCTGATGTTTGGCTGCAACCGTTCTCGGATGGATCTCTTTGATGCCGGCTTTCTCTTTGGTCATTCCCGTGTGGTCTATTTGATGAGATGACGGAGGCATGATCATACATTTTTCGTTGGGGTTGTTAGCTTCATGTTATTCAGAGGATTCGATGCCGTTGTTATTCGACTGGGTGGACCGTCCGTCTTGGTCGTCTTGTTCGACTGGGAGGCTCTGAAGAAGCTGAATTTCATTTTGGAACTTCATAAGACAGAGTACTCGGAAGTCATTATGTGAAGCCCATACATGACTTGCAGAAATGATGAGGTTTCTAAACAAGCCTTACAAGTGGTAATATCAGTTTGAATCTCTCTTATGTCCATGTTCAGTTGATCAGCGCGGGCGTCTACAGCTACATGAGCTGAATTTCATTTCTAATATCAGTTTGAACCTTGTAATCTTCGAATTTGAGCCATATAACTTTGGAATTTGAACCTTGTAATTTTCGGGCTTTTGTGGTACAATCGTTGGAATGACATCGTATGAGAATCGTATATTGGTAGTACTATTTTGACCTTAATATGCAATGGACTTAGATTTTATTTACCATTCTTGAATGTGTTTCCCATATCGATCTCATCGCAAATGATCTGTATAGATTACTCGACTGCGATCTTCGACATTATTGCACACAGTTGGTTTCTTCAACTGTGTGCCATGTAGAGCGCAGAATTAATTATCGCACTCGAGTGTCCATCATTATCCTTCTGTGTAACTTTGATATCGTCACCCACGGGTAAACTTATGGTCGAAGTCATTCCACACACTTCATTTTTGCAAAGCTTTTTGCCAATAAACGCCCATGATTTTCCACTCTTCTAGCTGAAGCATGGCCAAACTAGCTGCGCGGGAAGCTTGCGCGTTGCGTGCGGTAACCTTGGCGGTTGTGCGGGAACAGGCTCACCAACGATACCTTTGGCGCCTCTTCGAGCCCACGCGTGGTCAAATGAAACACGTGTGGGGTGCTCAAGCGTGCACTGGAATCCTCTCCGCTATGAACGCGATGACAAAACGTGAGGATTACAGGTCGGCCGACCCCCATTTATTACAACCGCCATTTAACCCTTGTGTCTCTTCAACCTTTTGATCGCGCCCCAGTATTGCAAGAAGCACACCCACAATAAAACATTTTAGAGGGTATCCTACACGGCTCCAATGGCGCTCCGAGCGGCTGCCGTCGATGAGCGCCAGTTCACCATGCATGCCGTAGTGGAAACCCACGGAAGGTTCACAGAGCTCTCGGTGGTGTACACCAACAACCGGTCTGGGTAGAGAACTCCATCCACACCATGGAGTTGTTGCTTGCTGAGGAGAAGTATAAGGTGGTCGGGTTCGACCTCGAGTACACCCGCGCTTGTGTCGGGTCTCGTCACAAGGTCGTCGTTGCCCAGATGTGTGTGCACAGTCATGTCCTCGTCTACTGATACATCTCCAATGTATTTATAATTTTTGATTGTTCCATACTATTATATTATCTATTTTGGATGTTTTATATGCATTAATATGCTATTTTATACTATTTTTGGGACTAACCTATTAACCTAGAGCCCAGTGCCAGTTCCTGTTTTTTTCTTTTTGAGTTTCGCAGAAAAGGAATACCAAACGGAGTTCAAACGGAATGAAACCTTAGCGATGTTTTTTCTTGGACCAGAAGCAAACTAGGAGACATTGAGATGAAGTCGGAGGAGCCACGAGGCGACCACAAGGACGGAGGGCGCGCCCCCCACCCTTGTGCCCCACCGTGACCCTCCTGACCTAATTCTTTGGCCTATATATTCCCAAATATCCCCAAACCACCAGAGGCATCCATGAAAACACTTTTCCACCGCCGCAACCTTCTGTACTCGTGAGATCCCATCTACGGACCTTTTCCGGCACCCTGACGGAGGGGGATTCGGTCACGGAGGGCTTCTACATCAACTCTATTGCCCTTCCGATGAAGCGTGAGTAGTTTACCACAGACCTACAGGTCCATAGCTAGTAGCTAGATGGCTTCTTCTCTCTCTTTGATTCTCAATACCTTGTTCTCCTCGATGTTCTTGGAGATCTATTCGATGTAATACTTTTTTGTGGCGTGTTTGTCGAGATCCGATGGATTGTGGATTTATGATCAGCTTATCTATGAATATTATTTGAATCTTCTCTGAATCCTTTTATGCATGATTTGATATCTTTGTAATTCTCTTCGAACTATCAGTTTGGTTTGGCTAACTAGATTGGTTTTTCTTCCAATGGGAGAAGTGCTTAGCTTTGGGTTCAATCTTGCGGTGTCCATTCCCAGTGATAGTAGGGGCAGCAAGGCACGTATTGTATTGTCCCCATCGAGGATAAAAAGATGGGGTTTTCATCATATTGCTTGAGTTAATTCCTCTACATCATGTCATCTTACTTAATGCATTACTCCATTCTTTATGAACTTAATACTCTAGATGCATGCTGAATAGCGGTCAATGCATGGAGTAATAGTAGTAGATGCAGAATCGTTTCGGTCTACTTGACACAGACGTGATGCCTATATTCATGATCATTGCCATAGATATCGTCATAACTTTCCCTTTTCTATCAATTGCTCGGCAGTAATTTGTTCACCCACCGTATTTATTTTCTATCTTGAGAGAAGCACCTTGTGAAACCTATTGCCCCTGGGTCTATTTTCCATCATATTAGTTTCTATTTTCCATCATATAAGTTTCCGATCTATCATATTAGTTTCCGATCTACTATTTTACAATCTTTTACTTTCCGATCTATAAATAGAAAATACCAAAAATATTTACTTTATCATTTGTTTACTTTCATCTAACTCTATCATATCTCACTTTTGCAAGTAACCATGAAGGGATTGTCATCCCCTTTATCGCGTTGGGTGCAAGTTGTTTGATTGTTTGTGCAGGTATTCGGTGACTTGTGTGTTGTCTCCTACTGGATTGATACCTTGGTTCTCAAACTGCGGGAAATACTTATCTCTACTTTGCTGCATCACCCTTTCCTCTTCAAGGGGAAAACCAACACAAGCTCAGGAAGTAGCAGGAAGAATTTTTGGCGCCGTTGGTGGGGAGATCTACGCCAAGTACCCATCATAAACTCTAATTTCTTGCATTACATTATTCGCCATTCGCCTCTCATTTTCCTCTCCCTCACTTCTAAAACGATTTTTGAAAAGATTTGCCTTTTCTTCGCCCCTCTTTCATTCGTCTTCTTCGTTTACTTTCGGTTTGCTCATTTGCTAGATTTGTTTGTTGCCACCATGTCTGAAATTGGGGAGGTTATCGCTGAAAAAGATACTAGTAACGTTGGGGGGAAACTTTGATGCTTTTGCTAATACTAATCCCCATGAAGAATATACTAATCTACACATTATAAAGCTTCGCATAGGTAGCGGCAATATTATTGTAAAAGGGGTTATTCAAGATTTCTTTACTTGTGCCGGTGCGCTTCCCACTTTGGGTGGATCTATTCTCCATAAAACTAGTAGTTTTGCAGATGTTATATCTTTGCTCGTAGTTGAACTTGAAATACAATTTGTTCATATGCATCCATCCATACAAAGGATTTTTCTAGAGTTTTTCAATATTGAGAAGTCCTCTCATAGAGGGAATTCTCTTTAACCAAGAGGACACAATGCGTTTACGTTCTTTAGATCATGTTGCTTATAACAAAAATTTAAGAAAGAGGGTCCCTACCGATGTTTTAGTTGATAAGATTTCCGAGCTTAATGATAATTTTTCTACTCAAAATAATGGATTGGGTTTCTCTCTTGGACACAAGCTCATGACTTTTTGCCAAAAGAATGCTTATAATGATGAGTTGGTCATACAATACGAGGGGCCAAAGGAGGAACCAATTCCTCCCGAACTTGATCTTGGGGATTCTTATCCTATTAAATTTAGCCCTTTTTATTACTTTTTCTTACCACAAAGAAAACTTGCTGCTGAACGAAGCGAGTATGAGATGAGTTTTTGAGATTTGCGTTATCATTATTACGATTATACCTAGATCTATTCATGTTTTTATGCCTAGCTAAGGGCGTTAAACAATAGCGCTTGTTAGATGGCAACCCAATTTTATTTTTGTTTTTGCTTTTAGGTTCTGTTTTGCAATAAATAATTCATCTAGCCTCTGGTTAGATGTGGTTTTTGTGTTTTAATTAGTGTTTGTGCCAAGTAAGACCTTGATGTCTACTACGTAACTTTATTCTTGTAGACATGTGTTGGGCCTATAAGCGGAGAGTCTTGTAGGACAGTAGCAGTTTTCCCTCAAGTGGATGACCTAAGGTTTATCAATCCGCGGGAGGCGTAGGATGAAGATGGTCTCTCTCAAACAACCATGCAACCAAATAATAAAAAGTCTCTTGTGTCCCCAACACACCAAATACAATGGTAATTTGTATAGGTGCACTAGTTCAACGAATAGATGGTGATACGAGTGTAATATGGATAGTAGATATTGATTTTTGTGATAAGAATAATAACAAACAACAAGGTAGCAATTGATAAAATGGAGCACAAACGGTATTGCAATGCTTGAAAATGAGGCATAGGGTCCGTACTTTCGCTAGTGCAATCTCTCAACAATGCTAATATAATTGGATCATATAACCATCCCTCAACGTGCAACGAAGTATCACTCCAAAGTTCCTATCTAGCGGAGAACATACGAAGAAATCATTTATAGGGTACGAAACGACCTCAAAGCTATTCTTTCTAATCGATCTATCCAAGAGTTCATGCTAAAATAACACCAAATAATTTCAGATTCATAATACTCAATCCAACACAAGGAGCTTCAAAGAGTGCCCCAAGATTTCTACCGGAGAAACAAAAGACGAGAACGTGCATCAACCCCTATGCATAGATTATCCCAATGTCACCGCGGGAATCCGCGAGTTGAGTGCCAAAACACATATCAAGTGAATCAATATGATACCCCATTGTCACCACGAGTATTCATATGCAAGACATATATCAAGTGCTCTCAAATCCATAAAAGTATTCAATCCGATAACAACAAAATCTCAAAGGGAAAAACTCAATTCATTACAACAAGATAGAGAGGGGAAAACACCATATGATCCGACTATATTAACAAAGCCCGTGATACATCAAGATCGTGACATCTCAAGAACATGAGAGAGAGAGAGAGAGATTAAACACATAGCTACTGGTACAAACCCTCAGCCCCGAGGGTGGACTACTCCCTCCTCATCGTGGTGGCCGCCGGGATGATGAAGACGACCACCGGTGATGATTCCCCCCTTCGGCAGGGTGCTAGAATGGGGTCTAGATTGGTTTCTCGTGGCTACAAAGGCTTGCGGCGGCGGAACTTCTGATCTAGGGTAACCCAGAGGGTTTTTGGAATATTTGATGATTTATAGGGTGAAGAGGTGGTACGAGAGGCCACTAGGGTGTCTTCTGGTCCATCAAAAAATCCCCCAAAAGTTTCGCAGTGTTTGAACTCCGTTTGATATTGATATCCTACGATGTAAAAAACAAGCAAAAAACAACAACTGGCATTGGGCATTGGGTCAATAGGTTAGTCCCAAAAAATGATATAAAGTTGCTATAAAATGATTGTAAAACATCCTAGAATGATAATATAACAGCATGAATACTTCATAAATTATAGATACGCTACAGACGTATCAGCATCCCCAAGCTTAATTCCTACTCATCCTCGAGTATGTAAATGATAAAAGAAATAAGTTATGAAGTGTGAATGCTAGAAAAGTGCACAAGTTTGATCAATGGCAATTTCAATCACTTTTCCTAGCATCATAACAACAATTCTTTCCTATAAAACTTCTCATGTTAAAGTAGCAACCAATTCACATGTTAAGGTTCAAACAACGAATTATCTTGAAACTCAACAACCTATGTTCTCACTCACCAAGCAATTGTAATTCAACTTATTCAACAGAGTTTAAGTAAGAGATCCACATACTCAACCATCATATAGTCTTCTATGATTGCTAACACTCACCGCATACACATGAACGAAACGTTTCAACCGAACACATAGAAAGATAGGGGCTTATAATGTCGCCTCCCAACGTATTCACCTCAAGGGTGATGTCAACAATAATAACTCATGCTACCCACATCCAACTGGATATATGTGCCTAGATCTTTCCTCACCACATGATGCTTGCGAAAAGAGAAAAATAAAAAGGAATAGAGAGAAAAACATTGACTCTTGCATGAAAGTAAATACATAAAAGTAAAAGGTAGGCCCTTCGCAGAGGGAAGCAGAGGTTGCCATGCACTTTTTGTTTGTATGCTCAATCCCTTAGTGCGAAAAAATGACACATTATATTGCCCCTTATGATAGCAACCTTTATTATGCAGTCTATCACTTTTATTCTTTGCCATCACAAGTTCATACAATGCTCAATTTTCTCTTACACTAAATTATCTTACACTTTTGGAAGCAATTTTTATTGCCTATTTGCACCGATGACAACTTACTTGAAGGATTTTTTTCTCAACCCTTAGATGGTATGGTGGACTCTTGAAAATAAGATTTGGGTTTAAGGGTTTTTGGATGCACAAGTAGTATTTCTACTTGGTGCAGAATTTTTGGCTAGCAAAGATGGGGGGCAAGCACCACATGTTGAAGGATCCATGACAATATAACTTCTATGTGAATATGAACAAACATACACCATTACGTTGTCTTCCTTGTCCAACATCAACAATTTTGGCATATAATATTTTGATGGGGGCTCACAATCACAAAAGATTTCCAAGATAGTGTATTTGCATGCGAAAGTTCTCTTCCTTATAGTAATCATTCAGGAATTGCTTGTATGAACAATATTGCGATTGTCAAGCTTCAAAAGATTTCACTTTCTAAACCCAATGTGAAGCTACTACTAGGCATGATATGATCATATAATTTAAACTTCATGATATTCAATTCATTCAACAATTTACTCATAGGATATAAGTGAAGCACATGAGTAAATGACAAGCTACTCCAAAAAGATATAAGTGAAGATCAAGCGAGTAGTTAAGTGAAGGGGTAGCCATGTGAGGACTCTCTTTTATTTAAAAACTTTTAGATCTAAGTATTTTATTAAAACAGCAAGCAAAACAAAATAAAATGAAATTCCAAGAATAGCACAACTCATGCGGGGAAGCAAAAACTTAGGCTCAAATGATACTAACCGATAATTGTTGATGAAGAGAGGTGGGATGCCTACCGGGGCATCCCCAAGCTTAGATGCTTGAGACTTCTTGAAATATTATATTGGGATGCCTTGGGAATCCCCAAGCTTGAGATTTTGTGTCTCCTTAATTCCTTTTATATCACGATTTCCCTAAATCTTAAAAACTTCATCCACACAAAACTCAACAAGAACTTGTGAGATAAGTTAGGATAAATCAATGCAATAACCTTATCATTCTCTACTATGGAAAATCACTAAAATTATTATTCAACATTTCATACTAAATGCCCATGCATATTTAATACTCATATCCTCAAATATAATCATTAAACAAGCAAACATATGCAAACAATGCAAACATAACAGCAATCTGCCAAGACAGTATAGTCTGTAAATAATGCAAGAGTATCAATACTTTTGTAACTCCAAAAATTCTAAAAATTTACCACACTGTAGAAAATTTATCAGAGCTTATTTTTCAAAAAGTTTCAACATTTTATCGCATTCTTACTTTTCTCGGAAAGTTTTTCAACATCGATAAACTTTCTGTTTTCAAATAGCAACTCATATACTTGCAAGATAAGCATGGTAAAAGGCTATCTTTGCCACTTTTATTGAAATGAAAGATGCAAAACATTATTCTAAATAACATAAATCAAATCCTAACAAAAGAAAATTATCCTCCAAGCAAAACTCATATTATGTGACGAATGAAAATATAGCTCTAAGTGAGGTTACCGATAATGTTGGAGACGATAGAGGGATGCCTTTCGGTGCATCCCCAAGCTTAGTTGCTTGGATATTCCTTGAATATCACCTTGGGGTGCCTTGGGCATACCCAAGCTTAGGGTCTTGTCACTCCTTATTCTCCTCATATCGACGTCTCACCCAAAACTTGAAAGCTTCAATCACACAAAACTTAACGGAACTTCGTGAGATAGCTTAGTATGATAAAAAAGCAAACCATTTTACTTTGGTACTGTCAAAGACAAGATTCATAATTGTTTACAAACAATTACTACTGTAGCATATCATTTCCAAAATTTATATTAAGCAATATAAGCCATAGAAACTAGAAAACAAGCAAACTATCCATTGAAAACAAAATCTGTCAAAAACATAACAGTCTGTACTAATCTGTACTCCAGCCATACTTCTACTACTCCAAAAATTCTGAAAAAATAGGAAAACCTGGGAAATTTGTCTATTAATATTCTGCAAAATGAATCAGCATTTTATCACGCTTCTGTTAGAAATGAGAATTATTTTCCTGAGCGCAAAAGTTTCTGTTGTTCAGCAAGATCAAATCAACTATCACCATAGACCATCCCAAAGGTCTTACTTGGCACTTTATTGAAACGAAGGCAATAAAACATGATTACTACAGTAGCTTAATCATTTGAACACACAAAAAAAAGTAGGGGTGAATGTTGGGTTGTCTCCCAACAAGCGCTTTTCTTTAATGCCTTTTATCTAGGCATGATGATTTCAATGATGCTCACATAAAAGATAAAGATTGAAACACAAAGAGAGCATCATGAAGCATAAGTCCCTCTCTCATAATAATTTTCAGTAGCATCATGAATAGATTCATCAATATAACCATCACATAAAGCATTCTTTTCATGATCCACAAACATAGAAATTTTATTACTCTCCACATAAGAAAATTTCTTCTCATTCACAATGGTGGGAGTATCATATGAAACTCGAATACTATAAATTGTTTCCCCATTAAAAGAGTAATGTTCAAGAAAAGGGTAATCATAACTATGACAAGTTTTATAAATATAATCACCACTACTTTTTATAACATAAGTATCATCACAATAATCATCATAAGTAGCAACTTTGTTCTCATCATAGATAGGAGGCATGCAATCATCATAGCAAATTTGATCATTCAAAGTACGGGGACTAAAAAGATCATCTTCATTAAACATATCATCCCCAAGCTTGGGACAAACATTAATTACAGCAGATAAATTCTGAAACATGTCATTCTCATCAAACATAGCATCCCCAAGCTTGTGGCTTGGCATATCATAAGCATAATCACTCTCATCATTAATAGTATGAATAGCACCAACGGTAAAACAATTGCTATCATCATAATTTCCCAAGTTGGTGCCAAAAAGATTTCCAAGATTATAAGAAGTATCATTATCATCCCAATCATAATCATCACAACAAGCAAATGGCATAACAAAATCATCATCAATAGTTCTTTCAGACATTGTGCCATAAGACAAAGAAGCAATATCATCATCAAGTGCATCATCTTCCACAATTATTTTTGATTCATTTTCATGAGGCACAACAACAATAGGACCAACATCATTTGGGAGATATACCTTTTTACCTCTATTCTTTCTTCTTTTCTTCTTCTTCGCCACATCATGTGTGGGTTTAATTAATTTTTTCAAGCTTCTTATTGATGAGATTGGTTGAATAGGGAGCTCCTCCTCGTCACCTATTTCATCATGATAGACAATAGGAGGGAAAGTGGAAATCTTTACCCTCTTATTAGTATTCCTTTTATATTCTATTGTTTTTCCATCTTTCTGTAGTTGGAAATATAAGCATTCTCATTGCAATTTACCATGCAAAACATATAGATATTTTTTAGATTAGTTTTAATGTCGTCCGTGAGAATGAATACTTCAAACCAACTATTTTTATGTGTCAATTCTTCACTCCCCCAAAATAAACAAAGTTCATTATAAAGTTCTATGGTGATCAATTTATTGCAATATTTGGACACGATTCGATCATGAAAAAGGATGCATTGGAAATTAAGGTGACCAACTTTATTGCAAAGTTCACAAGTAATAGGACAAAGAGAACATAATTTTGTAGCAAATTCAACTATCACTTTGAGCAAAGAATTGGTTCTATCATGCTTATGCTTCTTACAAAATCTATCTTCCCTATAAGGCACGTCTTCACAAAGTCTTTCCACTCCACAAAATTGACATGCTTATAAGAAACATGTTTATTATGACTAGTGCAATAATAATTAGTATTTTGGATATTCACAGAATTCATACTAACAACATTGCAATCATGCTCATCATTCAAAGATTTTTTGTCAAACATTTGATAGAATTCTTCTTCTAACAATTGAGCACAATTTTCTGATCCATCATTTTCAAGAAAGACATTATAAAGATGAATAATATGATGCAACCTCAATTCCATTTTTTTATAGTTTTCTTTTCATAAACCAAACTAGTGATAAAACAAGAAACTAAAAGATTCAATTGCAGGATCTAAAGATATACCTTCAAGCACTCACCTCCCCGACAACGGCGCCAGAAAAGATCTTGATGTCTACTACACAACTTTATTCTTGTAGATACGTGTTGGGCCTCCAAGCGTAGAGTTTTGTAGGACAGTAGCAATTTTCCCTCAAGTGGATGACCTAAGGTTTATCAATCCGTGGAAGGCGTAGGATCAAGATGGTCTCTCTCAAACAACCCTGCAAACAAATAATAAAAAGTATCTTGTGTCCCCAACACACCAAATACAATGGTAATTTGTATAGGTGCACTAGTTCAGCAAAGAGATGGTGATACAAGTGTAATATGGATAGTAGATATTGATTTTTGTGATAAGAACAATAAAAATCAGCAAGGTAACAATTGATAAAACGGAGCACAAATGGTATTGCAATGCTTGAAAATGAGGGCTAGGGTCCATACTTTCGCTAGTGCAATCTCTCAACAATGCTAATATAATTGGATCATATAACCATCCCTCAACGTGCAACGAAGAATCACTCCAAAGTTCCTATCTAGCGGAGAACATACAAAGAAATCATTTGTAGCGTACAAAACCACCTCGAAGCTATTTTTTCCGATCGATCTATCCAAGAGTTCGTACTAAAATAACACCAAATAATTTCAGATTCATAATACTCAATCCAACACAAAATACTCAAAGAGTGCCCAAGATTTCTATCGGAGAAACAAAAGACGAGAACATGCATCAACCCCTATGCATAGATTACCCCAATGTCACTGCGGGAATCCGCGAGTTGAGTGCCAAAACACATATCAAGTGAATCAATATGATACCCCATTGTCACCACAAGTATTCATATGCAAGACATATATCAAGTGCTCTCAAATCCATAAAATTATTCAATCCGATAACAACGAAATCTCAAAGGGAAAAACTCAATTCAGCACAACAAGATAGAGAGGGGAAAACACCATATGATCCGACTATATTAACAAAGCCCACGATACATCAAGATCATGACATATCAAGAACATGAGAGAGAGAGAGATTAAACACATAGCTACTGGTACAAACCCTCCAGAGGGTGGACTACTCCCTCCTCATCGTGCTGGCCGCTGGGATGATGAAGACGGCCACCGGTGATGATTCCCCCCTTCGGCAGGGTGCCAGAATGGGGTCTAGATTGGTTTCTCGTGGCTACAGAGGCTTGCGGCGGTGGAACTTCTGATCTAGGGTAACCATGAGAGTTTTTGGAATATTTGACGATTTATAGGGTGAAGAGGGGGTACGGGAGGCCACCTTGGTGGGCACAACCCACCAAGGCGCGCTAGGGCCCGGAGGCGTGCCCTGGTGGGTTGTGCCCCACTCGGGGCACCCCCCAGGTGCTACTTTGGCCCACTGGATGTATTCTGGTCCATAAAAATTCCACAAAAAGTTTTGTGGTGTTTGGACTCCGTTTGATATTGATTTCCTGCGATGTAAAAAACAAGCAAAAAACAACAACTGGCACTGGGTCAATAGGTTAGTCCCAAAAAATGATATAAAGTTGCTATAAAATTATTGTAAAACATCCAAGAACTATAATATAACAACATGAATACTTCATAAATTGTAGATACCTTGGAGACGTATCCGACCTTTAGGATGGCTTATGGTGATAGTTGATTTGATCTTGCTGAAAAACAGAAACTTTTGCGCCTAGGAAAATAATTTTCATTTTTACAGAAGCACGATAAAATACTGATTCTTTTTGGAAAAGATTAACAAAAAAATCTTAGGTTGTCCTATTTTTTCAGAATTTTTGGAGTTACAGAAGTATTATAAAGATACAGATTACTATAGTTTTTTCTGTTTTTGACAGATTCTGTTTTCTATGTGTTGTTTGCTTATTTTGATCTATGGGTAGTATCAGGGGGTGTGAACCATGCAAAAGTTGGAACACATTAGATATTACACCAATATAAATAAAGAATGAGTTCACAACGGTACCAAAAGTGGTGATTTATTTTCTTATACTAACGAAGCTTATGAGATTTTCTGTTGAGTTTTGTGTTGTGAAGTTTTCAAGTTTTGGGTAAGGATTTGATGGACTATGGAATAAGGAGTGGCAAGAGCCTAAGCTTGGGGATGCCCAAGGCACCTCAAGGTAATATTCAAGGACAACCAAGATCCTAAGCTTGGGGATTCCCCGAAAGGCATCCCCTCTTTCGACTTCGTCTATCGGTAACTTTACTTGAGGCTACATTTTTATTCACCACATATATGTGTTTTGCTTGGAGCGTCTTGTATGATTTGAGTATTTGCTTTTTAGTACACCACAATCATCCTTGATGTACACACCTTTTGAGAGGGACACACATGAATCATGATTTATTAGAATACTTTATGTGCTTCACGTATATCTTTTGAACTAGGCAATTTTGCTCTAGTGCTTCACTTATATCTTTTTAGAGCACGACGGTGGTTTTATTTTATACAAATTGATGAACTCTAATGCTTCACTTATATTATTTTGAGAGTCTTTAAACAGCATGGTAATTTGCTTTGGTTATAAATTTAGTCCTAATATTATAGGCATCCAAGAGGGATATAATAAAAACTTTCATATAAAGTGCATTGAATAATATGCGAAGTTTGATTCTTCATGATTATTTTGAGATATAAAGATGGTGATATTAGAGTCATGTTAGTGAGTAGTTGTGAATTTGAGAAACACTTGTGTTAAAGTTTGTGATTCCCATAGCATGCACGTATGGTGAACCGTTATGTGATGAAGTCAGAGCATGATTTATTTATTGATTGTCTTCCTTATGAGTGGACGTCAGGGACGAGCGATGGTCTTTTCCTACCAATATATCCCCCTAGGAGCACGCGCGTAGTACTTTGTTTTGATGACTAATAGATTTTTGCAATAAGTATGTGCGTTCTTTATGACTAATGTTGAGTCCATGGATTATAGCACTCTAACCCTTCCACCGTTGCTAGCCTCTCTAGTGCCGTGCAACTTTCACCGGTACCATAAACCCACCATATACCTTCCTCAAAACAGCCATCATACCTACCTATTATGGCATTTCCATAGTCATTCTGAGATATTGTCGGTGAGCACGACACCTACGGGACCTCCTGGGTCCCTTCTACAGTTTGGCAGGGAAGAGGCGTGGTACAAAGAGTGGATCTAACGGTCAACACAACGGATTTTTACCCAGGTTCAGGCCGCTGAGCAGCGTAAAACCCTAGTCCTGCTTGAGTGTCTATCTTGTGTTCTTGAGCTTCATCTCGCCGCTATCCATGCAAGCTGGGCCGAGAGGTTCAAAAGTCTGAATCCCCCTCCAGTACATTGTGGGCCTCCTTTTATATGTCCAAGGGGCTGCCATAGTGGCACATAGGAGGTGTAAAGTAGCTATAGCGCCTATGTTTATCACCATCATCTTAGGACAAAATGCATTAAATGTGCTGCTTCCGTGTCCCTCAGCTTTATTGGGGACAAGAGTAGAACCCGTCCCGTCTGTCGCCACCACGCTCCGTCTTGACATGCGTCCATGCTGGCGAGGCATGCAGTGCCAAGTCGGCTGGCCAGCTGCCACGCTAGAGAGGTGGCAGGATCTTCATGAAGATATGCATGCCACCACGCAGGCGCTTGCTAGGCTAGCAGGCCGGCCACTGCACTAGAGTGGTTACGGGGTGGCGGAGTCGTGCCGCGGTCTTGTCAACGTCCCCGGCAAGGATCTTGCCGGGGCCTCGCAGACGTTTCCAGCAAGGATCTTGCTACATACCTTGTCTTCTGGCGTCCACAAAGATCTGCATGCCTCTACGCATGTGCCCTTGGGTCTTCGCCTTAACATTGTCGAGGGTGTCAGAGCTCTCAATCACAAGGGTGGTTCTCTTGTTAGTGCCCTGCAAGCCGCCCTGGCGCGGATCTTGCCGGGGGTCCAGCTTGTCCTCTATTCTCTGGATTGGCCACTTCTCTTTGCCTTGTACCTCGTTTTTATCCTCGATCGCATTCTCCATGCCTCACCGCACGTGGGGCTACGACTGCCCGTGCACAAGTATGGGGTCTAAAGGGCCCAAACTTTAGTACACCGATAGGAGCCCCCGGGCCTGGGCCAGGCCCAAACAGTGCGTAGGCACGCGTGGCAGGGTATAACTGCTATAATCTTCTCGTCTGCTGTGCTTGGAGTGGCCCGTGAATATCCTTTATTCACGGGATGGTTTCCGTCGTTTCACGCCTCCTATTATGCCCGCCTTTTTCACCATGTACGCCGCATGCATGGCGCGGGGTAGGTGGCGGATGCACGGGATATGGAAAGGCATGCCATGGCAGATTCCCATGCGCCTTTGATTGGTGCGGGGAGGGTAGTTGACGACCTCGCTCGCTGCCAATGGCCTTAATGAGCCGGACTCGAAGGGGCTCCTCGGAGGAAGTATAGAGCCATCCCCCAGACCTTCCTACTTGGCTATAACTTCTCCTTGTTCTTCATCCACCATCATACCGGGAGGGCATGGCCGCGGCCACCCCCGTGCAGAGGCGACAAGATCTTCCTCTCGCCAAAGAGCTGCGGCGGTTAAGGAAGAGCCAGATACTCAAGAAAGAGGTGCTGGACGGGGTCGCGGTCGGCGAGGTGGTCGAGAAAGAAGTGGACGCGGAAGGGGAGCATCAGCAGCGCCACCGTCTCCTCCCACTACGTTCAGTGGTCACGCTGGAGACACAATGCTGGAGTTTGTCGTGGGGCTGCGTGGACCGCCGCGCAGCCATTTTTGCCTTCTGAGTGTAATAGCCTGGTTTTTGGCCCCTTCTTTTTTCTTTTGATTTTCTGAGGTTTTTGCGTGAGTTTTCTTTCTTCATGGTTGTGTGGTCTGGAAACTGAAGAAGATGAACTCTTCTTTGCTTCCAGAGTGGCTTGTCATACCCAAATCCTTCCCTAGACCTTTCCATTTTAATCCTAGGCCAAATCCCAATAATCTTTTCATTGGGAATATTCCTTTTTCTATTAAAGGAATTATATTTTTGCTCTAGGTTGTGAAGCAACCTATATTTCCCTCACTCCTAAAATTCCCAAATAATTCTCATAAATTGTTTGGGTCATATCGTCCTCAAATATGGCAAAATATTTCAATTGCCATGTTTATCATCATGCTCAATTAATTCCTTTCCCATTCTATGCTAAATGGCAGTTTGTGAAAGCCTGTGGCACCCCGGCTCATAGAAACCAGAACGCCCCGTATTCCAGCCCAGAGATCGAGGAGAAGTCTTGTGGAATACGACACTACTTACCATAGAACAAATCAGCTGTTTATTACAATCTATATTGGGTACATGGGGTTACATCGGCACAGCGACACTATGCTTGCCACTGTTGCTCTATGCAAGCAGCAGAACCACTCGAAGCAGCGGAATAACTCTAGCAGCAGAACAACAAAGACGGCGGTGAACTCCTCTTCGCAGGGACTCTAGCTGGAACGCTTATCCTAGCTCGCAAACAAAGAATCCACGACAAACAAGCAATCAAATCCGGCTTGACCTGCAAGCTGGCATGACACGCCAGGTCAGTACATTGAATGTACTTGCAAGCTCACAATAACCAGAAGCATTCAAGACAAACAACAGCATGGCAATTACAGGTTAACAAGGATTACATGATATCATCCAGACAACATGGCATGAACAACATGATACCAATAGCACAATATAAGCATGGCATGACCATATAAACATGATGATACTAACATGCAACATGATGACACTATCATGTATCAACTTACTCTGCTCGGGGTTACCTCATAACCATCACATGCATCACTTACCATCCTCGGACATCACACGATCATCCCAGGATCAAATCAAGCTTGGTATAAATAATACCTTAGTAATCAATACATGACCACAAGGAGCTTGACCTTTACCCGTGATTCTCGCATAACACCACAAATATCCAACAACTCGGTATCCTTGATACCACGGTGATCCTCTCACGATCACATAAAGATCAAACAACTTCTTTCATCATCGAACCGGGGTTGTTATTAAGCACATCATTATTATTATTACTATTGACTCATAGTGTGACCGACTATGAACTGGGCCCATATCCGCGGGCGCGGCTATCAATAGATTTAACACATACTCTGCAGAGGTTAGCACACTGTACCCACACCACGAAACTTATGGCCTCACACCCCCATTCGGGTGGACCAACGATGTTTCGACAAAACCGATGTACTACCATGTCACTCTCCTGGCCACTCCGACCAACTCCCCTTTGGGCTAAGTCATGGGTGGCGCCGTGCCTACCAAAGGCATCAACGGCCACCGTCATGGCAAAACAAAAACGGTCCCAAACGGGGACAATGGTATACCAATCACAACAACGGGCACACAAGGCTTATGCCGTCCTACCTAATCAGGGTAGCACCCGCGCATAACCTTCCCTTGTTGGAGGCACCGGCGAGAGGCATGACAATAAACCCAATTAGGACCTTCCCATAAAATGTAAATGTGGTTGCACTGGTTAGCTTGATATGGTGGCACCATTTCTCAGCCAACAGTTGTTCAAGTTCATTTAAGTCCGGTTAAACTTGAATGCAATAAGCTGAGTCATATTAAAATAACATGATGCAACTACAATGCATGATACCAACATCAGCAGGGATGTGCAACATAATATGCAACCATAAATCATATGTCCGAATGAGCATAAACAAACATGAATAAGACAAGCATAACTCTACCATAAGCATAGCATGACCACTAGCATCAGAAATAAATACCATGGCAATAACATAACGATAATACTACCATGCAAGCATTTAGCCAACTAAATGCAACGAAGCATGGATAACAACGGTACTCGGAACAGACGATAGTCATGCACCGAAGGCCATTACCAACATGTACTTGTATCAAGCATGACATACGATAGAAATACTAGCAACTAGTACATGATGACCAGGTGCATAAAAATATATCATGAAAGTGAATACCAATCCATAAGCATCACCGAAACAACGATAACTGTATCAAAGCAATCAGAAATTTATTAAATATTCAAGTTGAAAACCACGGCTACTGCATGGCTATCATGCAAGTGGGTGTTGTGGCTTTCCTGGGGATGAAGAATACTCTCGCAAGAAGTGCGGAACGATCGCAGAAGGAATCACCGAAAAAGGTTCTCTCTCGGAGGGGGCTGATTAGGGGCAAGGGCAAAATGGTCATTTCCAGTATGTCAAACCATAGTGAAAATGGTACCAAACGGGCTCGAAGAGACGAAGATGTGGGCATTGGATTCATCTCAATCGGAGTCTCGAGCAAAAAGTTATGAGGGGGTTTCTGCCAGGGACCTATCTGTAATAGTAATATTTACAGACTGGGCCAAAACAGAAAAACTGAAAGCGCATTCCTGGAAGTATGCTTTCGGGACAGTGAAAGCGTATTTTCGGCCGAAGCCATAGCTGTTTACGCTTTCACTGAAATGAAAGCGTATTCAACGAGATTACACTTCCACTTAAACACGTCAGGAGAGGCGGGGCCGGGCGCTAGAGTCGCTGACGAGTGGGGCCCGCCACTGACATCTCTCTCTCCCACTCCTCCTTCCCCGACGCGGGATCACAGAGCAGAGGAGGCCGCCAGCGCCGACGCTCGCCTGGCCGTCTCCGGCCACCGTTCGGGGCGCCGTGACCACCGACGGGCTTGTGAGAGGATGCCGCCTCTGTTCCGGCTAGACACGGACGTCGAGGAGCATTGGAGTGGGCGGGGCATGGGACACGGCGGAGGAGGGCTTCAGCCGGAGTTGGGGATCACGGCTAGAGGCCACCAGAGGAGGAGGTAAATGGCAGTGAGGCTCTAGGGGGGTGGATGGAGGACTATGGAGGTGGCTAGATGGGTCGGGGCACGCCGCAGAGCTCGAATTTGAGCTAAGGCCCACGGCGGCCATGGCGGGCAACCGAGGCGAGGAGAGCTTCCCAAGCTCGGGCTAGTGGCTAGGCGGGGTTCTGGGAGGAGGAGGAGGCTGCTGGTGTGCTCGGATGGCCTCGGGGATGTCCATTTATAGGCGGGGCGAGGCGGTTGGCTCGGATGCCATCGCTCGCGTCTGGCCGAGGCCCTGGTGATGCTCAAAGATCACGGGGAGGCGCGGGAACGCGACGAGGGAGCGAGCGGACGAGCCGCAGAGGTCACAAAGACGAGCAGAGCTCAGGGACAAGAAGAGGAAGAGGACATCGATGAGGAAATGACGGTCGGCTACAGCGCGTCTGTGGGCGCATGGTGACGAGCGCCCAGAGGCGGAGGACGAAAGAAAAATAAGGTGTGGCGAACTCAATCTTAAGTAAAAGATTGACGCAAAATGATAATAGTCAATACACGGTAAAAATACATATCAATATTTTCATGTAATTCTCAACATAACCAAATACAATGATAATGTTCTCACAGAATACAATGATAATGAAAACTTTTTTTTGCGGATGATAATGCAAACATATTTAACTTGAAAATCTATCTAAACCAGCAGTCCATCACGCATTGCTCGATGCCCAACCCACGGCCACCGTCGGCCGTCCCGTCGTGGCCTCCCATCGTTCATCTCGTCCTTGCCAGCCACAGCCACGCTAGCCAGGGTTGAACTTTTTTTCTTTCTTTTTTTAGAACAGCTCGCTAGGGTTGCTACATGCATGTGCTGTGTGAGCTGCTGACAGGATGACTGGGCGATTGGTTCAGCAAGTCGGCCTGTGGGCCTGTATCTGCGTGGCACCGTGGCTCATTTATATCAAGCAAATGGCCTATCAAGCAACTGCAGCGAGCCTATCAAGTCGATCACATGTTATGCATAGGTATACAATCTTTTTCGCACCCAAGAATCAAGGTATGGCCGCCGCCACCCCTTGCCCACTGGGGTGCTCCGCCAGTGCGAGCGCCAGTGATACGTCTCCAACGTATCTATAATTTTTGATTACTCCATGCTATATTATCTTCTGTTATTGACATTATTGGGCTTTATTATCCATTTTTATATTATTTTGGGACTAACCTATTAACTGGAGGCGCAGACCAGAATTGCTGTTTTTTTGCCTATTTTAGGGTTTTGAAGAAAATGAATACCAAACGTAGTCCAAACGGAATGAAACCTTCGGGAACGCGATTTTTGGAACGAACAAGACCTAGGAGACTTGGACCCTACGTCAAGCAACCAATAGGGAGGCCACGAGGTATGGGGGCGCGCCTACCCTCCCAGTCACGCCCTCCACCCTCGTGGGCCCCCTATTGCTCCACCGACGTACTTCTTCCTCCTATATATACCTACGTACCCCAAACGATCAGATACAGAGGCAAAACCCTAATTCCACCGCCGTAACTTTCTGTATCCACGAGATCCCATCTTGGGGCCTGTTCCGGAGCTCCGCTGGAGGGGGCATCGATCACGGAGGGCTTCTACATCAATACCATAGCCTATCCGATGAAGTGTGAGTAGTTTACCTCAGACCTTCGGGTCCATAGTTATTAGCCAGATGGCTTCTTCTCTTGTGTTGGATCTCAATACAAAGTTCTCCCCCTCTCTTGTGGAGATCTATTCGATGTAATCTTCTTTTGCGGTGTGTTTGTTGAGACCGATGAATTGTGGGTTTATGATCAAGTTTATCTATGAACAATATTTGAATCTTCTCTGAATTCTTTTATGTATGATTGGTTATCTTTGCAAGTCTCTTCGAATTATCAGTTTGGTTTGGCCTACTAGATTGATCTTTCTTGCAATGGGAGAAGTGCTTAGCTTTGGGTTCTATCTTGCGGTGTCCTTTCCCAGTGATAGTAGGGGCAGCAAGGCACGTATTGTACTGTTGCCATCGAGGATAACAAGATGGGGTTTTCATCATATTGCATGAGTTTATCCCTCTACATCATGTCATCTTGCTTAAGGCATTACTCTGTTCTTATGAACTTAATACTCTAGATGCATGCTGGATAGCGGTCGATGTGTGGAGTAATAGTAGTAGATGCAGGCAGGAGTCGGTCTACTTTTCTTGGACGTGATGCCTATATACATGATCATACCTAGATATTCTCATAACTATGCTTAATTCTCTCAATTGCTCAACAGTAATTTGTTCACCCACCGTAAAATACTTATTATCTTGAGAGAAGCCACTAGTGAAACCTATGGCCCTCGGGTCTATCTTCATCATATTAAATCTTCCAATACTTAGTTATTTTCATTGCTTTTATTTTACTTTGCATCTTTATCATAAAAATACCAAAAATATTATCTTATCATATCTATCATATCTCACTCTCGTAATTGACCATGTAGGGATTGACAACCCCTTATCGTGTTGGTTGCGAGGATTTATTTGTTTTGTGTAGGTGCGAGGGACTCGCGCGTAGCCTCCTACTGGATTGATACCTTGGTTGTCAAAAACTGACGGAAATACTTACACTACTTTGCTGCACCACCCTTTCCTCTTCAAGGGAAAACCAACGCAAGTGCTCAAGAGGTAGCAGCCAATGAGGAGGCTTCGGGAGGGGAGAGAGGTCCAGGGGGATGGCGACAACGTGGGGAACACGCTAGACATGGCCAGGCGATGAGGGGACGAGTGCACAGACGGGGAGGAGGAGACAAAGGCACCAGAGCGCGCGTTTGGCTAGCATGACCCATGGTCACCGCATGAGCTGGCATGCTTGGCGCGTTATGGACAAACTACCATCTCCAGTGCATTGACCTTAGTGCCCCTAGTTCAACGGCGGCAACTACTCGGTCCAGGGGCAAAGAAGAAAAAAGGAGGGGCCAAAACATTGTGACAGCAAGGTGTTTGTGCTGCGGGGAGACAAACACAGGATGAGGCAGAGGCTGAGTTTTGGCATGGCTTGATCACATGCCAAGGTGACTGTGTTGACCAAGAATCGGACGAAGAGGAGCTCTCTAGAGGGTAGTTGCTGTAGAACTAGCCCCACTAGTCAGAATTAGAGATGATGAAGCAGCACTCAGATAAATGATTGTCATGAGCTGAAACTGGTTATGGCCCAATGATTTGACTATAATAAGATGCCCAAAAAGTTTCAGGCCATTTGGATGAACCAAACTAGCACTTGCTTCACAATGATTTATTCTGACCAGAAACTTGGAAAATTTGCATAGGGCAATTGGATTTATAAAATGGGCCAAAACTTGGTGGAGAGAGTTTATATGGATAGGGGAATGCCATGGAAAAGTTTCAGCTTAAATGAAGCAAGATAAAATATGGTTGCTTCACAAACTGAAAATGTGACCAGAAACTAGGATTTGGAGCTGGGCTCACATAGATGAGTTACATGAGCTCAAATTTAGTGGAGAGTGATGATTTGATAATATTAAGGACCATGCAAAATTTTAACTCAATTGGGTTAACCTAGCTAGTACTTCCTTCACAACCAATTCCCTCAGATAGGAACTTTGAAAAATTTCTCAGGAATATTTACTAGTCAAGTTGAGTTGCATTTTGGCAGGAGGCAATTATTTAGACATGAAAAGTTCTAAAAACAAATTGGGGTCAATTGGGCAAAGGTAAATGGCACTTGCTTCACAAACTACCATTTAGGACAGAATAGGAAAGGAATTAATTGAGCATGATGATAAACATGGAAATTGAAATATTTTGCCATATTTGAGGAAGATATGACCCAAGCAATTTATGAGAATTATTTAGGAATTTTAGGAGTGAGGGAAATATAGGTTGCTTCACAACCTAGGGCAAAAAGATAATTCCTTTAATAGAAAAAGGAATATTCCCAATGAAAAGATTATTGGGATTTGGGCTAGGATGAAAATGGAAAGGTCTAGGGAAGGATTTGGGTATGACAAGCCACTCTAGAAGCAAATAAGAGTTCATCTTCTTCAGTTTCTAGACCTCACAACCATGAAGAAATAAAACTCACGCAAAAGCCTCAGAAAATCAAAAGAAAAAGAAGGGGCCAAAAACCAGGCTATTACAACTCTTACCCCCTTAAAGAAATCTCGTCCTCGAGATTTGGTTTCTCAGGGAACAAGTATGAATATACTGACTTAAGGAAACCTTTTCGAACTCGGGTATCCTTTTTTCCTTTATTGTTGTTCCCACTAAATTTTTATCTGACTGGCTCTGGGTGGTTTGACTCACTGTATCCACATTCTGACAGATCTTACCTGGCTTGTTCATGCATATACAGGCTCTAATTATTTTTATATGTGCTGCCTTAGCTGAATCTGATAGTTTATCATGACTGCAATATATGCCTGTCTCACAAACCCAAGAGTAATTTCTGATTGTTGTGTCTGCACTGACAACCTTCCATGAAGTGGTGATCAGATTTTCATGATGAACACCCAAGCTCTGACTCCTTGCATTGGGTTTCTTCACTGAATGCAGGTCCTTTGGGTTCCAAACTGTGAGTTGAGGCATAACCGTTTCCTGACAGATTCTGACTCATCGCAGAAGTTTCTGAATCATCTTAACTGGCTCCACCTTCTGGAGTATCAGATCCGTTCCAAATATTTGACTGTTGCTTGCCAGGACCAGCATGAAGGGGTATGATCTTATATGATAATATCCGCAGACTCGACTGACGGTGGGTCTGACAGACGAAATTTTATTCATGCCAAGCTATGCTTTGGTGATTCTCATAGTTGAGGGCACATGCTTCCAGACTATTATTCCACTTTCTGATCACTCATCTTGGGGAAGATAGGCTGTGTGATGCTTAATCATAGTTGTCGAGGCCAAACTGTTGAATGGACCCTTAGTCCGACTTGACAGACTCAGATATTCGATACTGAGAAATCTGAGCATATGTTGTTGACTGAGCGGGTTGTCTGGATATGGGTTCCTTACCAAAATTGAGTAGACCCCCTTAGGTGAATATCCATGGTGATCCATACTGACTCAGACTGGCCGGGTATCTACACAATGTGGGTCTTGCAACCATTTTCATACCTGTATCACCGGTCTTTCTACTCCATTACTGTTTTTCTTGTCTGGATCCTTGGCTGAAGGAGCAGGGTCATATGGTTTCTCTGTGTGACCATGGGTGCAATATTCTGACAGGCGTACTCTTATCCGCATCTTCTAACATGGTAATATTGTTTAACTGGCAGGTTCAGCACCTCTCAAGTTCTGACTGTATGGAAATGATCATCCGAACCCTTTGCAAGAAATCGGCAAATAAATCAGTAGCCACCAGAATGTCTTTACAACTCAGATCTGGGACATTACTGAAGTAACTCAACCACGGCTCAAGACGGCCGAAAATCAGCTCATAGCATGAGACCGTGTTGATAAGAAGAACGTGGCAGTTCCCTAAGACGGCCGAAAAGCAGCATAGAGCAAAGGGCCACTGTCACAAAAAGAAACTCAACACTTGTACGAGTCCGCCAAAAAATAGCTCAGAACTCATGACTGTTGTTGAATAGAGAAATATAAAGTTGGCATCCACCCCGGTCGGCCAAAAACAGCTCAGAACCCAGGTGTGGTGCCGTTACCAGAGAAAAGTCGACAAGGGTTCATCAGGATCATATTCCAGGTTCACAGGTACTTGTATAGAGCTCAGTGTTGTCATCAATCTTCATAGTCCTTTGTCACACTGAGGTGAATATCTGGCTTCCTTCACATATATCTGAGAATCTGATTCCTGAGGCAGACTTGTGTTCTAACAGATTCGTGCTTCTAACCAACTATTGCGGATCTGATTCTTGCACTGCCATCTGTTGTCAATTCACAATGTACTATCTTGCACGGGAAGTCATCCATATATCATACTGAGGAAGATGGAGGAATCTTGCACTGGAAGCTTTTCTGGTAGCATGCGAGGGAAGACTAGGTTGCTTACACCAGAAGCTTCTCATTATGATATGTGGACCGATTACCAAATATATATCTCATCTTGATATTTCTGCTGTTGATTACTTGCATGAAACAGGGTTTGTTGGACTATCCTCCTTTCCGAGGATTGAATACATGGCACATTCTTGCTTTCTTCCAGGTATATCATGTTTCATAATCATCCTCAAAGAAGAATCAAACTTTGCATCTGAACCATACCTTTGATTGATAATATACTGTCGATCTTGCACACAATTTATGTCCTTGCTGATTTGATCATTTCTGCTATGATGAGTGCACACTAAGGGAGACTTGATTATCCGTACTGTTGTGAGGAGTGCACATTAATGCAAAATTGATACTGACAGTCCATCCAGGATTTCTTTGGCATTCAGATGATACATTCCCAATTTCACTGCAGTCTACTGATAATTCCATTCTATTTAGTTGAGTTTCCAAATATTTGAATTCCTTACTGATTCCTTGGGTCTGGTGTCGGTTGGCCAGCTCCATGAACTTCTCGGGGCTGCCGCCTCTGGCGGTTGGTGCTGGAAGGCCGGAGAAGACGAAGAAGGCGGGCGGCGGGCCATCAAGTCGGAGTACGATGGCATCGACGCCTTCGTCGCGTATTGCTGGCCCGCTGCCTCATCTTTTGGCTCCTCCCCCGGCACCGTCATCACCCAACCCTCTTATGGATGGCCGTCGGGATGTTCTCTTGGTGTCTTCTGCCACGCGCACCTCAACTAGGAACTCTTTTTGCCCTCCCACTATATTGATCCGCTTTCTGAGGAGAGGGATAAGAAAGGGATTACGGGAATCTTATCTTCTTTTTATATCTTAAGCCTACGGACACTTGCTGAATTTAAACCTTGTAACCCCTTGCTCATGCTTACGTTCCGTATGAATTGTACTTGTTAATCGACGTATTAATGAATAAAAAGGGGTGTTTGTTGGGTTCATTTGTGCACGAGCGAGGCTCACACCAAGGAACGAGTCCTTGTTATGTTTTTTTAATAAACAACGCCACCCGACAACAAACCTTGCCGTCTTCCCGCTTCATACCACGACTACGCTCACGCGCTTGGCAGAGGTAGGGGCAAAGTAGGATTAGGCCCTTTGTCCATCCCCTTTCGACTGCAACTACAACCAAATCCCGGCCCAAAAGGGATTTTGGGCACAGGAAAGAGGGAGCATGGTGGCATGAGATAGAGCGAAGTTTCATACGGAAGTACGTAGCTGGGGAAAAAGACTTATCTGAATCTGCTGCCCCCGGCAGCCTTGGCTTGTCGGGGCCAGAGTGTTAGTTCGTCTCCTTTCCTCCAAAAAGTTCCGCTGAAGCGCTCATGCGACTTGCGAACCAAAAAGGATTGGAAGGGACAAGAAGACGCATACTCAACCTCTATGCTAGGGGTTAGTTGCCGCTAAGCACTATCAACCCTAGCAGAGAGAGACTCAACCTAACATGCATGCTAATTCCTAGGGCGTCAGCGCTTCGTTTATTTATCTGTTGCTCGGGGTCTGCGCCTGGCTTTGTACAAAGGGTTACATGCCTTGCCGGCAAGGCTTGTACAAAAGGTGGTCTGCCGGGGGCGCCGGCAACCGTGCCTTACAGGTAAAACTTGCGAAGATGTTCAATGTTCCAGGAGTTGCTCACTAGGATACCATCTTCGGTTTCCAAGCGGACTATGCCGGGCCTGGTGACTCATATTACCCGGTAAGGGCCTTCCCACTTTGGCGTCAACTTGTTGGAATTCTTGGCCGACTGAACGCACCGAAGAACAAGGTCACCTTCCTTAAAGCTTCGGGCATGAACCTTGTGGCTGTGGTAGCGGCGCAAGGCTTGCTGGTAGCGTGCAGCTTGCACAGCAGCCTGAAGACGATCTTCCTCAAGGAGCGTAGCATCATCTTCTCGCAACTGCTCTTGATCAAGCTCATCATAAGTGAGCACTCGAGGTGACCCGTATGTGAGTTCTGTGGGGAGAACTGCTTCTGCCCCATAAACGGGGGAGAAGGGCGTATGGTCGGTGGCTCGATTTGGCGTCGTCCTGATTGACCAAAGAACCGCTGCCAGCTCGTCAATCCAGCGCCTTCCGCACTTGTGCAGCTTGTCAAAGGTTCTTGCCCTGAGGCCCCGCAATACTTCAGCATTTGCCCTTTCTGCCTGGATGTTGCTTCGCGAGTGTGCAACAGAAGCAAAATAGATCCTGCTGCTGAGGTCTTGGATGTATTGCATGAAGGTGCGACTTGTGAACTGCGTGCCGTTGTCGGTGATGACTCTGTTCAGCACACCAAAATGGCAAACTAGTCCTTTGAAGAACTTGACGACTGATTGTGATGTCACCTTCCTCACTGCTTCCACTTCTAGACACTTTGTGAACTTGTCGATCGCAACGTACAAGTACTCAAAGTCCCCGACAACACGGGGAAAGGGGCCCAATATGTCGAGCCCCCAGACCAAAAATGGCCAGGAAAGAGGGATTGTCCGAAGAGCTTGAGATGGTTGATGGAGTTTCTTCGAGTGGAACTGACACGCTTCAGAATTGGTTACTAGTGTAGTTGCATCTTGGAGAGCAGTGGTCCAAAAGAAACCTTGCCGGAATGTCTTGCCGGCAAGGGCTCTCAATCCTATGTGAGAGCCACATATGCCTCCGTGTATTTCTGCCAATAGCTCAAGTCCGTCCTCCCAGGGTATGCACTTCAATTTCACACTGTTTGGTCTTTTCCTGTATAGGACGTCGTCCACAAACTGGTACATGCCAGACCGATGGGCTACTTTCTCTGCTTCTTCCTGTTCCTCAGGGAGTTCCCTTGTTTGGAGGAACTGAATGGTGTGCTGCGCCCATGCCGGAGCTTGAGGCTCGACGACAAGGACTAGAGGCATGTCTTCTGCCGTGGGAGCGGTTGCCTCTATGGCTAGGGATTGAGTGTCAGGACCGGTTTTCCAATACAACATTTATTGAAAAGCCGACCCTTGTATTGACCAGTACAGAAGAATCCTCCTTACTGGCAGACAAATCCTTGATACAGAAATCTAAAAGTACTAAATATTATACAAGGTTGAGCTGAGGCTGCTCAACAATTTTATTACAAGCACGCCAATATTATACATAAGGGCGGATATGAAACAAAGGAGTATGGTGGCATAACTACTGACTCGTAATAAAAGAGGTGGTGGATATGTCACAGTGTAGTGGGTGACATGACTCCAAAATCTTACTGTCGGTGTCAAAACCGACGGATCTCAGGTAGGGGATCCCGAACTGTGCGTCTAGGACGGATGGTAACAGGAGGCAAGGGACACGAAGTTTTACCCAGGTTCGGGCCCTCTCGATGGAGGTAAAACCCTACGTCCTGCTTGATTAATATTGATGATATGGGCAGTACAAGAGTAGATCTACCACGAGATCAGAGAGGCTAAACCCTAGAAGCTAGCCTATGGTATGATTGTTGATGTGTATGTTGTCCTATGGACTAAAATCCTCCGGTTTATATAGACACCGGATAGGGTTAGGGTTACATAGAGTCGGTTACAATGGTAGGAGATCTGAATATCCGTATCGCCGAGCTTGCCTTCCACGCCAAGGAAAGTCCCTCCCGGACACGGGACGAAGTCTTCAATCTTGTATCTTCATAGTCCTGGAGTCCGGCTAAAGGTATAGTTCGGCTATCCGAACACCCCTTAATCCAGGACTCCCTCAGTAGCCCCTGAACCAGGCTTCAATGAAGACGAGTCCGGCGCGCAAATTGTCTTCGGCATTGCAAGGCGGGTTCCTCCTCCAAGTACTTCATAGAAGATTTTAAACACAAAGATGGTGTCCGGCTCTGCAAAATAAGTTTCCACATATTGCCATAGAGAGAATAATATTTACACCAATCCAATCTGCTGACGTATTCCATAGTATGTCACACTACGACCAAGCCTTTATTCGAACCGTTTTACTGTCCCATCTCAGCGCGTTATGCGAGGCAGTTTCCTTGGCACGTCTTGTTAAAGCAGAGATCGTGTCCCCTTATTCCGGGATTCTCATCAATACGGGCATGGGTAACCCAACCGCGCCTTTGATTACGGCGCTTGGGAGATAAGCGAGTTTTTTAGGCTGGTGGGGACATGTAGTCGCGTCCACCCATATAAGGGGATAAGGATCCACCTTTTCACCTACGCCTTCTTCCTCCTTCGCCTATCCATTCTTGCGCACTCGAGCTCCAGCACTCAAGTCCGCACTCCTCACCTCAACCTTCTCCAGCCATGTCCGGAGCGGGAGGCAAGTGGATGGTCTCCTCCATCACGGAGGGACATATCAAAAAGCTGAGGAAGGGCGGATACCTGTCTAACAACATCGCGTACCGGCTCCCCGAAAAGGGGAAGCTCATCCCCACTCCCAGGCCCCATGAGAGGGTGGTATTCCTCCCGCATTTTCTTTGCGGACTAGGCTTCCCTCTGCATCCATTTGTTCGAGGGCTCATGTTCTACTACGGCCTGGATTTCCACGATCTGGCCCCGAACTTTGTCCTCAATATCTCGGCGTTTATCGTCGTGTGCGAGGCTTTCCTCCGCATCCGCCCCCATTTCGGCCTATGGCTCAAGACCTTCAACGTCAAGCCGAAGGTGGTGCGTGGCAACCAAGCGGAGTGCGGGGGAGCCATGGTGGGCAAGATGGCCAACATCCTATGGCTCGAGGGCTCCTTCGTGGAGAGCCTGAAGGGGTGGCAATCAGGGTGGTTTTATATCACCAAGCTGTGCGACCCTAAGTGGGTCGCAACCCTCGAGTTCCGGTCCGGACCCCCAATGCGGCTCACGTCCTGGAAGGAGACGGGCCTGTCGTGGGGCAGCCAAAAGGAGGTGACCGGACTACAAACATGCATCCAATCCCTGGTGAACAAGCAGCTCAGGCTTGTCAACGTAGTCCAGGTTATGCTCATCCGCTTGATCCTCCCATGTCAACAACGGGCTTTCAACCTGTCGGAGTTCGATTCGGCGCGGCACCAAACTCTGAGCAGGCTCTTCGACACGACGTATGAAGATGCCTGGAAGGTGCTTTTCAAAGGCGCCAAGGCTCCCGCATCCGCTACCGAGGATCGCGGATTCATCACGCAGCGTCACGCTAGCGCGGTAATTTGTTTGTACCTTTTATAGGGTATTAGTTTATCATAGTTTAACTCTATGCAGGATCTAAGCTCCTTTACTTTTGACAGGATTGGCTGGCGAAGTCCGGACGGATCGACTGTCCGACACCTTTGCCCGAAGACCCAGCCGATGCCCACTTGGCGAAGCTACTGGTTCTGGCACCCTATGTGGTGCCGGAGAATAAGGCCGCGAAAAAGGTCGCAGGGACTCGAAAGAGTGCCCGGAGCCAGGAGGCGTCGGATCCATCATCCGACGGTTCCGAGGCGCATTCCTCCCGTGAAGACGAGGAGGAAGAAGAAGAAACCCCTCCCCCTTCAGCGGGGGAAGGGAAGAAAAGGAAGGCCGCCCCAACTGGGGAGGCCGAAGGGTCCAAGAAGGCGAGAACCCCTCCTCCGAACTACTCCACCAACGCTGATGACGGTGAAGAGGAGTGGCCGCCCAGGGCCAAGCCCCTGGTGAAATCGTAAGCATCCAGATACCGGAATGATTTCATAGTATTCGTTTATTGTACAACTTTCCCTTATGTCGAATGTGTTTATGCAGCCCCCCCAATGACCGGCTCGACGCGTCATCGAGCGTCTCACTGGACTCGTCGGAGGTGAACTCGCTTCCGACGGCTTCCTCCCCCCGCCCTATGGACGACACGGAATGTTGTCCCAACAAGTTCCAATCCGGGAGGAGGTGGTCCTGGAGGCGCCGCAAGGCAACCTCCCGGACCCCAGGAGTAAAGGGGACGAAACCCCCCAGGGCTCCAAGTCCGGCCCTAGGCCGGACACCGCTCCGGAACCTTCAAAGGTTCCAGAGTCCGGCGGGGGACCTCCTTCCAAGAGGAGCAAGCCCACCGCGCCGGCGACCTCCGTCCAACCGGAGGCGCCGGACAATCTGCTGGAGGCGCTCCAAGGCGCCTCCATCGACGAGGGGCACCGCACTATTATGAGTGCGGTGGTCCAGAAGGTTCAGTCCGCCAAGAGCAGACTGACTGAAGCTTGTACAAGCCTTTTAACAGGCTTTGAGGTAAGTAAAGAATGTGTAAATTACCGCATAGACAGTAGCCCCTGATGCTCTGTTTGGTGTTCGGAAAGAAAAGCCGAATAGAGGATCAAATAAAAACTGCTGGAGTCTAAAAAGAGTCAATATGCGTGTGCAGGCTTCGCTGCTGGCGTCCACCGCACTGACTGCGGAGGTGGACGTGCTAAAGCAGGACCTCGAGCGGTCCGAGCAAGAGCTCGGACGTGCCAAGAAGCAGGTCGAGGACAATGAAGGTAAGAAATACCTTGTTTAAATTATATATATATATATATATATATATATATATATATATATATATATATATATATATATATATAAAGTTGCAATTGCAAAAATGACAGGATTAACGTGGCTATTGTAGGGGCCACGTCTGAGGTGGCGACCCTGAAGCAAGCGCTGCTCGAGGCCGAGAAGAGATCGGCCACGGAGCGCACTGAGTGAGAAAAGTATGAGGCCGAGGTTGGCAAGGTGCGGAGAGCTCCAGGCTCTCATGGAAAAACATGAGAGTTTGGAGCGTGACTCAAGGACGCGAGCGTCCGAGCTCGCGGCGGCTACTGAAAGTGCCAAGTCTGCCAGGGCCGAATCCCAGAAGACCCTCCAGGAGTTGGATGAGGTGAAGAAGATAGCAAACACCTTCTTTATGCAAAGTAAACACATAAGCGTGAGTTACTTGTTACTTACCCGAATCCAGAGTTCTCCAGGCGCGTTCGCAGATCTTCCCCGGAGTATATATGATGCCGCCGCATTCTATCGAGCTGAGGAGGGTAGCTCGACGGAGAAGGTGTTTTGGTCTCAGTACGATGAGGCCGGACACCCCGTGCCCCTGAGCGACCAGTTGAAGCAACTGGTCGAGCTCCACAAGGCGTCCGAACAGGCCATGAAGGGCCTCATAGTTCGGCTGTGGCCTGGAGAGGCTCAGCCTGGGAGCTATTTCGGGCTGGTGCGGCGGCTGGTGGAGGCCTGTCCAAGGCTCGAAGTCATCAGGCGCTCTGTCTGCATTGAAGGTGCCCGTAGGGCCCTTGCCCGTGCGAAGGTGCACTGGGGCAAGCTGGATGCTGAGAAACTGGTGAAGGACGGGCCACCGCCGGGGAAAGAGCATCGCAAGCCCGGAAATTATTATAAGGATGTTCTGAAGGGTGCCCGCCTTGTGGCGGATGAATGTTCTATGGATGTAATGTTTGAGTAAAACTCGCTCGTTTTGTCCTGTGCGCTGAAAACTTGTTCATATGCGCTTAAGCAATGCTGTTTGAATTTAAAATATTGCCTTCTGTGCGGCTATTTATCAGTTCTGAGAGATGGCGAGTCGTCGGCTTCTGCCCCCGTGCCGCTAGTGCTGGGGTGTTCGGGGATAAACCTGAGGGCTCTTTTCGCATGTTTGGGTCCTTCGAGGGAGGCGCTCAGCCCAATGAACAAGGCAATCAGACTATAATGCGTGAACACTCTCACTTAGCCATAGAATTCTATAATTTTAAATTTCAGCGAAGCCCCTGGTATTCGGAAGACCGAGTTCGGGGCGCTATCCACGCCTTGGCCGGACAGAGCCGGCTCCTCGCCCTAAGCGGCATAAGTCTTTAAGGACTCGAAAAGACCTCTCGAACAGCGACCAACTCTCGCCTCATCATGACAGTCAATTTTAGCTTTCTCCACTGAGGTGCTCGACCCAGCTCAACCCGGGCACAATCGCAGTGGTTCTCCTAGTGCTACCTTAGCCGATATAGCGGAACGTAAGGCACCAAAACATAGGAGCCGGGCAAACCCAACTATTGACCCAAGACATGATTCGGAGCTGATGCATATAATGCTATAAGTTTGGGGTGCCACACTTGTTAAAGTGTTCGGACTTCTCACACCATGTTGAGGGGTACTGAAGCCCCTGGTGTATTTTGGCTGTACCAAAGTGTACGGGTGCAACATGTCGTTTAAGGAACACATATATATATATATAAAAGGAGTAATGCAAAAATAGACAAAAGCTATGCATTGTTTATTAAAGATAGCTGTGATCAAAGCAGGACGATACAATTAATGCGATAAGCAAAAGACTGGACTATTTAACATGCCTGCTCCAGGGGCAGGCTGTGGAATAATATGTGAAACAGGTATACTGCTCGTGATAGAGACCACCTGGGAGTTCCATAATGCGGCGTGGCTTGTCTGCTTCCCTGGTTCTTGCATCGTTTGTGCGGCAATTGAACTGCCGAACAGGCCTTCCGAAGAGTGGAGTCCTGAAAGTAAGAGAAAATTAAAAAATCGGCAGCCCCTGGTGCAGTTTAAGCCGTGTTTCGGGCGTGCCGTGATGGTGCCCCTCCCCCTGTGCCCATGGTATCTCTAGAGCGTAGTTATGTACGCGAAGTACTGGCGTCGCCTTTTTGCGAGGGTTGGGGTTGGGGCCGCATTGCTACGCCTGCTCGGATCGTGCTAGGCGGTCTTGTTGTAGGTTACTCCGGGCGCGCTTGACGGTGTTCGGTCGTTTATTGGCCGGACTGGAGAACTGCCTGGAGAGGCTGCTTTGTACTTCCGCTGCGAGGGCCGCCGTGTGCTCCTCCGTTCGAAGGGAGCGTTCGGTGTTTCCATTGACCGTAATTACTCCTCGAGGGCCTGGCATCTTGAGCTTAAGGTATGCGTAATGCGGTACCGCATTAAACTTGGCGAATGCGGTTCGCCCGAGCAGTGCGTGATAGCCACTGCGAAACGGGACTATGTCGAAGATTAACTCCTCGCTTCGGAAATTATCCGGAGATCCGACGACCACTTCAAGTGTGACTGAGCCTGTACAGTTGGCCTCTACACCTGGTATTACGCCTTCAAAGGTCGTTTCGGTGGGCTTAATCCTCGAGGGATCTATGCCCATTTTCCGCACTGTATCCTGGTAAAGCAGGTTCAGGCTGCCGCCACCGTCCATAAGGACTCGAGTGAGATGAAATCTGTCAATAATTGGGTCTAGAACCAATGCGGCGAAGCCGCCGTGACGGGTGCTAGTGGGGTGGTCCCTTCGATCAAAGGTGATCGGGCAGGAGGACCATGGGTTGAACTTTGGGGCGACTGGCTCTATCGCGTATACGTCCCTTAACGTGCGCTTCCGCTCCCTCTTGGGGATGTGGGTTGCATATATCATGTTCACCGTCCACAATTGTGGGGGAAAACCCTTCTGTCCACTGTTGTTCGGCGGCCGGGGCTCCTCGTCGTCATCGCTATGCAGCCTCTTGTCTTCGTTTTCGGCGTTTAACTTGCCTGCCTACTTGAACACCCAACAATCCCTGTTGGTGTGATTGGCCGGCTTTTCGGGGGTGCCATGTATCTGGCATAAGCGGTCGAGTATTCGGTCCAAACTGGACGGGCCCCTAGGATTCCTTTTGAATGGCTTCTTCCGCTGACCGGATTTAGAGCCTCTGAATCTGGCATTAACTGCCGTATCCTTAGCATTGTCGTCGTTAATGTGGCGCTTCTGCTTGTTGCGACGCGACCTGCCACTAATGTCCCTAGTGTCCGAACTACCAGGGTTCTTAGTTATATTGTTGCTACGAGCAAGCCAGCTGTCTTCTCTCGTGCAAAAGCGGGTCATGAGTGTCGTGAGTGCTGCCATAGATTTCGGCTTTTCCTGTCCAAGGTGCCAGGCCAGCCACTCGTCATGGATATTGTGCTTGAAGGCTGCTAGGGCCTCAGCGTCCGGACAGTCGACTATTTGATTTTTCTTTGTTAGGAACTGTGTCCAGAATTGCCTGGCCGATTCATCTGGCTGCTGAATTACGTGACTTAGGTCATCGGCGTCTGGGGGTCGCACATAAGTGCCCTGGAAATTGTCGAGGAATGCGGCTTCCAGGTCCTCCCAACAACAGATTGATCCTGTTGGCAAGCTGTTAAGCCAATGCCGAGCTGGTCCTTTAAGCTTGAGTGGGAGGTATTTGATGGCGTGGAAATCATCGCCGCGGGCCATGTGGATATGAAGGAGATAATCCTCAATCCATACCGCAGGATCTGTTGTGCCATCATATGATTTGATGTTTATAGGTTTGAAACCCTCGGGGATTTGATGATCCATTATTTCGTCTGTGAAGCAGAGTGGGTGTGCGGCGCCTCTGTACTGGGCTATATCATGACGTAGCTCCAGTGAGCCTTGTCTACTGTGTTCGGCCCTGCCGAATTTGTGGCCGGCGTGACGGATGCCGTCTCGAGTAGTGGGGCGCCCATGCGATCCGTAGATCGATCTTGTTTGTTTAGCCTTGTCCTCCAGCATATCTCGTAAGTCCGGCGCATATTCCCGTGCCTTGGTACGAGGTGCGGCTTGAGTGGAGGGCCGAGAGGCCTCTCTGTCGCGGCCATGAGGTGGCCGGTCAGCCGCATCAAGTGCTTCCTCCTCTAATTGGGGTAGCAACCTGCGCTTTGGGTAGCTCTTGGAGGGGCGTTCGAGTTTATGCTCTTCAGCCGCAAGGACTTCAGTCCATCTGTCGACTAGCAAATCTTGATCAGCTCTAAGCTGTTGCTATTTTTTCTTGAGGCTTCTTGCCGTGGCCATAAGCCTGCATTGGAAACGCTTTTGCTCGACGGGATCCTCTAGCACGATGAATTCGTCATCGTCAAGGCTTGCCTCGTCTTCGGAGGGAGGCATATAATTATCGTCCTCGACCTCTCTGTCTGCCGCTCTCTCATGAGGGCTGGTTTCTCCATCCTCCTGTGCTAAATCTTGCTGGAGGGGGTTTTCTTCAGCGCTTTCCGGAGTATTATTATCTCCCGTGCTGGAATCACCGTGTTTGTTTTGGCAGGATTTTGAGTGGCGCCGCTGATGTTGGCGCTTAGGCTGTTTCTTGGAGGGGTCATCCTCCGCTGTTCCATCGCCATCTCCCTCTTTTGGGGTGTCCACCATTTATATGTCATACAACGAGGTGGCTTTCCAGGGCCTAATAGGCGCTGGTTCTTCATCATCTCCTTCATCGGCGTCCATATCGTCGATGTCTTCGGAGTCGAAGTCGAGCATGTCAGTTAAGTCGTCGACAGTGGCTACAAAGTGGGTGGTGGGTGGGCTTTGAATTTCTTCATCGTTCGAATCCCAACCCAGCTGGCCGCAGTCCGGCCAGGGCTCTCCTGATAAAGAGAGAGACTTCAGTGACTTCAGAATATCGCCAAAAGGCGAGTGCTGAAAGATGTCCGCGGTAGTGAACTCCATGATCGGCGCCCAATCGGATTCGATTGGCAGGGGCACGGAGTGTTCGGAGTCCGGAGAGGAGTCCGGCTCCTTGGAGTCACGAGTCTCGCAGAGTACGGGGCTGTTGTTTGGCTCAATCGCCGTTGGGATCACAGCCCCCGAGGTGGCGTCCAACCGCCCCTCCTCGATCGGCGCAGTTGGCTTCGAATTAGGGACCGGAGCCGATGCGGGTGCGGCCTCCAGGGCACTGTTCGGCGGCAGAGCTAGATCATGCTCGTCGGGACAGCGCGGCGCGCTCGGCAGTGGCTCGAATCTATCGAAGATCAAGTCCCCGCGGATGTCAGCCGTGTAGTTTAAACTTCTGAATCTGACCTGACGGCCAGGGGCGTTGCTTTCGATCTGCTCCAGATGGCCAAGTGAATTGGCCTGCAGTGCGAAGCCGTCGAAGACGAAGATCTGTCCGGGGAGGAAGGTCTCACCCTGGACTGCATCGCTGTTGAAGATTGTAGGAGCCATCGGGCCTGATGGCGACGGCACAGAGGAACTCTCAATGAAAGCACCAATGTCGGTGTCAAAACCGGCGGATCTTGGGTAGGGGGTCCTGAACTGTGCGTCTAGGCCGGATGGTAACAGGAGGCAAGGGACACGAAGTTTTACCCAGGTTCGGGCCCTCTCGATGGAGGTAAAACCCTACGTCCTGCTTGATCAATATTGATGATATGGGTAGTACAAGAGTAGATCTACCATGAGATCAGAGAGGCTAAACCCTAGAAGCTAGCCTATGGTATGATTGTTGATGTGTATGTTGTCCTATGGACTAAAACCCTTCGGTTTATATAGACACCAGATAGGGTTAGGGTTACATAGAGTCGGTTACAATGGTAGGAGATCTGAATATCCGTATCGCCAAGCTTGCCTTCCACGCCAAGGAAAGTCCCTCCCGGACACGGGACGAAGTCTTCAATCTTGTATCTTCATAGTCCTAGAGTCCGGCTGAAGGTATAGTTCGGCTATCCGAACACCCCCTAATCCAGGACTCCCTCACTTACAACTCATCAAGCGCCAGAGTGAGGCTTGATGATTTTATTCGGGTAGCGGAAGCATATATAATACAAGTGACCAACTCCAGGATCGCACGGGACTGACTGGGACTCCTCTAGGCGTCAGACTCGCTATCGAACTCTTCATCCATAAGATCGCCTTTGTCAACATCTAGCCAAATCAACAAGCCAGGTGAGTACTTTGAATGTACTCGCAAGACAGTTTGGACATAAGATATAACAAATGCAAACATGATGCACATGAGCAGGTTAGTAATGCACACTCAGGTAATAAATTTGCACTGCACGATAAATAAAAGGAAGTTGGGCGGTAGTCCTCCCGAAATCTGAATAAAATAGCTGAAGACCGATCGGGTGTCTGAAGCGATGCCTCGAAAGGTAAAAAAATAATTTAACATGCCGCAGTCGGGCGTCAGGGCGACACCACATAAAGGGCTTATACTGAAACGTAAATGACAGTACGTGCCACAGTCAGACGTCTAAGCGACATCTCGAAAAGGGCTTATAATGAAAGTAAATAATCAGGATGCCATAGTCGGACGTCTGAGCGACATCACATAAAGGGCTTATATCAAAAGTAAATAACAGGGATGCCACAGTCGGACGTCTGAGTGACATCACATAAAGGGCTTATATCAAAAGTAAATAACCAGAATGCCACAGTCCGACGTCTGAGCGACATCACATAAAGGGCTTATATCAAAAGTAAATAACAAGAATGCCGCAGTCGGACGTCTGAGCGACATCACATAAAGGGCTTATATCAAAAGTAAATAACAAGAATGCCGCAGTCGGACGTCTGAGCGACATCACATAAAGGGCTTATATTTCGTCATTCGAATTTAAGTAGCTCATGAATTTAAATCATCCCAAGGAAATACTTAGTACATAATAATAAACTGGTAAGTCCATCCACCGGAATAACATTCAGCCGGGTTTACCATTCTCGGTTTCATGCTCTTTCTCGGAGACTGTCACTGAGACGGATACTGAGACAGACACGGAGACTGACACTAATATGTTGATCAAGGTCCTTGACCATGGACACGGTTACTCGAATGGTTATCACTCTGCAGAGTTTGCACTTTTAATCCACAACCAACGGATTTCAGTAGTCAAAAAGGACTAGTTTCGTTTACGGTATTTTAGAAGAAACACATCTAACCAGTACACACCCATTCCACATTCTGCTGCCAGGGATCACCCTAGGCAACGTTCAAGAAAAACTCTGAGACGGGGAGGCTACAACCTCGAATAGCATGGGATCAAATATATATTCGCGCGCTCTAAGGGGTGCCCCCCTCTCGGTCCCAACCGGAAACGCCCATGCCCCCTGACCGGATGATGGGATTTAATCCAGGGCCATGGAACCCTCATCACGGCCCCTCTATTTGGTGTGTACAAGGAGAGAGGTTTGCAACTTACTAAACCGCATTCTTTGCAGAAAACATGCGGTAGCACGGACGGGGACGAACGGGAACAAGACTTGATCCATGTTAACGCTGGAGTTACACGTTTGACATAAGACTGGCATGCTTCAACAATACCATCTTACAACCTATCATGCCACCACATGATCAGGTTATCTCACCATCATATGAACACATCAAACTTCGAAGCTCACCTGTAGCTTGCCTTGCATGCAATATAACATTCACAATATGCTTATATAAACGTGCCATGAGAAAACTACTCAAGCAAACATGCAAAACACTCATCATACCAAAGGTTCAAACATGCTTGCCTGGTTCGGAGCAGTCGGAGTCTAGCTCGGCGAAGTTTGCAGTTCCGTCACCTCCTTCAGTATCTACGGTATAAAAGAAATTGGATACTAACATAAATACCGTGTGTGCATAAAATTGTATTCAAATATTTTTCAAATAAATATGATAAAAAATTAGACAGAAAAAAAAATATGACAGAAAAAGAATCAACTCAAAATCATCTTTTGTTTAAAAGTTATAAAGGTTTTAGTCCAGGGACTAATCTGTTATAAACAGAAAACTATCCAAGGGCCAGTTTATGGAAACAGAAAATGCTTCAGTTAGAAATATGCCAACCCAAAAGGGAAAGCGTACTTTGCCCAAAGGCGTTTCCAGAAAACGGTTCGAATAAGAGAGGAGAGGCTCACGAGGGGGTCCCACCCGTCAGGTTTGAATTTCAAAACAGAGTTCACCGGCGCCAGAGGCTTGCGGTGGTCGCCGACGTCGATCCACGGCGAGGTAGGGGAAACGTAGGGTACCTACGGGTTCACGAAGCTCTTCCATGTCTGTGGGTGGTGGAGTTGGTCGTCGGCGAGCACCACGTCAACGGCGGCCTCCACTTCGGTGGACGGTGGTTTGGGCGGTGGTGGATTTCATCGAGGAGGGCTGCAGACGCCAAATTGAGGCTAGGGTCAAAAGAGTGGGAGCACTAGGAGGCTACTGGGAAGGTTTGGGAGGCGGGGGTGCCCTTACCAGAGAGAATCGTGTCGGAGCCCGAAGCAGATCGGGGCGGCCGGAGTCGGGGAAGAAGGCCTCCTCGAGGTCCTCCTAGTGGCTGGGCGCGGCTCTGGTGAGGTGGAGGGGTGGTGCTAGGTTGAAGGCGAGCTTGGGGCCTCCTTTTATAGCCGGCCTGAGGCGGTTGCTGAGAACGGGATAACTCCGGTGAGCGATTACGGCGAGGCAGTGGTCGGGCTGGAGGTTTAGGTGATTGGGCATCATCGGGTTGGTCCACTGGTTCCGTTCAAGGGCTAAACTTGGTATGACTTGGGTGATACTCCAAGCTCTCGACGGAACGGCCTCACGGGCACGTCGGTGGCAGGGAGCGCGCTCTGTGCTTTCCAGGCCACGACGACGGCTCTGCAGCACGTACAGGGGAGGGGACTGTTGGGGAACGTAGTAATTTCAAAAAATTTCCTACGCACACGCAAGATCATGGTGATGCACAGCAACGAGAGGGGAGAGTGTGATCTACGTACCCTTGTAGACCGACAGCGGAAGCGTTAGCACAATGCGGTTAATGTAGTCGTACGTCTTCACGGCCCGACCGATCAAGTACCGAAACTACGGCACCTCCGAGTTTTAGCACACGTTCAGCTCGATGACGATCCCCGGACTCCGATCCAGCAAAGTGTCAGGGAAGAGTTCCGTCAACACGACGGCGTGGTGACGATCTTGATGTACTATCATCGCAGGGCTTCGCCTAAGCACCGCTACAATATTATCGAGGATTATGGTGGAAGGGGGCACCGCACACGGCTAAGAATATGATCACGTGGATCAACTTGTGTGTCTAGGGGTGCCCCCTGCCCCCGTATATAAAGGATCAAGGGGAGGAGGCCGGCCGGCCCCTATGGCGCGCCAAGGAGGAGTCCTCCTCCTAGTAGGAGTAGGACTCCTACTAGGAGGGGGAAAGAAGTGGG